>NC_084952.1:16445289-16755445 GCF_949316205.1 Platichthys flesus
GAGGTACATGAAGTGTCCATTTTGTTTCACCCTCATAAGAACCATACATTTATCACAGACAAATAAATCAACAAAATATTCTTATCGTGAACATTATTCAACCCTTGTTTCTTACCTTGATAATTCAGATGTCCACTTGCATTCATTGTTAAAAATGGGAGGGGAAACCAAAATTAGAATCTTCTCTTCTCTGCTGTCGTCTCAGAGCATTACATTAGTTGGAGGTTACAGGATAGTAACAAACTGAATTGAAGTAAATCGAGCTGTGATGAAAGTCTATACATCTTCAGCCGCAAACTAAAAACACAACTTTTTTGACTATACCTTGAAATAAATATGAAACTAACAATTTAGTAGCACTAAAATGGCAATTACACTTTGTAGTTTGGCTTTCTTGAAGAAATAGTACCTTCTTGATTCTTGTTGTTCTGGGATCTTACCCTCATGGTTGAATGCACTTATTGTAAGTAGCTTTGGATGAAAGCGTCAGCTAATCATAATGTAATGGCAGACCTCATCTAGGCATGTTTTGACTTATTCACTCAGATTACATATTATAGCAAGTCCCATTATAAAACACGCCACTGAGCTTGGCAACAAGATATTAAATGACTGGATAATGTGGATATCTTTGTGTTGAGTGAAAAACCAAACAAATTACACAGAGTCCTTTGCTAACAAGCTGTGTGTTCAACAGATGCATCGATTTGTATCATTATTATCCATCTATTTTCAAAACCTTGGAAGCCTGCATCTTGGCCTTTCATGGAAATCAGCGTACTTGGGTAGTTGACAGCAACAATGCTTTGTTCAAGCTGTATTATCAAATCAGACTTTGTCTTCTTACTGGCATACAACAGTAAAGCAGGTAGAAAGAAATGGCCTTTCCAGTTTGTAACCAGACTGTTTGTAATATGTCAAATGGTGTGGTATTTCAGCTAACCTATTGAAAGTTGTCCACTCTGCACAGAAAACAAGGTTCGTGGTGGAGCTGTCAGTGCTGTTGCTTAGAGAACATGATAACAGCAGTGCGTTGTATTAAATCATGTGTCACAATTTGACACAACGCTGACTTCTGGGAAGAGAAGGCAGCAATGGAAGGCTTGCGGTATGGAGTGCCTGTTTTTTTATTGTTAGGACACTTAATCCAAACCCATACATCACAAAGAGGACTGGAACTGTGCTAAATAACCATGGCCTGTGGCTCTGAGAGCTGACCGTAGTCTAAAAGTGTCAAATAAAAATTTGCTTTTCTTTATCTATCGTCACCGTACTGACTATGAAGAGGAAATGGGATGGCGCACTACTAGATTTTGAATTTGCGGAAATTGCAGTTGAGGAAGAAGGACAGGTTGTTGGAGCCAATGGCTACCTAATTTCCCTGTTATTTGAAATGGGGCACACGCAAGAAAATAAAATGTTAATTGTACTTCAATTCAATGCAACCAGTAAATAACTAGGTGAGCAACCTTTCTGGTCATG
Organism: Platichthys flesus; assembly: GCF_949316205.1. Lineage (NCBI taxonomy): Eukaryota > Metazoa > Chordata > Actinopteri > Pleuronectiformes > Pleuronectidae > Platichthys > Platichthys flesus. The sequence continues at coordinate 16,446,772 of NC_084952.1, forward strand.
TTCTCACCATCATCATTTTTGGTGCGCGCAAAATGGTCATGTTCTATTTGTGGCAACAATATCCTGCTGGAGTTTTTTAGACGCAGTACTAGTCCATATAGGTGATAGCAATGATGCTGTTTCACAAGTGGCTCATTAGTTTTTCTTTCTTATATTTATACTAAGACTATGTTAGCTTAACTTCATCTTTAAGTTGTAGCTAATGTTGCCACCCTCTAAAAAGATCAACAAAAGGGCTCAGCATTTTGTATAAAGAAACAGTCTGACCTTTGTGTTGCTCATCCGTCTATTGGTTGTCCTTGAATCCCCAAATCATGTAGTTGAGGAATGGGTTTAAATGTGTTAAGCAATAAATACATTAGCGATGTATTTGCTGATGAGAGTCCAGATCAATATGTCCTTCCCAACCATTTTCTAGATTTATTGGAGGTTTCATAATAATGCCTGAAGCATGCAAGAGCTCTGAGTCCTTGAACCATCCAGACTACAGAGTCCTCACAGTCAGACTCATCAGTTTAGTGCCTCCCCTGCCTGGGTACACTCTGTAGGTTAATTATGTGCTTTCTGAAGGCCTCATCAAAAAAGAGAAGGTAAAATTGAAGTACCTCTTACAGCTGGAAAGCCAGGTCAGCCTATATTCCTCACAATTTTTGCACTCCAAACTGTGTGACATACATAAGTTGCCTTTAGATAAAGTTTACATATCGAACAAATTGTCAACCTGAAAATGTCCAACTCAAGACTTTGAATTAAAGTCCTATTCTTTTTTGGAGCAAAATATGTTTATGCTGAGGATACTCACATAGTGGTGAGTGAATTAAACTTTTCAGTGCACTATCCCTTTAAAGTGCCATTTGTGACACGCAATGTGTGACAAACGACACATGTGTCTAATCGTGTCTTTGCACTGTAGAACATTGCTGACAGTGTATAAAGACCACACACCACACCACTTTGATTTCACCCCATTACGTCTCTCTAAAATTCTGTGAAATCTACATTGCAATGTCAATTCTATAGACATACACCTAACCTGAACCTCCATTTTGAAAAGCTTTCTTAAAAACCAATGGGTGTTTAAGGTCTTTTTGTCATAACGAGTCTGCTAAATAGCATTTAAAAAATCTCAAGTTGACCAGAATCAATGTATAATGACCAATTATTCAAAAAATTTGACTATTACGATTATTTAACACTTTGAAATGTAGCTCATTTTATACAACGGAGGAAATAGAAGTTTTATTATCGCCCTCTTTTTCTATAACTGACAACATTAGTTTGATTTAGCGTGGAGCATTAGCTGCCAACTGTCAGCCAAGATTTCTAATCTTGAATTTTATTTGGAAGTTGGGGCCTGTGGCCATTTTTAGAATATTATTTATAGCAATTCAGAAATGACCTTTGCCTCTGTGAAACCAAGGAGTCGGGATTGCAGGTTGTGACCATCATGCTGACTTCTGTTAATGCTTCGTTTTTTTATCACATCAATTTGCAAACTAGATAATTTAATAATAGTGCTGACGTACACTGCTAAAAGGTATTTGTTTACTTTAGAGACCTAAACTGTTACTAGAAAAACATGTGAGAGCGTTTATGTTCAATACATATGAATTTTCACAATATACTCTTGCATTTCACCTTCATCAAGGGTTGTTTATTTTTGGAAGGCTTTTTTCAAGAGCGTGATGTGTATACATTTAACAAAAAATCGAAAGACCAAACCATGTTGTGAGCATCCATCATTTCAAACAGTCTAAATCATAACGATTTTATTTAAAAAATATATGTTTTGAGGGGGGAAATGTTTTTTTTTTCCAGTTTGGCACATCTTTTCCACTATACAGATATGAAATTGTACATTTTACAATACAAAAGGAAAATGGGAAGAGAAAAGCATTCATTTTGCACAAAGATGTTGGGTAAGAGAGAGGGGGATTGGTTCACTTGGTTTTTCTTTTTTTTTTTTCTTTCTTTTTTTTAGGCAGGATGGGGACCAGGGCTAGAGGATGACAAGAGGAAACAAAAACAGTTTACAAAGACCCAGTGCAAAGGGATGCATATTTCTACAAATTCTGTGGATTTTCATTCTCAGTACAACTGTAGTCAGTGAAATTTAATTTCAATGATTGACAAAACCTTTATAGGAATTCCACATACATCCCCGTTCTTGGTGATATCAAAAATGAGGTCCCCCCAATAAGGTTTGCTGAATGGCATTAGGAATATTTAACTCAATTTCGACTTTAGAACATGCAAGACAGATTAGAAGGGCAACAGTAAAAGCAGTGCTGGAGGAAAATAAAACAAGTGGAGCTGCAAGGCTTTGGAAATCGGTATGATCAGTGTAGGTTTTCATGTTAAGTGTAACAAGTTTTGGTTTACACACTTTCTTCAAACTTGTTGAATGCATTTTATGAGCATGTGCAGAGAAACATTGACACAAACACTCATTTAAAAGTGTGAATCCAAATTTTGCAGGCTCCCAAGAGACAAAGCCACAAATGCTACCCCCTGGCTACCTCTAGGGGCACCAGCCAACACACAGCAACCTATTTGCTCAAAACCAGATATCTTCAACATGCTATGACACTTCTTGCTGTCTTAATGGCTGACGTTGTTAAACGTTGCCACACATTTAACTGTCAAAATGCCATATCCTGATTTCCAGAGTGAAATGATTTTCACTATAAAAATGCTCAATACAGCTCATCAGTTAACCAGTAATGAAACTGCTGCCTCTGTGGGATCAGTATACATTTCAAGCCCAAGTGCAATCAGTCAGCATTCGTCATTCCATTTTCTACTACCTTTACTTGGCCAGAGAAATGCTTAATGGTTTTGATAAACTACGACATTACCCCAGAGTTGCCCCTCTCCATCGTCCCATCAATTCCTCTTAATTCCTCTCTTTCACCCTGCCCCCACCACCAAACTGAACACAAAGAAGTGCGGAGCTGCGGCAGCAGCTTTAGTCTGATGCTAATGCACATCCTCTCCCTGCTGCATACAAATGTGTCCTGACCCAGGCTTGCTGTTTGCTTATTACCGGATCTCCATTTGCTTTCAGGGTATTAACCACAGTTTAACTTGACACTTGTTACTGCCAACCAAGTAACTGCTCTGAAATTTATTATTCACCCTAACCACATTGTTTAGACTGTAAATGACAGCTCAGTATCCCTCACAAGAGCAATTCCTTAAAATAAAAGGTTATGGTTATGTGTTGTGTGGTGTGGAGGACAATTCTAGTGGAATTACTTTACTTTCGAGTGGCTGAACAAGCCAAATGTTGCTGGATCACTGGTGTGGGTGACAGAATATTAGATTATTTTTGCCTTGCCTTAATTGGTTCAATCTTGAGCCTGTCAGTCCTGATTAGAGTGTAAGCAGTTAAGATCCTGGGTGACTGGTAAAGTTTTAATTTTCAGAGTGAAATGCTCTCTTATCTGGTATTTGCACTGTTCCTTATCATTTCACTTGCTACCCTCATGTCACTCTAGCTGGTCTGTATATTGATCCTTGTATATTTTAGCAAATCAGTAAACTGTACTTATTAGGTGAAGCTGTTTGAATGGTTATGGTCACAGTGTGTATGGCATTTGGGTGCTCAAAAATCCATGTACAAGTTATGGTACATTTAAAGGTCTAACAGTTTTGTTCTTGATGTCCAAGGTCAGGAAGACATCCATGTGCTTTTCTAAGCAGTGTAGCGTATTGGAGATTAACCACAGACAAACAATGCTTAGTGTTTCCCACAGGTTAAGAATTTATTTGTCGCAGTTGGCCCCTGTGTGTGGGTGCTCCAACATCTGAGTCAGCTGCAAAACAGCATTACATTTACAAGCTAACATCTGATTAAAGAGTTCATTTTTACCAATTTATATAATTGAACATAAATTTACCATACCGGCAGTGTTTTCAATCAGTATACACTTTTAGTTGCATTTGCACACAAGATATTTTGGAAGAAACCCAAGTTTCCCCCGAAAATCCCCTTTTGGCTAAGGGCAGCTGTTTTTGGGGTGGTATGCCCAAATAAATTCTGCAAATAGGAAACACTGAGAGCCTTTTTGTTTGATGGAAATTTATAGACTTCCTTTATAGGCTCATGTCTGATTTTTCAAAAGTAATATAATTATCGTATACCGAATAGGATTCCAGCCTCTCTAGAGAGGATTTATTTTTATTTATAACATAATAATAATAATAATATCATGAATTTATAATTCAGAATGTGAATTTGGTCATAGTAGCCTTTAATGTGTCATGCCTCTCCCCCAAACAATGAAGCTGTAAAACATATATATCACTCCAATATCCAATTAATCTGCCTCAGTGTTAGAGTGATTAACTTACAGTGTCTGTGGTGCATTTAGAATCATAATTTCAAATATTTACTCTGTAAAAGATGTGAATCACATTTCTCAACTTAATGTATTCTGTACGCAGTGGGCCATTTGGCTATGTTATATAGTATTCTCTCTGTGCTGCAGAATATAGAGACAATGTAGAGACAAATCTCACAGTTTACAATTTTCTTGTTTAAAATGATTGCCCCCTGCCTGATATGAACAACCTTGCATTCATAGAAAAATAAATTTGTCACTATCCCTACCTCATCCCTAAACTGTCACGTCCAACCTCTGTCAGTGTGGCATTCAGTATTTCTCACATATTCTCAAATCTCACTGGTAGAAATTATGCTTTTTACATAAATTGGAAAACAAAATCAAAAAAGCAAACCCTGTATCATCTGAAATGTTCAAATGGAAAACCATATGCTCTAGGAATAAATAAGAGTTCATACTTCACACTCTTTGTAAGGCAGTTGCTGACACTTGCACTGCCCATAGCCATTGATGATCACGAGTGCCCCTTCTTCGTGACTGGGCTCATATTCATTATATGGTACCTGTGTTGCTAGATCTGCCATAGGCTGCCGCTGCTGGGTCCTCATCTGTCTGCGGTTCTGTATGGCCGAACAGTGGCGTATCCGGCGCAGGGTGGGAGGGCAGCACCTCCGTGAGATATACACAACGAAAATGATGAAAAATAATGAAAATAGAAGGGCCATAGTTCCAATTATAACCCTATGAGTCATAACAGTGTTGTCCATTGCCGAGAAGTCATCCGTTACTGCTGCCTCTTCCAATGCAGCAGTAGTTGCTTGAGCAGTGAGTGGTGTTTGTGTTGTGGTTGTCGTGGTAGTGACCGTGGTAAATCTCCCAAAATCCTCCGCATAGTCCTGCGTGGGGGTCAGCTGCATAATTCCAAACAGGGAGCTTGTGATCTCTGTAGCTGTAGAAGCGTCTGTGGTTGTACTGATTGTCTGAACAACTGGCGCTGAAAAATTCTGACAAAGCTGGAATCCATAGACAGCATCAAGTATCTCCTCCCCTTGGGCATATTCAGGACTATGGCAGAGAATGGAATGTTCCCACCTTCCCTTAAAGGTGCTTAGCCAAGTGGCCAGAGAGCAAATCCTTTTGGTACAATCCCACAGGTTGCTAGACAGCCCAACGGTGCCCAGAGACTGCCACATTTCCATGACTTGAGGATCCAGACTGCTTAGTTTGTTGTTATCCAACAGCAAAATCTTTAAATTTGGCAGCGTTTGAAACACATCAGGTGTGAGGACACGAATTTCATTTCCTGTAAGGTCGAGCTTCTCTAAAGTGGTCCAGCTCCACTCCATGCCACATGTTAGGTTGCTGATTTTATTCCATTGCAGATACAGAAACTGCAGAGCAACAAGGCGAGGGAAATGGGCCAAGTTGATCTTGGTCAGCTGATTGTGCTCCAAGTGGAGCTCTTTAAGCTTAATGAGCCCAGCAAATCCATTTCGTGCCATACTTCTTAGACGGTTGCTGCTCAGGCCCAGATATTCCAGGCTGCGGCAGTCCCAGAATGCTCGAACAGGTGTGGTGCGAAGTAAATTTGAACGAAGGTGGAGTATCTGGAGCTTCCTCAGTCCGTGAAATAGTTCAGGTTCCAATGCAGTCATCTGATTGAAGGACAGGTCCAGTATCTGGAGGTTGATGAGGTGGATGAAGGTTGTATTGGGCAACTTGGTGATACGATTAGAGCTCAGATTGAGGTCCTTCAGCTTGTAGAGCCCTTGAAAGGCATCCTCTTGTACAGTGGTAATCTGGTTGTGGTCAAGGTGTAGCCAGGTCAGCTGGCCGAATCCATAGAACTGATCAGGGCTCAGCTCAGTGATGCTGTTGTGACGTAGTGACAACCCCAGGGCCCCCTTGTCCACACCATCTGGGGGTGCCTGAAGCCCCTGGGTGTCGCAGTAGAACTGCAGGTCCTCACAGCGGCATTTTTGAGGGCAGGTTGTGCACGATGCAGGAGGCAGCTGGCACACTAGGAGCATGCTGATCACACACAGACACAGAGCCGCTGGTGCAGGTCCCACCAATGGCCACCTTGAATGGAAACCTGGGTGGGTTCAAAGATAAGAAAATGAACTATGGTGCGGGAAAGCTAATCTCTGCAGAGCACTTATTACTAATTCATGGTGGCGATTGTGGTCTCATTTGATGCACATGCACCAGTTTAGGTGTTTTACATTGACAACTTTCACAATCTGTGTAACAATGTTATCTTTGAGCTTAGGTTTAGTAGAGATATCATTTACGGAGGCATCTAATTATCAAATGCATACAGGAGCTGCACTCCTTTCCACCCCCTTATTTTTTTTTTTTTTTGGATCTATTTTGTTCATAAAATGTGCTCAACGATTTGACGTAAATATACACTTTCTGCTGCTTACATCTTTCATTTATTAATTTTTCGATGTATTTTCCCCATTTCGGAGCAGCATATATGAGATGCTGTCATCCTTTTAATCTTTAGTTTTTTCTCTCTCTCTCCCCCCCCCCCCGAGTTTTGTTATCACTCAAGACTTATGCTCGAATAATAATGGTTTTTGAAAAGTATACATACACAAGACTGATTCAGTGAAGAAGGACACATGAAAGACAATTGCAGTAAATAGACTGGGCTGAAGAGCTTTTAGTCCTCAGCCTCCCTCTCTCTTACTTGTATTCCCTATTCATGTCCCGACCTGCCGTATAAAGGGGCTAACTTACCCATTCTTTTGTGCACATCGGAGGCTGCATTCAACTGTCCTTTTCTGCAGACTCTTGGAGCAACCAGATGGAAAAAAAATCCAAAGGGAAAAAACCCTTTTGAGTAAGCACAAAAGGAATCAGCCTCTTTGGAAATAAAGCAATTCGGAGCCCACCCCAATGAGACAAAATCTGAAATTCCATGTCCCGAGATGATGCTTATTCCGGGGGTTTTCTCAGTCCGTTAAAATCCAAGCTGAAAGAGAGTGTTGAATCTTGTCCTTCATCCCAAAAATCCTTGAAATAATTATTTATATTTTTTCAAGTTGATCAGTTGCATCCAGAGCGACTCCGATGAACAGACCCCCTCCTTCTCCTTTTTTTCCTCTTTCTTTTTTTACCCTTTTGTTTCCCATCCACGGCAATGATGTCAGCTTAAATGGTTAATTGAAGATCAAGTGTTCCTCTTTCATGGCTGTGTTGTTCCAACCCTAACTTGTTGATGGCAGCTAGAGATCCTGCTTCCGACGCCGGCTCAATCTCGGCATAGCCTCTGCAGAGCTGTGCGCGAAGCTCTCGTCTGCTAGCTGAGACGCAGGGAGAGAGAAAACACCAGAGCAGGGAGTCAGGGATGTTATTCTGTGCTTTTTGTTGCAGCCACTCACTGCTACAGAGTGGTGGCAGCCTGGCGTCGATCATCACTACTGTTTCTCTCTCTCTTTCTCCCTCCCACACACACACAAACACCCTCTCACTCTCTTGCTCAGTCACTTGCTCTCTGCCTCATACACACTGCTTGTGTACCTCAGTCCTACCCCACCTCCCCCAACCCTCCGCGCTGACCCCCCCATCCCCCCCTCCCCCTCCTTCCACTGGCTCGTCACCATCAGAATATTGATATCTTGAAGGTGTTGCAGCAGCTTGCTGTTGAAATTAACCACAACTGTGTGTTGCCTTGACGTTGCACTGCACTGCATGGGCTATGTATGGAAGTATACCCGAGACTTAAACTAAATGGCATAACAATGCTAAATTGAATTTATAACAAGTGCCTTTAGTCAAAATAATCATGGACAGGATTGATAATGGGTGTGCTGCATTGCCATAGGAGTAAGCTATACCAGAGCTAACATGGGGTGTCCGGCTTATATTCATAATTTACATATCCTGAGTGCAGTGCTTTAATTTTTGAGCACTGGCATGTGATGTATGACCAGCTGCTCTGCAGTTAAATGAGATTGGCTTTGAACATGTAATAGTTACAGTAATGTTATAGCAGAATTGCTGCTCGATTCACAAGGTGAGATCAAAGAAACGAAAATTGTGTTAATATGATATTTCCCCCCAGTAATGAGCAAATGGATTTGATATGTGGTTTTGTATGAAAAGGGCCATATTTCAGCATAATTTAGAATGTTATATTTATGTTGTTCAGTGTATGAAAACACTACGACTTTCTCTTAATTATTTAATAGGGCTGGAGTTGGATGTGAAGGTAATTGCAATGAACTAGATTTACCGCAGCAAAAGCTTAGATACCAGAGAACATCCGAAGGACACGTGCTGTTGTTTTCTACCCCCTGTCATCCCATTCCTCACTCAAGCATCTTTTACTTAATTTATGTGAACCTATTTCACCTGTTGCAGACAATAGGTTATACTTAATGAAATGAAATGCAATTCACCCTTTGGCAGTAGATTACAGTCAAAGACTAACTGAAACAAATGTTCTATTTTCATAATTGAAATTTGCATAATTAAAAGCTAACTTGCGTCACAAATTCACAGAACTGTGGAGAGAGCAGAAAATCATTGTTACCAAATGTTTATGTCCTATTAAATCTTATCACATAATTCTCAGTTCATCTTAAGACAACACAAACATCTGGCTGTGACTTTCCAGGTCAGCTGACTAGCATGCTGCTGTCATTCTCCACAGTTATTGTGGTAGACTACATGTCCCACTGGGACTCCCCTGCAGAATGTGAGAGTGGAAAACATGGCGAAACATGCTTAAATCTCAGGGGGGATGATGGATATTCCTTTTACTTAAGGGGTATATTTGCACTTGGAATTCAAGCTGTTTAAAATCATTTTTTCAGAGAAAAAATTATATATATGGACAACCAATTGAGAGAACTTGATGACTTATCGATACAAGCAATATCATTGAGCTTATGGATCATATGACACTTGAAGCTATTCCTTTTGAATCTTTCCATAATCCAGCGGACTAGTGGTTTTGTAGAAAAGGGATGTTCCTAAATCTGTCCTGAAGGAGATGGATAGAGACTCACTTGAGTATCATAAAAGATGCCGCATAGAAACAGCCTCCATAATAAGCACCTGAAGAAGAAGTGCTTTAGAACCCTCTGGTGTGGAAATAAAATATAGGCTAGGCATGAATGAAATAGGATTGAGGGAGTAAGGGTAAAGCAGACTAAACCCTACCACAGCATTCCATCCAGCCTGCAGGAAAAATAAGGGGATTAGTTCCGTTGGAGCTCCCCAGCCCCTAACTATGTACACAGCCCTTCGATAGGCAAAGGGCAGTGGGGGATGGGGTAGGTCAATGCCACCACCATTCATGTGTTATGTCGCACTTGATTTAAGCTTTATAAGGGGGATTAACAGCCAAGAGTCCAACTGTTTATTTGCCTTTTCTCAGTTAGCCTATACTTTTTCATCTAATTTTGCTCTAATTTAGTTTTAGTCCAGTGTCTCTCTCTATCTCTCTCAATCTCTCACATGCTGCATCTCTCCATCATTCCTGAAAGTTTTATATATATTCGCTGCTTTAGCAGTTTGCAGAACATCGCTCTGCTCTCAGCAGGGGGGGGGAGGCAGTGGTTATGGCCAACTGCCTCACGCTTAGCTGTATGACCACTGCCTATGGTGTTAGTGTTACTGTACATAATTTCCCATTTACCCATGTGGAACAAATTTGAACCTCTTATTCATCACACATTTGTCATTCGAGATAAGAAAGTGAAAATGGAAAACAAGATTAGAATGTTGTTTTGACTTTGCATTGCATAGGATGCAGTGCTTTTTTACATTTTTATTAACTGTAAATAATGTCCACACTATGGAGAAATAAATATTTGCTTCTTTATTTTGGTTCTGGATTTCAGTATCAAACAGGGTTTTAGTCCTGCACCTGGAGATCTGTGAAAGCATTGTTCTCAGGTTGAAGAGCTTGTAGGGAGATCAACGCCTTTGAAATAGCTACAAAGTGCCGCAGATTCTGTCATTTCAGGCAGAAAACACAGACAAGAAACCAACTTCAGACTTTTAACATTCCTCTAAACTGTCCGACTAAAGTTCACAGAGATTTGTTCCCTTTTGCCTTCATTCACTTCAGTCTGTAAGATGTTGTTGCATCTTTTCAGATTCCGACATAGATTGATTAAATTCAATTATCCTTGTTCTCATCCCAATGCTAGTTTATACAAGCGTCCACAACAAATACGTTGGAAACAGTTGTCACAGTACTTTATTACTGCACACTAATTACTTTTCCATATTCATGCTTTAGGCTGGAAGGAAGGACAGGAGTGATGCTCTGAACACGGCCATCGACAGGATGACTAAGAAAACCAGAGACCTTCGCAGACAGGTTTGTTCCCTGTTTAAATTTCTTCTATGATATTTATTTCATGTAAATGTTTATATGTATATGTATATAGTAAACTATATATATATATATAGTTTATATATATATATATATATATATATAGTTTACTGCTCATGTATATTTTTTTCACCTCAGGAATGTCTTCGCTGTAGTTTAGCTAATATAGTTGATAAGCTATTTTCTTTGTCTCTATCTTGTATATGAAGGTAATGTAAGCTATTTAGTCAGGTAAACAAGCTCTACTGTAAAATGTGAATGCATATACACAAGGGAATATATTATTTTTACGCTGCCTTTTTTCTTCACAGCTGCGTAAAGCTGTAATGGACCATGTCTCCGACTCCTTTTTGGAGACTAATGTTCCCCTTTTGGTCCTGATCGAAGCTGCGAAGAACGGCAACGAGAAAGAAGTCAAGGAATATGCCCAGGTGTTCCGCGAGCATGCCAACAAACTGATCGAGGTAAAGTCTAATTTATTGTTTTGTCAAATTCTGATGTGACCAAATAACCAACATGTTGTACTGCTGGTTGTGGACATTTTAATCTGGCTTATGGTTAACGTCAGTCTTCATCCAGCTTCTGTGTTTGTAGCTCTGTTCTCAGAGATGCCCTTGTGATACAACTGAAAAAAGGAACAACCACAACTCAAGGATAATGCGACCTCTGGGAAAATGTTGTCCTTCCCTCAACAGATTGTTGTCTGATTTCTTACTGACCAAGTCCACATGTCTGCTTAAGTGATACTTACTGCATAAGTACTGCCCAACTTCATCCTGCTTCTTATTCCTTTCTTTGGTGTGGACTCATGGCTTAACAGCAACAACAGATATTGTCTTGTCACATGGTATTTCAAAAGCAGCTGCATGGGAAACGTCTCAGATGAGCAACATTCTCATAAAATCACCATTGACCTAATTAGAGGTCTTTTAAATCTCTTGAAGGCCTTTGTCAGAGCATTATGCTGAAAGTGACTTTTCTCCCATGGGCAAATTACCATGAGTGTTGCTGGATCGGTTCGTCCAGCAAGAGCAGGGCAGTGTGAGCATTGACTGGGATAACCGCTGAGGCATCCAAGGGAAAAGGGGACCACACTGGGGAGTAGAGCCCTAAGTAGCTCCTGAAGGCTGAAGTGTCAGGAGTTGCATTAGACCGTGACATTGATGAACTTCTCGAACGCTCGGTCACTACACCGGCTTCTTAAACTTTGATGGCTGTTTTAGATGAATAGTATTAGATGTTAATACTTTGCCAGTTGCCACATAATGTTAGATGTGATTGAGTGAATCTCACATTGGACTGCACTGCATTAGCATTGCGAGGCAGTGCTGTCGGCTGTTCATAAAAGTAGAGATGATAAAGTGTTTTCACCTGTTTAAGGAACAAATGGAACATACTTTCCTCTATACACTGATTAATATCAACACTGAAACAGAAGTTGTAGATAGAATCCCATGCAGTCATAGTTCTGGGTGATAAGTTTTGTTTTATCCTTTAGACAAAATATTTAATTCGCTCAATATCCATGCCTTTCTAAACTGCTTGCTTGATCCAATCCTTCATAAATTATTCATCAGCAACAGGATCTTTGTTAGACATAAATTAAAGCTGAATATCTCAGGAGCCCCATTGAATATCATATAGTTGTGCTGGGGGCCCAAGAATTGGCCAAACCTGAATTCTCATGACTAAATATGATACATAAACGGATCATTATACTTAACTTTGAATACAAAACAAAGTAACAAAGTATACCAATATAGACTAGACATGATTACATCCAAAACTGACAGCTCACTAATTTATGTAACTAATGATAATCCTACTTAATCTTTTATTATACCCTACAAGTGCAGTAAGTTGTTAAGTAAAAAATCCCCTGTAAAATTGACCTTGTCTGTTTCTCTTACATAAAGATTATTGGAAACTATTATATTCCATGAATGTACCACTAAAAATATGCAATTCATACGTTCAACCACAAAAATATGCTAAAGTATTCTAAATATATACTAGAAGAAGCAAATATGTTAATAAAAGTAATGTCCCCCATTCAGCGGTACAAACAGCAAAGTGCCACCCATCCCAGCCTCTGTGTGTATGACATCATGCCACTGTAGGCTGCCCAAAGGCAAATGATCCATTAGATCACACACATTTATTTAAAAGCAACATTATGAGTGACCCACATTCACTCTGGCAGGCTTCAAGCAGCTTCTCTGCCCTTGTTTGTCAGAACACCAATTAATCGAAACCTAATGTTTATCTCATTAAATAATAAGATGTGTTTTTGACCTGACAAGACATTGACATGGCTGGAGCGCTTTTATAGTCATTTCGTAAAGCAAGCTATGTTAGTAAAATGGGTATTGACATTTATAACCAAATCCACTGGTTTAAATGTTTTCTTTCCCATGTTTGTAAACATTTATAGGCAGAGAAATTCATCATCCTAAAAGCAAGAAGAAAAAATAGACTTAGCTTAATGTTTTAACCTCAAGGCTATCTTCTTAACCAGGCTGCTCAGGATGCTGTGTGGAGAATTCAGTAGCAGAGAAAAAACTTTAACTCAAAAAGCAAATGATTATACCACAATATGTAATGTTCTCATCAGATACTGTAAATCCATTTCAATTCTCTCCGTATAACTTAAAAGAAGTATCTTATCCATCCTAATGAGAAGATGAAATTGGAAGATTGATAGCCTTAGAACGGTGTGAATTAAAAAAATATATTCAGTTTATCATGCACCAAGTGTAAGGCTCATCTTAACCAGGCAGAGGGATGGTAGTGACATAAGATAGGAGGTTGGTTTATGTTGCAGTGTTTCCCCCAGTAAATGTCTCAGTCAAGGTGGTAAGCAGGTGGCGGTGCTGTTGGCGCGGTGCGTAGCGGCGCGGCGAAAATTTTTGGGGGTATTTTGCTCAAAGATGCCAGTACGCATGAATGAAATAAACAACTGTACTATAATGAAATAAACAACTGTTTATTTCAATATAAATAAACAACAGTAGGTACAAATGTTGTGGAAAACATGCAGACACTACAAAATAGGGTTTAAGCCGGTTTTTAAGAAAAATCAAGCTGCCTCGGAAGATGACAGTTTGTGATGTCGGATTCCGTTCAAATTAACCGCCTATTCATTGTGGACGGCAAGAAAAAAAAAGTTTTCGCGCATGCGCACCTGATTCTGTATGATTTAACATGTACGCAAATAAGCATCATTCTTTGTGCCTTTTTTACGTAAATGGTATGCCACATAAGCCTTTACGTTACATATCATTCATGGACCAATTAAAATCGAGATATTACTAGACATTTACGCAGCTTAAGGCCAATGTATGCTACTCCGAGTCCGTTGTGGACTGACGGACAGACGGAGCGGACGGACCCTTTTTGATTTATAGTTCTACGAGCCTTTTTGTTGTGAAAACAATTCACCGCCAGAACAGTAGATGGCGCAACTGAAGTCGAGCTTAGAGAAGCCTACCTCATGAGGTATATAGAAGAAGTCCACGCTTCTCCCGGCTCCTCCCGGCTCCTCACACACAGTGAACGATGGCAGCTAACAGAAAAAGGATGTTGATGACGCGACAGTTTTTGCTGAATAAAGTGACACCCAGCGGGTCATAATGCTTATGTTATCGTGTCTTAACGCAGCGGTTCCCCGGTCTTGTTTCCAAACTGCGTTGCTAATTCAACAGCTGCAACAGCTTGAAGCTACACGGAGGCAGCTAGCTTCCCCCCAGCTTCCACACACAGTCAGCAGGGACACCCGATACTAACTACTACCGTTAGTTAGTATCGATCTAAAGTGTTTGCTTCTAACCTGACGGTGTTTGAGAAAGAGTGTCATGAGCCGTGGGATTAAAGTCAGCGGGTTTTTGCGCTGTTCCCACCGCAGTTAGCATGGTGGTTAGCCCGCTAGCCACGTTATGAAAGTTCGTTATAACAGTATGTGACCGTACACACGTGCCGTAAGTGCTCTAACCAGCCACCGTCAGCCGGACAACGCCGCTGGCTTAACACACTTGTCACAATAATTATAGAGTCGTAGTTGTGATTTTGGTTTATTGTGATGTAGGGAATGGAACAGGAAGTTTCCATTCCGAAATGCTGGCGTTAGCGGACCAATCACAGCCAAGGGCTATCCGTGGGCTCTCCGCCATTTCGACGTGTAGTTAGAAAAAGGAGAGCTGCACGAAAAGCTCTCCGAGGAGCCGCGGAGAGGCACGGAGAGGGCGTTCCACGTTGGAGAAGGCGGTCCTATCTGTCCGTGTCCGTCAAAACGGAGAAGCATACATTGGCCTTTAGGCCAACGTCATTACGTTGGCTATGCTTATTCACGTCGCGTTACCCCCGCGGATTTTTAAGTCAACATTGCAGCTGCCGTGTCCGTGCCCGCAGATATTTCAGACTGGAGGAATTTTAACAAATTAGATTATAATTTAAAAAGGAACAGAATGAATAGCAAGAGAAAGGCCTGCGCCAGCCTTGGACGGTGTACAGCAGCAACAAGGACAAACAATGTTCGAGCATTTCAAACGGACAGGTAGCCTACATGAACGGAAGGATGCTAGCTAGCTGTGCTGTCAGTCAGACTGTCACTGGATTACTATCGTATTGCTTATTTCTACAGCCAGGGAGTCAGATTGGTGAGTCAGAAACTTTTTGGGGGTTTATTTAATAATAAAGTTGGATGAATTGATACCGAGTGCAATCCATTCTGCATTTTATTTTCAATTGAGCAGTTGTGTTTTCATTGTTACTGACGGACAAACCTAAGCTCTGCAATGTGGATAAATGGTTACATTCTGATGCTGGACAGGTTCATGGGGCATATGCTACTGGTACTATATCTATTAAGAAAGTTTATGGAGTGGAGTTGCCATCAGTTATGCTGTAGTCCTACATAATGATGAATGCTGTCTTTTATTTTTAAGTTGAATAGAAGTAGTACCGGTAGTTTGAATCGGCGAAGGTTTGACTTGTTGCCTTACGTTTATTCTGCCCTCGGTGTGAGGGACGGGTCCGTTAAGTCGATGGATGCGATGTTTAATCATTTAGACCAAACTACAGTAGGCTACGGGCAAACCTGAAGTCACCGCCGTGACATTTCATATACGTCCCGTCTGTGTGTGTGAGTGAGTGAGTGAGAGAGAAAGAAAGAAAGGGAGGAACTTATTTGAAATCGGCCGTGCGTGCCTGTTTGTTGTTTATTGGTTTTGATTTAACAATATATAGGTTTAGAGAAATCTGGCTTTCAGAACTCAGTGCCTACCCACTCACTGACCTCACCGCACGTCACTGGCGGTAGATTGACAGGTGACTATGATAGACTATGCAACAATATATTAAACCACCAGATGTCGCCGTCTCAATTACACTCAAAAAACTTTATTGGCCCGACTAATGTTGTAAACCGTATTACCTGAGTATTATCAATGCCATTTCTTTTATTTTTTTTTTATTTTTTTTTTATTTTTTTTTTTTTTTCAATACATTGGTAGTCAAGGCGGGGCCCTAGTCTTGTTAAGGCGGCCGCCTTAACAAGATAGTGCTGGGGGAAACCCTGTGTTGTTTAGATATGTTGATGCTTTAGTCGCAGATTTACAAAATGTCAAGCCAACATGTAGACCAGTTGCCAGTGATCCTATGGAATAATGGAATCTTTTAGAAGACAGATTTTACCTGATGGAACCCTACTCTGGATTTTTTATTTTGTAGTATAATTGCAAGCCAAAATTACAGAAGTATACTCTCATATAAGGGGTTATACGGAAATGCATTAAGATGTTCTTTTCTTTTACATTATTTGATGTACGATGAGCCACATGATCAAGTTGAATGCTTTTCTCTCCCCTATACTGAGTAGAAGACATTATTTCATTTATTCTGTTAAAATGAGACAAGAAAATGGAAAAGGCTGAGTTCTTGTCAGTGTTTTAAGCATGACTGACCTGTTATCAAGTCTCTAACCAAAGGCTACTGAAAGAGAAATACAGCTTCACATTTTTAACTCTGATTCTATTTTGTACATATTTAGCCTCCAAAACACACTCCTCCTCTCTCCTTCTCTCCTCGTATCCTCTCCTCTCCTGGCAACCACAGGGAAATATTTGACGATCTGATACCTACTCCTGTCTGGCTAGACATTTCTAATAAGCCAGTCTAAATAGAATTGCAGTAAAAGAGATGACGCAGCAAAAACAACAAACTAATTCATAAGCATAATTTGGATAGGATGGTCCCCCATTATGTATCTGCATTAGATATCATTTCATGTCATTTGTCATATTCATTGTCTCTGTATGAAAGAAATATTGGCAAAGTCCAGGTTAAATGTGTGTAGCCTAAAATAAACAAAAATAATTCCATTGGGGGAAAAAGAAAAAGAAAATTGAATACCGGCTCGTGCAATTTGTTTGTAATTGTTTGCACAGACTTAAACTCTGACTTCCTTGACACATCAAAATGTGTGGTACAGCATAGCAAGTGAAAGGGTGTTAGTTTACTTACAAGTCTCCTCAGTCGCCTCTCTGGTCTCTTCGTGTTGAAATGGCTTCAGTCCTAGGGGTGTCACGGTAAGAATAAGAAGTGTTGTGTGAAAGATCAAGAAAGTGGAAAACACAGGTCGATCAATAAATTACCCGTTTTTCTTTTCATAACCACCACTCTGGGGTTGCTGAATGTTCTCCCTGCGGTCTCTACATGGGTTTGCATAGCAATATACAATATTAGAGACTATTAAACTATTACACATATTGAAATTAACCACCAAGCTGTCCATTATAAAAAAAATTAAATAAAAAGACACTGATTTTGCGTTGTCCAATCTGACTTCTATAGCTGTGAACACGTAGTACATAAAAATCAAATGTAGTCATAACAGTCTTGTTGCACTCGATGTTAGATGCAATGGTAAAACTAGGGTTTTGTTTACATGTTGGATATCGTCACTGCTTACATTACAGAGTGACCTAGATTTCAGCATTTAAATTGGGAATTGGTTTGCTGCAACTACAAAAATAAGACCCACATTTTAACAATAACCTTTCACTCCTTGTTTTTTTAAAGCAATCAGCAGGTGGTTTTTGCCTTTGTAATTGATTATGTTTCAGCACATTTTCTTTCTATTGGATAATCCCACTCTGGCACAGTTCCTCATAACACAGGCATTCTGTTTCAAAACGGTTGCCAACCCATCCCGACCAACCAATGGGAATCTTCAACGTCTGTGACCTAAATTCTGGAGTATGAGTACAAACACTCTGTTACTCTGCAAGATGCAAGAACATTTACAAATAATTGCTGGAGAGCTTGATTTGTTGGTCAGTACAAGAAAATATACTCACAAACCATAAATGTTGGCGCTTGCGAAGCAAAGACCTGCTTAGTTCAGCATTCCAGCTCTCACTTGGCTGCTCATTTTTTTTTAAAGTGTCAGGAGTATTTGCCTCTCTGATTCCAGGAGGGTAATGGCAATCTGGCGGCCTTGTGATTTAGCTGCTGAGAACTCTCCCTTCTTTGCTGAGAACTACCCCTTTCTTGCGGAAACAAATACAAAACTTATATTTGATCAATTCACTCTTAGGTTTTGTTTACCCCCCTACTTCTCTTTTTTCCCCTCTGTGGCAGCGTATTGTATCATTTTAGCATCGCTATAAATTAATCCTTGGCCGTGTGTTTGTATTCCACTGGGATTAGTTGTGTTGCAGAGCTGCTCCATTTCTGATAGAGAAGAAACCAGGCTACTATAATGAACTTATCTAAGTTTAATTATGTATTGCTCTATTTGCTTTTCTCAAAATACATTTGTGTTAGTGTCCCTGTCTGTGATTTAAAAGTAGAGTGTTTTTCTTCGTCTTCTTTTTAGGTTGCCAACCTGGCATGCTCTATCTCAAACAATGAGGAAGGAGTGAAACTGGTTCGCATGGCAGCATCTCAACTGGAAACTCTATGCCCACAGGTACCAGGCAATTTACCCCTGACTTTTCCTCAGTTCATTGATAATACAACTCTTTGATGTGTCCTTGTTGTCTCTTACTAGCAACAGCATTGACAATGTTAAAACTGCAGATTATAGACAGAGTCTACAGCACTTTGCAGCACATAGTCGCTCTAACAGTTTTTCCACCAAATCATTCTGCTATAAATGCATTTTTGATCCACTTACAAGCAGTTTAGTATTTTAATACCTGATTTAAAAAATGAAACATTTCCATCTGCCATGTACAAACCTAGATGGAATGATCAATTGTTGGACAAATATCATAAACTGGACATGAGACAGTGAGTGCATTTGTCTCAAATAATTAATTTGACCAATTCTGAAATGAAAATGGGCACAGAACATGCCACTTAAACATACTTAATTTGCACCTGGCATTAAAATCTGTTTTGTATCTGGATATAATCTGATCCTGTTTACATTAACACCTGCTATTATGTCACCAGTGTCCACATCACATATCTAACTGCATTCTTTTATTGGCCCCCATCTAGTAAATGTATTTGCACTTTCAACCTTATTGCATTTATACTCATGTTCAATGTTGTCACAGTGCCTCCCTGACCATCACAGTCCACCCTCAATGCATCTCGGGTCAACATTTTCATCTGGTCAAGCACTATCCAGTTGCAACTCTATCAAAACAAAACCGATTTTTATGCCAGTTTTAAATGTAGAAATGTCATAGATAGTGGAAATACCTGAAGTTTGTATTTCCATTTTCCTACATACTATATTCACTTAAGTGGACAAGTCAGAAAGAGCAAGGGGAAAATCTAAAAACATCAGTACCCTAAGTCTTGTTCATCATTGAGCACATCTTTTTTATACCTCTTGCCACCCTAACTACCAGTCCCTAATCTATACCTTTGAGCTGTGTCAGCTTCCTTCACTATGCTGCCAATGCTCTTTTTAATCTCATCTAATTACTCCCATTCATCCTGAGCTTTGATACCCACAGATGTTTCTACCCCCAAAACAAGCAGCTATTAGTTTTATTTCAATCAATCCTTCAAAACACCCTGTGTCTATAATCACTCCCAGGAATGAATTGGCTTCATACTACAGTCCCAACATCGAGGCAGGAGAGTGGGGGGGCTTCGTGCAATCAACCTATGCAAATGTTGTGGCTCAGGGCTATGCTGTAATGGAGCTTTAATGGCTGTAATTTGGTGATTACAGGTGATTAATGCAGCGTTAGCCCTTGCTGCAAAGCCAAACAGTAAGGTGGCCCAGGACAATATGGATTTGTTCAAGGAGCAGTGGGAGAAGCAGGTTCGCGTCCTCACTGATGCTGTTGATGACATAACATCCATTGACGACTTCCTTTGTGTGTCTGGTAAGTGGTATTCTTCTGCATGGACAAATAAAAACGTACTGTTGGGATGATTTGGATTAGTGATGTGTTAACAGGCGGGACACTGTTTATTGGTAGACAGCACTTTTGGTCAGAATTAAGATGGATTTGCACAAAGCTTTTAAGACCATTCTTAAGAGGAGGTAAAACGGCTGTAAAGGATCTCTGTTATTTGTCTTTTCTGATGAGAGCCATACATACCAAGGCTGATTGGTTTCCACAGAGGAAAGCACTGAAGCATCAGCAGAACTACGTCTGAAATTGACATCCTGTCCCGTGCACACAAATGGTTTGTCAGGCATACCCTTAAAGAGTTCTCATTAAGCATTAAGCAGACTGACTTCTCTCACCTCCAGCCAAGGACAGACTGTAATTTACACAGTCGACATTTGCATTTTACAGGCTCCCATTAATAAGCAGTCTGAGAATTAGTCTTCAGCCCTCTCCAATATACACTTAAGCTTCCCAGTGGTCCTCTTAATTTCATCCCTATGCAAACACACAATGAAGGCCAGGTATTTGGTTAATATATGTATTTTCTCATTTACTCATATTTAGATAATCCAGGTTTGATTAAAGTGTGTTTCAGATGAGCAAATAAAAATGACATTTAAAGTTAAGGCAGGCTGATGGCATGTTTGGAACAACGTGTTAAACTAATAAGACTTATATGCCACTCATAGCATTATTGTTTGTTTGTCCCCAGAGAACCACATCCTGGAGGATGTGAACAAGTGTGTCATCGCTCTGCAGGAGAAAGATGTTGATGGGTTGGATCGCACTGCCGGGGCGATTCGAGGACGAGCTGCAAGAGTCGTCCATGTGGTCACTTGTGAAATGGACAATTATGAACCTGGAATCTACACAGAGAAAGTGTTGGAGGCCACCAAGCTCCTCACTAACCAAGGTACAATACACACATATTATCCAACTGGAAATCTGCTTCTGCCAAACTTAATCATTTGACTAAGTTTTTATGACTTAGACTTGGACTCACCAGGAGTGCTATTGTAGCTATTTCATTTATTGCACAATTTTTTTTTTGTTATGTTATCTGCCGTTTGTGTTATTGATTATGCACATGCACAATTAAAATTGACTGATGGTGTAGGGTTATTGACTGATATTATACATATTATATAAAGGTAAAACCTAACTTGCTTTTCAACAATGGATGTGTCCATATTTGTGGATTACACACATAAAACCAGATCAAAATTTCCCTGCAGGGATTCCATGTTTTGTCCCAGTGTGATGAGGAACAGGGTTGAACATTCCTCCCAATTTCTTATCTTAATTCCTTCTGGTCTTTATCAGTGAAACTGGTATCAAGCCTTGAATGTTTTGGTACTTATTCGCTTATTATGGATTCAGCATCTCCTAAAGGAGACCTGCTTTTTAATTTTTTTCAGAGTATTGTATAGGTTTTTTTGTCTGTATCAGCAACGGCTACTCTGGGATGCCCCCTTATATAGCATTTGACCAATGACAGTACAGTGGGCTGTCTGTCCAATCAGAGGAACTGCTGCAATGGACAGTAGGAAGAACTGATGCATTTTTAAAACACGAGAACATGTTAATCTTTTAAATAAAAAAAACAAATTCAATTGATGAAGCTGAATCTCCTTTAAATTATCTGAACACATCTACCCTATCTTGCTTAAGTGTTTTTGTCACAGCCTAAGCCACACCTTGAAATGAGTGCTGTTTGGTGTTTCTCAGAAGTCTATTTTTAAAAGGCTAGTTCAATCTTTATTGTTACTTGAAATATTAGTCACATTATATTGTCAAAACAAATTCAGATATGCACTGACTTTGCATAGAAAAGGGTATTTTTTCTTCTGTGAAGTTGACTGCTCAGTTATATTTTTATCATTATTATTGCTTCATTATGACATCCAAACAGGTCTGACTCAACTGACACTATTTATCTGCACAGCAGGCACTGTTCAGTTGTAGTTGTTGAAGTTCAACTTTTAACATATTTTAACATAACACTATCTGGAGACACATTCTGCTTGTCAGATTCTTTCACACCATGTTGACAGTAAAGTGATGAGATTCAGTTTAAAACTTTTAATTATAGAATTTCTGATCTGACGTGCACTTGCATTTGTGTTACAAATGTACAGTAAGTATATGATTAGAAATATGTAATTCTTAGTTTGTTGAACCTGAATCAAGTTTTATGAAACTTGTGGGACTGATTTGAAACATGAATATATTTGAACAGAATGAAAAATGAAATCTTGTCTTCCTTATGTGACGGAATAAAATGTAGTGAAAACTGAACATTTCACAGGGTCTCCACCTATTTGAATTTTCCCACACAAGCCTGCAGGTTATCAACAACCTGTGAGCACAAAACCCTGGTCCCCTGAGTTTCTTACTCCTGCTGTTCTCTGCATCCTTACATCCATTCCTCTTCCACGAAGGCCCAGCTGAATCCTGAATCTAAATTTTAATCCTCAATCAGAAATACTATTATTGCAAATGTGCTGCTGGAGAGCCCTCTGGATCTGTTGTTAAAATTCATGTCCTCTGGGACAGCTTTGTAATTCATTCTATTGGAAAATAGGATCTATTTCCTTCAGCATTTCCCATATTTGCCCTGCAACCATATAAGGCAGTCAATAGATCAATAGAACAAATTTCATTTTGTCAACATTAGACGTGGAAGAGATGTATATTCTCATTTTATTGCCATTGCTTACACAAACCTGCTGGCTCTGTTTTGGCTGTATGAAAATAACGTGGTAGTTGTCACTAGGTTTATGCAACATATTGTTCTGTGTCTTCAAGTTTTATGTCAAATATTAATGTGACACATGCCATGCTTAACTCAAGGTATATTCATACTGTTGGTCTTCTAAACTGCTATCTTTACTTCTGTACCTCTTGATTTTCATTTGTGTTTCTTTTCTCTCTTGTTTTTCCATTTCTCTTCCAACCTTTCATCTCACCCTCTTTCAGTCATGCCACGGTTCACCGAGCAAGTGGAGTCTGCGGTGGAGGCCTTGAGTTCAAATCCTTCACAACCTGTGGACGAGAACGAGTTCATCGACGCATCCCGTCTGGTATATGATGGCATTCGCGACATCCGCAAGGCTGTCCTCATGATCCGAGTAAGTTGCACAGTTTGTTTTTTCTCTCTCTCCATTTTACAAACACGACTCTTGAGCTCATCGCTGTGTGAAAATCAGTTTTTAATCTTTAATGATGTCATCTGGTCTTCCCTAATCGGTTTGCATTTGCATTATATACCTTTTTGTCCTTGGAGCATGGAGTGAGTTATAAATGTGTTAAGTAAATAATTATCTTATTTTTTTGATGTTTTTGCATGTATAGCAATGTTTCCTTTTGATCAAATTCAAAAGCTGCAATGCCCTAAAATAAACACAAACCCTGTGTAATGATAAACATTCATTATTCATGGTCAGGATTCATTTTGATGCAGTTTCATTTGAAGGGTTTCGACACAGGTCACAACATTGTAACAGTGCTTGGTTATAGTGGTTTAATGTGCGTGTGAATGTATAATATGGCTCTCAGTCTTGGAGCACCAGATGCTGTTTTTAATGGTATGTGAGAAACTGTATATGCGTGCAGCCCCAGAAGCCAATGATTAACTTGTCTCAGGCAAGAGCCGACCTAATTGACCAGACTTGCAATCTAGTCTAACGGTCTTAGTTGTCGGTGGGTTAATGGCCTTTGCTTGAGTAGAAGTATAACTGAGACAGATGGTGGATGGGTACCACTGAAGCCTTATGTAAGTGACTGACAACAAAATGCACCGTAGCGAGGCAATTGATAGTTCTTAAGATGGTATAGTTTAACTAGTAAGTAAGTAGATTTGCTAAACTGCTCCTCATGTCCAACAGTACCTAATTATGTATTTACTGCGATGAGTTACAATGTGCTGGTTGGTTGTATTTTGCCCTCTTCCATTTTTTTTCAACACTTTAATCTTTTCAATTTGAATTCTGTGTTGACAGTAGTGCTCTAAAACTAAGCATGGGTTCTCGTTAATAATGCTGCACAGACATAGACTAAAACCAAATAAGAGGGAGACCATTATGCTGTATTTGCATTATAATAAGCAATTGATTTAAGATGGAGGTTTTAATTAGCATTTTTTTGTCGGACTGAGAACTACATTCAATATCCATCTGCCCCTGCTCGACTCTTGTTATCCAGAATGATGAGGCTGAAAACACTGGACCAGTGAGGCTGACTGAACTATGTGGGTGGGTGGGTGTGTAGGTGTGCATATGTGTTTAAAGAAACCTGAGGATTTATGGAAAATCTTGCTTATTTATAATTAATCTGTCAGCTTCAGTTGGCCATTAAGTGAAAGCAGGAGATGGCAATGAGGCTCAACTCAGACTTCATCCATTATCTAAAATGAAAAATTATCCACTTTCCCGAGTTTTTCGGGTCATGTGTGAGAGGTAATCATCACAGGTTTTGAGGGGATATTTAACTGATCATTTAGCGGCAAATGGTTAATGAATTCCCAGCAGGATCTACACTATAATCTCTTAATGCTTAATGTCAATTGCTGTTGTTCGGGATGAGATCAGAGAAATGGATCATAAACCATAATGCTTTGTTAGGCTGACCAGTCCCTTAATGACACAGGTCATATATATAAATCTAGGAATGTTGAGCAGTGAGTCCAAAGAGATCTCAAATATTGCAAATCAGCAGGATAATACTATGATACAACTTCTCTACAGGGCAAGTCCACACAAACGCACAAGAACACACTCGCTATCCATCTTTCTATAAACCCTCATTGCTCGCATTGCACAGTGACCTACTATTAAATCAGAACAGACAAGTGTGTGGCTTGGGCTACTTAAGATAGACAAGTCTTTAACCTCTCTAAGTGGTGCACACAGTCTACGTTGGTGGAAAGGACCCTCTCCTCACCCACAGTCACATCACAGAAAATGTATTGAACTGTCCCAAAGGGGGTTTATACTCTGTCCATGTATGTCAGCAGGCAGAAAAGCTAGATAAGATTCTCAGTCATGAAACTGTGACTTAAACTATGCTGTGGTTTTCTTTTTGTATCTACAGATACTGTCTGGTTATGTTTTGAACTTTGTGTTAATAAGACCGGATCTAATACCAGAATCGTAAATGTCCCGTATATTGACGAAAATGTTTGGTTGGGCATCAGCAAGTACGCCATTTCTTGTACTGATCCAATAGGATGTGTTTAATGTGTATTTGTTGAAACTGGATAAGATAGAAATGTTCTTGTCCTGGTAGTCAATTCTTCATTACTGCTCCACAAAAGCGGTTGTTACTGTACTGGTACTGGCAAGCACTGCTTTTCAACGGCAGAGAGGAGATTTCCGGTAGTGTAGCGTTAGCCAGAGCTAGCTTAAATATCAGCAATATTTCACACTGGAAATTTCCCACAAGTAAAGCAGCGATGTGTGCAGTTTCAAAGACTTCAGTTTCGAGGGGTTGCACTTGTGTTGTCGATTAGAATGCCAATGACCTCATAAAGCTTTGAAATAGGTTTAAACTGACCCAGGCCAGACAACAATAAATCCCTGCCGTACAGGGTTGGTAGAATACAGCTGTCAAATATGTTGTATTAGTAGTTTTTTTTTACATGTACTTGTTTCTGATTTTAAGTCATTATCAGTCGATACACAAAGTCCAGGTGTCCCTATCTTGAAGGGAAAAATAGTATTGGAACCCCTCTGGTTGGTGGATTCAGGTGAAACTGGGTACTTCCAGAGTCACACTGGAGTTGTTGGTCGTTACTTTGCCTAAGCATGAAAAAATTATTTAATTTACTGTGGTAACATTAACACCGTCAACACCTCCTTTTTATTAAACAGCATAACTGCTGTTGCTTCTCTACAGCGATTTACCACTGGGTGCTCACCATGAACTATCATTTCAGAGCCTCCCACGTTCACAGGTTATCTGTTGAAAACGCCACAGCAGGTGATATATCTGCCCCACTGAACAGCATTGTCTGGGTTGAAAGAGATGCCTGTGAGTCACTACCGCTTTCTGAAACCGTACCCCCATTCCCTTGAGAACAAGAGCATTTCTACATTTCATAAAGGAGTGTAAGGTTGTTCCGAGACCTTCAGCTATTTTTAGATGTGACGGTTCCAAATCAATTACATAAGAGACGTATTGAGACGACTTGATAAGCACAAGTAACGGCAGAGGTGTGATAATGCACCGTAATCTGTCCACATCATCTTTCCTGTGCCCATATCACAATGAAATACATTTTTCCGTCAGTCAGTGTTGGATTTTCGCAGTAAGCATGACCTGTTGGGATGGAAATTATTTATTATTTATGGGGAATAAGTTGCTTGGGACTTGTTTTGCATTTGATGTAAGGGAAGAAGTGAAGATTGGAGATGAAGTAGCGACACTCTAGAAGACCACCACTCATGCCTTACCCGTTTTCTTTTTTACTAAGAGCAGCGACAGATGGAACTCTGAAGTGTTTTGCTCCCAATGTGTTTCATACCAGCCCCTACCTTCATTTTCCCTCTCAAAATGCACAGGCAGCACGTTACACTTGATTTGCGAATACATTTAGACTTAGCAGGGTACTGTAGGGAAGAAGACATTTATCTGACCCTGCTGTTGCTCGTAGTGCCAAGGCATTTCTCATTGGTTTCTAAATAGACTGCTTATTTAATAGTGCTCAAAAGGCTATGGTATGTCAGCATTATTGTATGTTCATTACTCAAAGCGTACTGCTTCTCTTTGACCAATTCTCCCTTTTCTATCCTTTCTCTTGTTGCCCCTCCCCACCCTATACATTTGGCACTTTCAATCCATGTCCCCTCCTGTACCCTTCCTTTGCTACGTTCCCCCTCTCTGTTGTGCCATTACAGACTCCAGAGGAGCTGGACGACTCCGACTTCGAGACTGAGGACTTTGATGTTCGCAGCAGGACCAGCGTGCAGACAGAGGATGACCAGTGTATTGCTGGCCAGAGTGCACGGGTAAGTTGTAAATGGCTTAATATGTCATCAATGATAGCTTGTGGGAAATGGGAGATAAGTGCAAAAGAAATATACATATATTTTATTCATATTGAACGTACAGTACGTATTTAAGGGATTCCTTCACTACTTGCCCATATAATTGAAGCTTAGTTGAGGATAGTTGAATACTGACTTACAAGTTTTAATATATGTTCAGTTAAGTTGAATATTGCCATTCAGTTTTTCAATGTTATCACTGTACAATAAAATACATTATGGTTTGATGCACTATACAATAGGCTGTAGTCCAGTACTATAATTTTTAGATTTATTAGAATTCAGATAAATTATGATCCTATTGTAACAGTACACTCATGTTAATGTACCACACAGTTTTTCTTTCAAAATGCCCCACCCTCCTACGCTATTGATCATCCACATTT
The DNA here is from genome assembly GCF_949316205.1 of Platichthys flesus. Lineage (NCBI taxonomy): Eukaryota > Metazoa > Chordata > Actinopteri > Pleuronectiformes > Pleuronectidae > Platichthys > Platichthys flesus. The sequence goes on from NC_084952.1 coordinate 16,474,276, forward strand.
GGCATGTTCCCAACACAGAATATGAGACCCAAATATTTTTATAAGTAATTCATTATTACAGCTTTTACAGCATCATATCAATTTGACCTACATTATCAGTCAGTTGGGCAACACAACATTGGTATACTTCAGACTCTAGAAAGATATCAGAGTTATGATCTCATGATCTCCTCCCTCCTGTCTAATACATACATTGACTCTCGAGTAGCCACCTTGAATTCATCTCACATTCTGTTTTGTGTGTGAACCAGTGGTAAGCGACATGTTGAAAGCTACCTGAGAAGACTCATAATAGATCATGAAATGCCAGACATTTGAATGTATTTGACGGGGAGGAGGGGACAACTGTGAATGATTTACATCCTTAATGGAATAGTGTAATAATTTAATCTTGAAAATATCTAATGGGTGAATGCTCATTCTGTACATTTCCACCATGATGTTTTTTTTTTTTATTTAGATGGGGGATGTTTTCATTTTTGTTCTCGCCTGAACAGCTTTACTGACGCTTAGTTGAGGGTCTTATTTACCAGAGAGGGAATAAACGCTCCTGTTATGATATTTGATTTCATGCTCTCGTGTGTTTCAGTCCTCCTCAGCCTCACAACCTCATTCACTGAATGTTTGACCTTTTTTTTTTTAAACTGTCCATGAAATATTCAGCAAGGATGAATAGAAATGCTGCTAAAAACACTTGCCGATGATATTAATTACTTCTAAACAAATGCATTATTTTTATCTTGTTCTTTGGCTCAAAGCTCAGAGTTACAATGTAATTTAACACTACCAATGTAGCATATAACGGAATGTTTTAATAAGAACTGAATAATACAAGCTTCATAAGTGACTAGTATGGTAGTTCAGGTAAACACAAAGTGTCCAGGGAGTATAGTAAGAGCTCAAACTAGATACACAGCAGTGTTGGACTATATAGTCCAACTGTGGGTCGGGTTCTTCACTGGCAAGAAAACTCTTGTTCATCCATGGAAACCATAGGGAATGATGTAAAACAAAATGCCCTGGAGACAAAGAAATGGCCTCGCTCGCAGTATGTTGATGTATAGTGTGCTAACCCACCACATTTCCCATAATTTCCTCCTTCAGGCTATCATGGCCCAGTTGCCCCAGGAGCAGAGGGCGATTATTGCAGAACAAGTGGCTAGCTTCCAAGAAGAGAAGAGCAAGCTGGATGCTGAGGTATCCAAGTGGGATGACAGCGGCAATGACATCATTGTGTTGGCCAAGCAGATGTGCATGATCATGATGGAGATGACAGACTTCACCAGGTGAGTTCAGACTGACAACCTTGTTCCCTCCCACAGACAAAGTTTCAATATTTTCCTGGTCTTAGAATTCATCATTATTAATGATTTATACATTTTAAATAATCACTGTGATTGATGTCGGCAAAAATTCTCAGTGTATTTGCCTGTAAAAAAAAAAAATATATATATATATATATGCCATCTTAACTTCTCCTCACATTAATATTACTTTAGTTGTGCAATTCCAGCAAAATGCCTGCAAGTTTAAGTTAAGCCTGTGTCAAATACACACAACATCGTCCAGTAAGCTTAATTTTGTTTCCAAGCATTTGCTCAAATCTACACAATGCTATGCATCCAGTAAAATACAACTATTCATGCATCAATGCTCTTCATTTTCCTTAAGCAGCACTGTAGGTAGGATTTTCTTCTTGATTATTTTTTCATCCTTCCCTAATCTTATATGCACAACCATAAGCAGTGCATCAAATCTCCCTCTCTCTGGTTCATGAATACAGCTGGGTGAGCACTGTAAATCTTAACCGCAGAGTTGCTACAGGGTGGCCTTATACGCCCGTGTCAGTGGTTTGCTTAGACAATAAAGATGGCAGAGAAATGGTTGGTAACCATCTCCAGAATCATAATGTGTCCTGCTATAACATGAAACATCTTTTCTGGAAATACGCCTCTACTAAAAGGAGAATGTGTGAAAGATTCTGTAGTTTTAAGCTGTCAGTATTTTTAGGAAACTCACAAACTTGGTCCATATTTAAGTATTGATTTCGGCAGATAAGATTTATAATGTAACCGGAAAAAAAATATTTAAGAGATTAAAAATGTTTCTATTTTAATAAAAATCACAAGGGTATAATAATAACACGTCCTTTATTAGTCCCACAATGGGGACATTCATAAACCGATTAAGAATCGGAACAGAAAATAACAATGCAGTGTACTTAGATTCTCAAGCTCTCACAGACTATTGCGTAATGCAAAGAAAAAGAAAAAACAAGCAACACAAGCATGAAACACATCTGTGTAAGTGCACTGTATGTTCGAAGACCACAACACTTGAAACTTAATTTACCATAATTGGGTTTCCTGCTGCCCCAATTTTTTTGCTCAGCAGCTTTAAAATCCTACTGTTTTTCCCCTCTAGTGGCCACAATAGCAGCACTCACAGACAGTTTTGATTTCCTTTTTTTCCTTTTCCCCCCCAAATGGGAAATATCTTATTTCATTGTGAAGATGCTAGCATTGATTCGCTCAGCCTCTTCTGGCTCCACTCTCTTCTTTCCATCTTTCCTTCTCAAACACAAAGATATTGACAGCACACATCTTTAATACTCATTTGATTGCGAACAGAAATGGTGTACATGTTAATTTGCATATAGAACGGGGGACATCCGGTCACAGGAGACACATTCAGGACACATTCTATTGCTAGGTGTGAACAGACGTTCTTAGAGCTGAACATTTGTGATTGGATCTCGCACGTTAATACCACGTCTTAACAGGGCCATAAAGGCGCCTCAGTGTTGACTGAATTGAGGGAAGTCACACCACTTGTGGAGCCATTAACACCCTAACAATCGTTGAGGTCACATACAGTATGAGTCATTGGAGTCAAAAATCCAAGAGATCCCAATATATTGGCATTAAGGAGGGCCCATGTTGTGCCGTTTTCGATTTATTTATTTTTTACACTGAACCAAACAAGTTGGCATCTTATATCTCTGCAAGATTTTTTTTTTCTTTTTCTTGTGATAATACACTGGCCTTTAGGATGTAAAAGCCTGGCGAGTAATCGAATCACCAGTGGACGGCTCCATGTACAAGTGTAAAAACACAGGATACATTTGAGATCAGATCACTCGTTCAGGGACCAAGTATGAACCCCAATGTGTCCCGGGCCACCTTGAAGGACAATCTAGTCAGCTGACTTCCTCTGGTTCACAACTAAATTTCATAATGAACTGACAGGAATCCACCAATTTTTATTATACTCCTCAGTCTTTCCCATACATCAATTTATTTGTGGTCACTAAAACAATATGAAAATTGACTGCCGCATATTTTTTTCCTGTTTTTTTTATTATTTCAAAGGGTTAAAATATTATTTCATTGCAGATTTGTGTACATTGATTCACTTGCATCTCTCTCTCTCACTCTCTCTCTTTCCCTCTCCCTCTCTCTTTCTCGCTGACTGTGGCCCCGTCTGTCATTGTCAGACTGGCTAAAAACAACAACACATTTGTTCTTTGAAAATAGCAATGATGAACGTGTTTATTTGCATATAGAGCGGGAAGGCAAGATCTGATCAAAAGTTGTCAGTCAAGATGCATGTGGTGCCATAGTCCACGGGTTGTGGAGTAGCGAGTGCGAAGAAGTAGCCTATTGGAAAAAAGTTCGGGCAGTAAAAGCCCAAATTTGTTTCCCTGGGATACATGCTGATGCTATCATTCCATCATATACACTGATCTTAGTTATTGCATATTTTGTGGTCATTTGAATATGAACCTTTAGGGATAATTTGAGGACTATTGGGAATTAGACATTTTAAATTTGACATTCACTTTGTTTCACACAATCAAGGATGAAACGTACGATTCGGAGACACCTATCTATCATATTTTTTACTGCAGGAAGCTCTGTTATATTGTACTATTTTTACAGCAACCACGGCAAAGGCTCTATTAACTCAATGTGTCACTGGAAACAAATTTAACATGTCAATAAAATAAACAATATTCCAGACAGTAGCTAAGCTAACCTCTGCCCATGCCAGAGTGCTACTAGCTTACAGTGATCATTTTGTTTCTTTTCATACATGTTTTTACTGTAAAGAAATTAATTCTGTAGATGCGTGTGTGCATGTTGACTTTGGACCATACTAGAATTAACTTCACTTAACCAGCGCGATGGGTCTTGTAAAATATGATGGAGATTGGACAAAACAGGAGTAAATATAGCTTTTTGTCAAGTTTGTTGAACAGATATTTTCAAAATTACAAAGTACCTAATTTGACTTTCACTTTTTATTGCAGTCCCAGTAAAAAGTGTACTTGTTGTGAACTCAGGTTATCTTCCCATCACCTGGTTCACCATTGCCACTACGACCTCTCTGCCCAGTTCGCTCTGTGTGTGTGTGTTTTTGGGTATGCACTGCAGTAGCCCCTCCCGTGCAGAGAGAGGAGGGCAAACAATGCTTTCGATTAAAATATGTACAGTTATATATATATATATATATATATATGTCAAAAACAAGGAATAGAAATAATACAAGCCTGCCTCAAAGGCCGGCTACCATTTACTGTTGAGTTAAATCAAGGTCCTGGTCACTATTTGAGGACATATGGTGATAAAGTAGCCACCTGGACTTCAATGAGTAGACGGTGCTCTGATTTAAATGCCAGTTGTGAACTGACTTACTCAGAGCTGTATACTTGTGATCTGATCACCCATGACTCATGTTAATGCCAGGTACCAAACAGGGTGTGTTACTGGGCTTTAAGTGTATATGGATGCTGTTTAATAAAACACACACAAATCATGACCCCAACAACTCTACAGGTGCCAACATCTGCGTGGGTTAAATGTCTGTAGCCCGTTCAGACCAAATTATGCTGTTTATTTAGCCTGTCTTTAGTCTGATTATATTCTGAGTCCACTGTCGATGTGTTTGTTTGTGCGTTGGTGTGTGTCAATTTTAGTGAGAGACAGGGAGAAAGCAGAGCAAGGAGCTGCTGAGTGAATCTTTGTGAGTCACACAGCTTTTCAAGGAAATACGATTTTACCCTTTTGAAAAATATCGGAATAAATGTGCGGTGGTGTCACAGTATTTTTATTTACCCTGACCTCCAAATATGGTCTGAGTGATCAGAACTTCGAGCTGTAAAGAGGTAAAACACATTCAAAACCTGACACTCTTTGTATAGCACTTATTTATATATATATATATATATATAGCACAATATGAATATAATATATAGCATAATATGAATATAATATATTAGAAATATGACCTGGACTACTGAGATTTGTTTTATTGAAACTGGTTGGGTGGGGAATGATTGACACATTGATTAGGCTTGAACAGCATTTCTATGCGTCTGTGAGCAGCTCATGCTGCGGAAATGTGTTTGTATATGTGGAGGAAATGAGACATTTTAACTGGTTGAATATATTAGCGCCTGACTGTATTTGTATGACTGTGTCTTTTTTAAATTTCAAGTGAATTACTCAGAGGACATCTTGTGCCCGACTCTGAGTCACATCCGCAAATGATGATGAAATTCTGCCACTCTGTCTTCATCCTCTGAATGGGTCAAAGATCCTGTCTCCTAGGCAAAAGAAGTAAAGAACACTGGAGAGCGGCAGCAGTGTTAAAAATAATAACACAGCCAGGCTTTAACTGAGGTTACACAGAACCCGGCAATTTTTTATTTGCTTCCTATTCATCCAAATAATACAAAATTAATAGCTTTTTTTTATTACAACCTGTATAGACACGGATGTAAATGAAATGTAAATGATGCTGCTTCCATCTTAGGGCTGTTGATTATTTTTAACAGATGACATCAGTTGTGTGAGTTGTCAGGCACTCCAAGGAAGCTTGTTTTTAATTGTTTTAAATTTCTCAAACAACACTTCAGTTATTTGTTATATTTACCCTGTGATGTACACAGCCATAAGCTTTAATATCTTTGACCTCATAGATGTCAATATGGCCAGAATGGTTATTGGTAATTGAAACACAGTTTCTAGGAGAAACCCATGGGAAAGGGTTTTCTTTTGCTTATGTTATCAGGGCAGTTACTCTTGAGAGTTTGCTAATTTGTGGGCTAATACTGGAAATTTTTATGTGGCACACTCAGTCTTTGGATTGCACTCTATATATCCTGCTGTGTGTCTGAGGGTTGAATATATATCTTCATATTATGCCCCCACTCTTGCATGCGGCAGGGGCACATGGAAGGTCAGTCGCTGGCTAATTCAGTCCACGCCCAAATTATTGCCCCCTCAACCTTGAGCTGGCACAAAGCCCTGCCAAGGTTAATGCTGTATGAGGTAATTGATCTGGACCTCTCCCCTGACAAAGCTGCACACAGAGAGAGAGATTCTCGTTGACTCGTGCATCGCTTATGGCTGTGTGGCAGCTTTCATGAATAAGGCATGTGTGGCTTGGATGCATGCAACATATTTGGGAGCCACCTGTCTCGGAGCATTCTGTGCTGTGGAGTGCTCGGTCCGATGTGGTTTACACCCATCTGGAGGCCTGCAGCTGTCACCAGACCTGAAGTTCCCAGCCCTTTCTACATGTATGAATTCACTATAAAAAAAACTTACTCTGGTGTCCTTGTCTAGAGTTTTCCCATCTCTTGACATGTTCTCAGTGTGCTTTTCCCAGTCGTCCCATGGTCTCTGAGACAGGGCTGGAAATGGCGAGGAATCTAGCCATTTATCTCTTAGGGGCAAAGCAAGTGGGGTTATAGGAATGAAATCAGTGGTTGTTGTCCTGAAGCACCACAATGTGATGGGGTTTATTTTATTGGGACATTATACTAGCAACACTCAATTTAAAAACGCTTTATGCTGTCTTTTTTTCCCCAGTACTCCGCACAGAGCCCGTAAATTTGTCTCCGGGGGTTGACTTGCCCCCAGAGAGCTTCCAGTATGTGCTCTGACGCATTGGCCTAGGACCCCAACGTGCTTTAGAGCAGAGCAAGGGAGGGGAAGGGTTGGAGATGCGAGGGGGGGGAAGAGGAAGGGGGAGAACAGAACACAAAATTCCATCTGTTCTTGGTTGGATGGCTCATTTTTTAGCCTGGAGAGAGCAGCTTTGAATCCAATTTGTGCCTCTTGCCAACTGTGTCCCAGAGTCTCTTGTGGGGGTAGAAAAAAAAGAGGAAAATGTTGACAAGCTTTACAGTGGATCAGTTCAGGTCTGGACTAGACTGGATGACCCATGTTGGGACCGGCTTTGTTTGTCTTAAGAGGGGTCAAGAACGGCTGTATTACATTATTACAATGAATGCTCCTTAAAGTTGAGTATTATTCTCATCTCTATACTCTCAATTCTCCCCTCTTTCCTGTGGTTCGCCTTCTTAATCCCAAACCTGCATGAAAATGACAATGCAAATACATTGGTTGTTTGTGTGTGCAAGAGTGAAGGTTTTTTTGGGGCAGCCAATTTATCTCCACCAATAGACCTGAAACCAGACCAATTTGCTATAATAAACTCTGCAAAGCTGCTTGAATAAAATGGAAAACTAGATTGAATTGAGAATTTGTGTGTGATGGAAAGCTGGTTGATCGTTAAAATACTATGTACCCTTGAATCAGGGTTTTCACCAGAAAGTATGAGTGTGCTGCCATTTAAAAACAAAAGCACATAAACAATAGATATTGTCTAGCATATGCCTAGCTGCTGAAAAATGGGGGTAATACCCTATTTTGTAAGAGGGTGGGAGAAAGCAGCAGCTCCATCGTCCCATTCTGGTCCCAGCCCTGAAAGGGGAGGCTGCCGCTCTGCACTTTTTATAATGGGTTATAAAACGTTCTCTTCTCTGACAGATCAGTATGGTGCCTATTGTTTTGCATTTGTAGCATCATTTATGTGTTTGCATATACATATATTTTGTGAGGTTTTCCTGAACTACTCCCATAAGTCATGCCACCCTATCCATACTTGTTGCTGACTGAAAAACAAGCATCCAAAACCAGCCGCTGCTCCACGACTGAGATGCTCCTCCTGCATAATGAATGAGGTTGTAGTAGATCAGAAACTGTGACTGATCCTTCCACTTTTTCTCCCCAGAGGAAAAGGGCCACTGAAGAATACGTCTGATGTCATCAGCGCTGCCAAAAAAATCGCGGAGGCAGGATCAAGGATGGACAAGCTGGGCCGCACCATCGCTGACAATGTAAGTTGTTAATGAACCTCCATCCCCAAGGGTTGGATGTAGACTACACCTTTGTTCCTGCAACCCCAATATATAACCAGAATTATAATGACACTGTCAGGCTCTGATAAATCAACATCAAGTGCAGCAACACGAATGATAAAGGGAATTTACTCACTTTCTGATATAGAAAAATGTTGCATATACTTGGTCATCTATGACTTGTTTTATAGCCTAAATGTCTACTCATTTCTGACGGTCCTTGAATGCACCTCTTCGGAAGATATCAGCAGATGCAGATGTTCTAATATGGGGGGGGGGGGCACTTTTCACTAAGGCTCCTCCCTCCAGTACAAAGTTCAGTTATGTTTCAATAAGGGATGCGTTTCATCATAGCGGTGGTCACTAATTTACATTCATTTTATTCAATTTCTTCTAAGTCATGGATGTTCTGACTACATTGCACAAGTTGACACTATTGAGCTAGAGTTTAGCAAACTTTTTCATTATCCAAATGCACAACTTGTTCTCTGCTCCTGTGTTGCAGGAGAAACTGACATTGATGCATGCTTTAGTGCTCAGAGTCAGAAAAAGCAAAGCTTTCATACTGATTACATCTTGACAGCCCCTCTTTTTGTTTTTAAATGTCCTTTAACCGCGATGCACGTAAGCCGGATTTAAAGACTCAAATGACAGAAAACTTTAATTTTGGAGTATACTGCGCCAATATTCCTGTAAGCCATGTCGATAAAAATAACTAAACAACTTTCCCTATATGAAATTCTTTATTTTATTTTATTTCTTATTTGCACATTAAGGATCAAGTCCAAGTTAAAGGCTCAGACAGCAGAGTCTTTCCGATGTGAACAACTGCTTTGATTTGTGTTATTCATGAGAAACCCTTTACCAGTCTTTACCAATTTCTTTCAAACAACCCCCCCCCCTCCCCTCCCCTCCCTCTCATCCTTGCATCTCCATCTCCCACTCCCCAATTCCCTATTCCATCATCCCTCCACATATATCCTTTTCCCAAGAGACCATAGTCCATGACATAGGGAAACACGCATTCAATTATCCATGGCCTCATATTTCACTTAAATACTTGCACTGTACAACTCCTCAGGGAAACACTGTACATGATTTATCCCCCAACTTATTCATGTGCCATATCTACGGCAGAGACTCAGTGCCTCCATGTCTAAAATATGTATACACTTTGTTGTTAAATCGTGGAAGAGTTTAGTTATGATGTTTGCAACAAGACATGATCTTCTCTCCACTTAAGATGCTGCTTGCTTCCATGGTTGAAATGAACCAGCTACTGGTTTATTCCAGTTTTGTCCAGGAACATGGTCGCTCTTCAGTCCTTGTGCTGACTTGACATGTTTGCTGTAATATTTTAATAACATTGGTTTGTTTGGTGGCATCAAGCTTTGTCTTCCTCTCGTTTTGTGAACATCTCTACTGATATCATCAAAACAGTATAACTGCCTAAAGTGTGTTTGTTAAATAATGTTTTCATTCAAATTGAATGTTTTCGTTCTCAACTCCCATCAGATGAATTTAAGTGCTTTGCATCAATCATGTCTATTTTGCACTATATTTTGAATATTTGCCTCTACATAGGGTTTCCTACACAAGGCAGTAGTAAATAATTTATTTATAGATCATGTAGTTTAACATCACAGCTTTTTTTTAACCAGTTGTTAGCGTACACATGAGGAGTATATTCCACATATGCTGAGACGGCAAAAAATACCTAAGCTTACATAGAGCTTCTCCATAAATTTAGCTCGTACTCAAATGAGGCGTAAGGGGTATATCAATTACCTTTGTCCGATTTTTGGCACAAGCGGGGGATTCAATTATGCCAACATATGCTGGAAACATCTGCATCCAGATCTCAGCATAGATCTTACCCTCAGTCTGATATAATGAGCTGCTGGCCTCCAAGAGCCTTGTGCGTATGATATTTTATTTAAGGTGCCCTAGGATCTTTAATATTACAGGTCCACATCTATCACAAAGTCATAGTCTTACCTGTACTGACCTAATTGCATCTTAATCGTCTGAACAGGGAATAAGCCGTTCTGGAAAGTGACTTTTTTTTATGCCTCACTACCGCTTTTGAAGATGCTTATTCACTTTAATGAAAACACTGTAATCCCCTAAAGAAAACAGATGGGCAACTGTGTGTGCGTGTGTGTGTGTGCGCGCGCGTGCGTGCGTGCGTGCTTGCGTGCGTGCGTGAATCAAACACGACTGTTGACTGGGCTCGGTCTCTGCAGGCACATTTGTATTGATGTGTTTGATTTGTTTCATTCTTCCAACCTCAACTATTTGTAATGACTTGTTTCTTTATCTTTTTCTCTGCCTATGTATACGTTTGTAAGTGTATACACTATTTGGGGATTTGGGGGTTTGAAGCACTCAAAGTATGAATAAATCAAGAGCTTTGGTTGCTGGTACAGAAGTCTTTGCCAAGAGCGAGGACCCCTCCAGCCTCTGTACCCATCCAGCTGTCCCCCTTAGCCTTTATCTATCAGCAGACACCAAAACACTAGCACACCAGGCAACACAAACCCGTAGCACATCAGCCAGGGCTCCCAGGGACGGAGGTGGGGTTGAGAGGAGGAGAATGATGGAAAGATGGGAGAGCTAGGAAGAGTGGGCAGTGCATTTGTGTGAAGACGGGAACATCCCTCCTGAGAGATGAATCCATTAAGAGTGCTTTGCCTTTTAATTAGCAGTATAATTGCCAGGTGGCAGTTTTTTCAAATTTATTTATTTACACAAGCGGTTTATATTTAGGGCCATATCTCTAACAAAGCAGGAGATGCCACAGGCCCACTCTGGGCAAAGGCATGGCATGTTGGGATAGTCTCTACACTCCAGCAGCACCAGTAGTACAGTGAGTACCAAGATGCACACATACTGACAGTCAGAGGAGCAAAGGCAATGCTGGGACTGCTCATTAACCTAGGCATATTAATTACTTGTGCTCTGTGCCTTTGCCCTGGAGGGCCTATGCGGATTTACTCCTCATATAAAACACATCAGCAGATGGTCCTAGACTGATAGCACAGCATCTTAACCCGCGTCTTCATCCACAGGACCTTGTCGAGGCATGTTTCAGCACAGAAATATGCAGGTGGACAATGTTGAGTTTGGGGTTTCTGAAAACTTGTTAAATATGTGTAATAGAGCCTTATTAAAGTTTAAAGAAATGAGTGTAGTGCTCAGATGAGCTGCTGGATTTAGGTCAGTGCCACACAAAGGTCTGCACTGCAGTTTATTAAGAATTTATGACCCTCCTCTGCAGGGCATCTTATAAGAATTCCATCTTAGCAGGTTGGTAAACAAATAATGCTATGTAATTGAGATTTATAATGCAAATGTGTTAGCCACTATGTAGTCCATAAATTGTTGCTCCTTGCCTTCTAACCAAGCAAACTCATGTACACATCAAATAAGGCTTGCATATTTAGAGAAACCGGCATGCACTTGCTGTGTGCGTGTTTGTTGTGCAAGCTTTATTCTCATGATGTATACTGACACATATAGTGTTCTTTTCCAATTTGCATTCAATCAGTGGGAATTTATGGTGATCCATGGGCTCTGTTGCTGGTCACAGTCTAATCCCAGCTCTGGCCCAGGACGCTTTACAGCAGACAGGGTTGTAAATTATCCACTGCAGTGGAGAAGCAAAATAACCCAAAGATCCCACAAATTCTCAGCTCAGCAGTTCAAGGGTCAGCTCTGAGCTAACTGCCCAAAGTCAACCCAACCAAATGTAGCTCACCTTATTTTTGAAGTGCATTTACCCACGGTCAGTATTTTGATAATTTTTTTATGTTCATAAGTCTGTGATTAAAAGAAGCGAACTATATCCAAAGAGCTCCTGAAGGTGGAGGAGTCAGCGGAACAAGCATGGGAAACACAGCTACATTGATATTGCCACATAAAGGCATTGTTACCTTACCCGTGGAGAGACGTTGAGAAACTTGAGGAGAGAATGGATTACTATGGTTCGGGATGACTAAATGGTGTTGAGCTTCTGAATACATATTTAAAAGATGTGAGGGCCTTTGTCTTTGTCTCTCAACCTGCAAAATGCAAATCTTAGGTTTTGGCTCAGTCAGGTTTTAAATGTGACAAAAAGCTGCCAAGGGTCAAATGAAAGTCAGTTTCTGAGTGTGAAAAAGTTGAGAGCATAAATGATTTATCGAAGCTGTTTGTGCATACCTATTCTGTTGAGGCAATGTTTAGTTATCAGTTTACAACTACCACAGTGAAGTGTCGGACTGACAGGTGCAGCCTGGCCTGAACATTAAATATTGATGAGGGCCATTTAATTGGTCCCCGTGGTTACCTCTGAAGTTGTTTTTTGGCTGGCCCCCAGCTTGATTTTCTCGTGTCATAGCCAGGCTCTGTCTGCTTCAATCTCACATTATTATTCCAGAGTTCCAGTGTGATTCAATCAGCCCCGCCCAAATATGCATCAGAATCTTTTTAGCAGGTGCAGTAAGCAGAAGAGACCAGGCTGTCATTCTGTTTGAAATGCATCTTGATTGATATTTGTCGTCCATGGCAGATTTATATTTTACCGTCAACAGTGATATAATTCTCATCAAAAGGTTGAAATCTAGTGTTGAACATATTAACTATAAAAACCCAATAATTAGGTCATCCACAGAAAACACCATCATACCCAACTTTATCTGAGGTCTGGTGAATAGGAAGTCTGCTCAAGCTTTTATCCACCAACAAAGCTCTTGTTAAATTTGTCACTGCCTTCGATGTCCTCACTTCTATCTTCACTTTTCACTATTTTGTCCGCACTAATGTTTTCACCTTTTAAAATAGCATTTCATATATTAAACATATTTTATGTGGCAGTGTATTCATCTTCAAGTGTCTACAGACTACAGCTTGGAATCAATCATTTCCTACCCCTGCATAGCCTTATCTCCTACTTCAGTTCCTGCCTAAAGTAACAGAATGGTCTTTCCACTGCTTTGTTCCCTCTATCTCCTGAAACTTTGCCATGGATCTCGCTCACAGTATTTTCCCCACAGAAAACAAAATATATCTCCCCATGCCTGCAACCTTCATGGCAGTTTTGAGTTGTAGTGGTAGATAAAGTTATCCTTCAGCATTATGTCCTGGAGGTTTTTTCTCAGGTTAGGCATAGTTAATTATCCACAACCCTGCAAATCGGACACACAATTGTCTGATTTTTATTTTTTTTTTTCCTCCTCCCCTGTTGGATGCTTTATATGTCGGAGCAGTAATACTGCATAGTAAAACCTGCTGGCTGGTCTAAGGTTCGGGATTTGTCTCGCTCCCTTTGACCCATGAAAACCAAGCATACCGCATAGCCCACATCAGCTTCCCTCAATGAAGGTTTTGTGTGTTTGTCATTTAACTGCAGTGGGAGAACAAATTGCCCTGTCAATTCCTTAATCATATAGGCTGATTAATAGGTTTTAGGCATAGTTTTCAGTAAACAATACCTTTTTAGAAATGATGTTATCTGTGTTCCCTCCTATTTGTAGTTTCTCAGCTTAAATGAAAGAATGCTTCATGGAGCGAGTGAAAACAAGTATAAATTGTATATTTCAATAGCTCGGCTTAGCTTAGCAGTTTTTTCCACCCGGTTACTCAGTTTAGAAGAAAATGGCGCTCCAAAGAAGACATTAAGTAAAAATACCCAAAATTACCCCTTTCAGATCTAAAACAGTGTCACTTTCATCAAAACCAAATGGGAAAGCACAAATTCTGGTCAGCGCCTGTGGCCCTCTCCAACAGGTTGCTGGCACTGGCGCATTAGAATGCTGCCATGTCAGTAAATATTGGAAATTGGCATTTCCTCTGGGTGATTCGTCCTGAAAGGTCAGTGCTGGGCGTCAGAAGCACAGTGGCTCTGCCGCCGTCTCTGGTCTGTATAATGGAATTCAGTGGAACTGCATGGCATTTCCAATGATGGGACCTGACCTTCCTGATCATCATTTATATCATTGACATTACCCAACACGTAGCACAGCGCAATCCTTCTGTTCAGCGTCCTGCTGTGTCATTCTTGTTCCCTAATTTAATTCTTCGTATTTTAGGGATTTTACCTTTCAGCACTCTACTGTGGACCGTCTTTAGAGCAAAGCTTCATCTTATGGATGCAAAAGAAAAAACTCACTTATGAACTGAAACTCTACGAATATGGAATAAACAGTCATAAACAGGAAGAAAAAGTTATTTAATCCTTTTGTTTGGTCCTTTATTTTAACTAAAAATTATTGTATTGTAATTGGTCATACTGAAGACCTTATTAAAAATAATCAGTGTAGCTCGGGTGACACTTATCTGTCCCGACCCGTCCGAGCCCATACCTGACTATAACCTGAAAAAAGTTCTGTCTTCCAATGTTTTCATTAAGGAGTGTATTAGAAGAAACAAAATACAGTAAATGGAATTTCCTGTTTTAGTTGTTTTGCCGTGGTATCGAATACGGTCTAATGAATCATGGAAATTTCATGGCATCGAGTATCGACCAATCTATTTTTTCGAGGCATCCCTAGTGCAGTGTATCAATAAAAATGAGCCCAGCTAACTTCACTGACCCCAGTACCTCTATTTTCCTCAATCCTGGCCTGACACCCTACTGTGCTGCAAACACTCTTGCCACTGTGCGTAAGAGATAAAGAGAATGAGCAAATTAAACCAATGACCTGCTACCTTTTGTCACAACTTTGATGTTTCATCTTTTATTTTTCGGGAATGACCTTAAAGCTAGAAGTGCAGAGACGAGAACCACTACACGAAAATCATTGACATTTCTTCCTGACTCCTTTTTGAAAGATGATGTCTCACCTTTTTTATCAGTTTGCCTTGAAAAGGTATCCAGGGTTGTGTGATGAAGTCTCCGGTGGTCCTCTTCCTGCTTTGCCATATCTCAATAGAAGCTGACCATGCAAGGGTATCCATCCCAGTCCATAAGTGGCCACACAGCATGTTGAGAAAAGTAATGTATCACCAGAACAGCACTCAGGCAAGATGAGGAAAATTACAATGATAGCCTGTAATGGTTGAAGTCACGATTAGCATGGTCCCAAATATTGATACAGCACAGTGAAGGTAGCATGATTAGCCTCTGGAACATTCATAAAATTGTGATTACCCCCGAGTTAGCGGCCCACTGGGGCTTTTGTTTGTGTTACCAAAACAATCCAAGGTGTTCTTATCTGTATCCCGTGTAACTTCTGTATTCACGTGTCAGAGTCAGAGCAGCCTTACAGAGTTTCCTGAGTGCTGAGTGAAGCCAGCAGCTGAGCGGAGTATGAGCACAAGTGATGCTTTCACAGCGCCCTGCTCTCAGCCGTCTGAATACTTCCCCAAGCCCTCATTAGCATGGCTGCTGCATTCAGCCTCATCCCAGGTCTCTGCTGCTGCATGTGTGCACACACACACACACACACACATGTTTGTACTTCTATCTTAGTGAGGACACTCCTTGAAATAATCCATTGCCCCTAACACTAACATGAACCATCAAAAATAAATGCTGAACCCTAACCTACACTCAATTTGAACCTGACCTTAAAACCAAGTCTTAACCCTCAATCAGTCCAAATGTCCTCACTTTCCAAGTGTCCTCACGCTGTAGTTTCTATGCTCAAAATGGTCCTCACAAAGATATAAGTACAGGAATACATGCACACACACACACGCACAGAATAACTTGCTTATACCCCCTTCCCTCTCATCTACAGTTGAATCCTCCTGTCTGCGTCCTTTTCCCCCAGTTGGATTTCACCCCCTTATTTACTTCTCCATACTGTTCCCCCTCCGGCTCTGGCTCCTCGTCTTTTCTCCAACTACTTATCTTTCTCTGGTTCTTTCCTCTCTTTATTCCCCCTCTCTCTAACTCCCCTCCCTCCCATTTATCCAGCCCCTCAGCCATGTATTAGTCCTCTCCTCTATGATGATCATCCCCTCCAGCTCCCTTTCCCTTCATCACCTCATGCATACCTCCTTTTAATAGAATGCCAAAAAATAATTTCATCATCACAAAAACATCTGTAGAGCTATCAGTAAAGAAAGACATTTGTAAGTTAGTTGCGTACTTTGGATGTGTGACAAATTTTTGTTAGTATGTATAGATGAAGTTGGGCTGTATTGAGCATAGCCCAACATAGCCCAATTTATCAGCAACACATCCTAAAAGGATGTGTTGCTGATAAATGTGTTTTTGTCCTAATTCAGCTGAAGTCTCCCACCGTCATGATGTACGATGTGTATGAATAAGCATGGCTCTGCTGGCTTGGGTGGTGTGTAAATGCGGGCATGCATGGCTGTATGTCTGCGAGCGGGTGTACTATATTCAGATGAGCGCTCCACACTCCCACCAGGGACTCAGCAGGATTAGGCGCATGATAAGTCCTAGTCTGTTTGAAGTGTCCAAAAATTACGATCCCAAATACATTTCCTATTCCTGTGTTTACAAAGAGAAGAGAAAAGCTAGATTTCTTCTCCGTTTGTGGATTAGAGCACTTTAATTGTGGTAATTGCCATTATTGACAAATAGAAAAAGAAAACTGATGTCCTTCCTCTGTGTCATTTCTTCACTTACAGCCAGAAAAAAATGCCTCTTAATTTTTGACTCGCAGCATACTTCGCTTCCCCAGTACCGACCTTGCCAACTACTTCCTGTAGAGATTCCATCAATTAAATATTGGCTGCTATTACCTTCCTTTCACCTTTTCCATGCACTCAGAATTAACAACTGCCAATGGACAAATCCTTCACACAGCCAAGCACCTGCCAATTCTGGTGACTACGCCAATTTTTCCTTTCGTCTTGCTCCGTCACTTGGTCCCCCGGTTGCTTTTCACAGGTGTAGTAAGTTTAGTGACGTGAAGCTGCCAGCCTCTTATCTTTAGCAGTCTCAGACTAGGCGTGTCGTGAGGATTGCAGGAACATCCTGTTGTGGGTGTCAGGTCACTGTAACAATCTGTAGTTAACTGTCAGGGTGTTTACGTCCCTTGCTTAAAGTAGAATATTGAGGCCTAATTACTCTCCTGGCAGGGGACTTGTTTAGCAAACTAGTAGAGGGATTGCTGTGGTGTTCCAAAGTAGAGCCCAGTCTAATTATAATGAGATGAAATATTTCTAAACGATTGCCAAATCTAAATGAGATGCATTTGTGTGGCTCTTCTCATAGAGCCACTATCAAGTAGGCTTTATCAGAATTTATTGGATTTTGTGAAGTTGATGGTGTTTTTATGGCTCCGATGTATTTTGTTTTGTGTTCTTAGCTGACTTTTGACAATATTGTTATGCCTCATAGCAAAGAGGCCTTTTCAACTTTGTTCTTAATTTATGTCCTAAAGAATAGTTTTAACACATGTTCTTAAACAGACACATACATATTGAAGCCCGTTAGAGTGAGATTTCATATCCAATTATGATATTTACATGAGGTGCAACGAGAATCTTCTGTTCATATTCCCGTTTACATTTTGAAGAGTATAGTCTGATTATGACTCCAGTCAACATTACATCCATCCCGTCCAACGTTCCTGCCAGAACTTTAAATCCCAACTCTGAAATAGTTTAATGCACAATGCAACCATCTGAGTGCTTTGCTGGTAATTTAACAATAGTTTAAAAATCATTGTTATGGTTGACAGATGAACCCAGGCCATTCATCGTCACGCAGTTGGTAACTGTTGTTTGTCGCTGTCGGAATTTGTGTAGAAACTCCAATTACACGTTCTAATGTGATTAAAACATATACGAACCCATATAACAAACTAAGGTCAGAATACTCTATCTTAATGGGATTTTTGCTTATTCTGTGAATGACCTCATTCCGGTTAAGATTATTAAAAAAATTAGACGTTCACCTGTTTAAATACCATTTTAAAATATGAGCAGGGAGCCTGTGTCACTTTGAGAGCAGTAATTTTGGTTCCCAAGAGACTCAACACAGGATTATCTTCACCTGCTGAAAATAAATGATTGACATAAGTTTTTAACTCTTAATAGAATAAGCATTCTGTTGTAGTTGATCATGCTTAACCCTGTGAAGATGATTAATCAATCTAGCAGGTTGTGGGTGTGCATTTGTCATTTTGGCTCTGAGCACGTCCCTTATGTGGGTGTCTACCTGTCACACTGGTACTAACTCATCATGATAAAGTGCAGGATATTTGCATCTGTAGAATCACATAAATAATCAGATCAAGTAGTGCCAGCAAATGAATAAGGTGTCACGGATTAATTCATTGTACAACTTACGAGCAGGTAGTATTAGAATCAACCTGTTTGTGCTTATACACCAATTGATGTAAAGGAGTTGACACGTGTTGTTTTTCTTGCAGTGCCCTGACTCTACCTGCAAGCAGGACCTGCTGGCCTACCTGCAGCGTATCGCCCTGTACTGTCACCAGCTCAACATCTGCAGCAAAGTCAAGGCCGAGGTTCAGAACCTGGGAGGAGAGATGGTTGTGTCTGGGGTAAGTTCCCTCTTCATACGCAGAAACATCACACGTCAATTTACAATCTTTATTTTAGGAAAGCGCCACAGTAGCTAAAGAGTAGTTGAGCAGTTTAAAAGAGGTTTTAAATCCAAACTATTCACTCAACTCGTTTTGATGACGGCAGAGGGCCTTACGAGTTGCTGGCAGTAATGCACTTTCAAAGGTTGCAACGTGCTGGTTAAGAGAAAAGCAGGAATAATGATGACGACAGAGCAGGATTCAAAACATTCACCTAAAAATATTTTTTAAGTGAGATAAGCAGTGTGGTCTTTGCTGAAGCACATGCTGTATTTTGTTGAGAAACGATGAAATTAAACTGGACTGCTTTTAGTTTTTGTGACAATACCTCATCGTACCTTTTTAATTTCTGACTATAAAGATTATAAAATCGATAAAACGCATTGGCTTCTTTCTTAAGTTTTATTATGTGCTGTTACTGAAAGAAAGAAATAATACTAAAGACTTAATGGCATTGCCGGCTGTTTGTCATGAGTTAATGTTTCACACGCTGCATTTTAAATTGCAGCTCATATTTACATAGAATGATCAGATAAAAGAAATAATGGATTTTTCTGCTACCAAGAAGTAATGCTGCCCAATTGTTTCCTTACCTTAAGATAACATTGTACAAGGCCGCTGTTTACAAACCCTTTAAGCTATAATTAACCACTCACTTGCTAGTCAGATTAATTCAGATACATTGCCGGTGTGTGTGCAGGAAATAATGAATTTCTCCCTCCTTGTGTGGGGCTGCGAAATGCTCCAAAACGTCCAGTCAAGTGTCAGCGGTGTCTGTGAGCCTATTAAACTGCAGAGATTAAATTAATGTGACCTTTTTCTATATTCCCCAATTTTTCACATCTGTTTGTATATGCCTTGGGAACTTAGAAAGGCTGTTATTTTGGTTTTCCTTTGCAAAATGACGGAAGCAGGTTACTTTCACTTGGCTTGAATAAAATAATGATGCCAAATAACAACAGCTCAAGGCTAATTGTTTCTCTCTCTCTCACGTCTCTTCCATGTCAACAGCTGGACAGCGCCATGTCTCTCATCCAGGCTGCAAAGAACCTGATGAACACAGTGGTGTCCACCGTCAAGGCCTCCTACGTGGCATCCACTAAGTACCAGAAGAGCAAAGGCATGGAGTCCCTCAACATGCCGGCCATCTCCTGGAGGATGAAAGCTCCTGAGAAGAAGCCTCTGGTGAAGAGAGAGAAGCAGGATGACCAGAGCAACAGAGTCAAGAGATCCTCGCAAAAGAAGCACATCAACCCCGTGCAGGCTCTGAGCGAGTTCAAAGCCATGGATAGCATCTAGACTCGTCTGCCTTTGGTTCCAGACAACACAAAATATCGACCAGTGAGTTTATATAGAGATCAAGCTCGTCGTTCTTTCAAAGAGAAAAAAAATGTTTCAACATATTTGTTCTGTCTTCCTATAAACGACTTGTTTGTTTGACCAATTATATTCCTACACGGCCTAATTTCTCTTCCATAAGTTCAGATGTGCTCTAGCCTGTAGTATTAACTGTCTCTTATCTGGAAAATACAGTCAGAGGGAAATCAACTGGACAAAAGCATTTTTTTTATATTTTCCTTTTCCTCTAACATTAAGGGGAGGAAAGGGTGTTGATTTCATAGATGTTATACAAATTTATTCCAGGAGGCATTTAATTGTTGTGTTCTCACCAGTTTTAAAGTAATACTATGGGGTCTCTGGTGTTTTATGCTGTAATGTTTGATAGAGGCAAAATTACCCTCTGAACTGCAGATGTCAACTATGCAAAATCTCAACTGCCTTATTGTAGTTCAAATGGATGTGCTGGTTTAACTAATAGATATAATTATGTTATGGTTCAGCCTGAAAGAACCAAAGTCAATCTATATCCACGTAAACCTACATTTCTCTTATTGTAAGCCTTATGCCACTATAAACAGTGAAATACGTTTAAACTGATTATAAACACTGTTTTCAAACTCCTGATTTATACACAGCCTGTTAACATTCGGACTGACCATGTCCTTTTTTCATTTAATCATCTCACATTCATTTTTTTTTTTTAAATGTTATTTTTATGTTCACATGATGCAGCAAACCAAAGGTCTTCTCAGGCTTCTGTTTTGCTACAGGACTGGTAAATGTCCCCTATCGTAAACTTGGGGTACACAGATCTACGCAGTCCAAACTTTGTAAAGAAGCCTCGACGCTGCTCAGTCAAGGAGAACCCAGTGGACTAAACTAGGACTCGACCACCTGCTGGTCCTCTCCACAGCAGATGAGCTTCATTAAATGTCAATGAGACCAAACACTTTCCACAATCGCCGAATGAGACCAGCTTGAGGGATCAATATGTTTTGTCTCCACAGTTCGGAGGTCTTTGAGGAACACGGGATTTTCGTGACTTTCAAGTCTCCTTGTTCGTCTTCTTATTCTTACTGTCAAACACTAATCAACATTTTGTTATGTCGAGCACAATCTTAACAAAAAAAATAAATAGAAACAAGTTGCGAGGTGCTGGAGCTTTAAAATAAACCGGGATGACGTTTTTCTGTACTTCAAGCAGCAGCTGTGGGCTGGTCACTGTGCTGCCTGTTTTCCAGTCGTACAGATTTCTGCTGCGTTGGTGAAGAGCGAGGCTCTGGAACCCTGCTGCTTTGGACGTGGTGCCGAAACTTTTGTTTGGCTCGTTTGACATCTGTAAACTATAGCAGGGTGAGCAGGTATATGGTGATTTGAACGGTGGATTTTTTTATACTGTAGAACTTCCAGTATGTTTATCCTCACAGTTTGTTTTCCTAATGCTGTACTAGAGTTTGGATTTCAATCTGGAGTGACATCAAACAACTTTGCTGTGGATTTATTATTTTTGTTTGTTCTTGAGAGCTGACTTATTAGTGCACACGTTCCTCAAATTCATGTGCCCGCTTTATACCCTAATAAACAATTGAAATTAAACTACCTTCTTCATTTTTTTTTTGTCTGTACTGCAGAATGAAACTGCTTTCTCCCCTCACTTGAACCAATGCCTTGTTTTGCCATCACAGCAGATTTGTGTTGTACTAATCAGGTTTAGTACTTTGAAAGTGAAAGCCCTTAAGAGTCATTTTTGCTCTAAAATGTAAAACACGTTTAAGAACAGCCTCAAATATGCTGCCGTGCATAATTAAAGGAATTATATTATGTATACTTTCTTCCCATATAGTCTGCATTACTGACTTGAGGGCTATATACAATGTGCTCATGAAACTCCTGTAATTATATTGCTCTTCTGTTATTTTGTCTCTAAAAGGAAATGTGGTAGATTTAACTGCACGGTGGAAAGATAAATGTATCCAAACAAAACAGACGACTTGAAATGAATCGTCTTATTTTTCCCTGAAGTGTCGTAGTGAATGCACATCAGAGTCTGAGTTATCGCAGAGAGGATTCTGAGGAGACGCGCTCACCTTTTCATATCCCACCACAAGTCAGTTTACGTATGCCTGTGTTTTGTGAGGATTTTGATTCATTGTGTTGAAGAGGCAGACCCCTCACCTTCCCACATCTACGTCAGATTCCTCTTCCTTCAGTTTCCCAGAATAACTTTGAACACCCCACAGAGAATTGGCGTTGAACAGAAGAGAACTCTCTTGAAAGCTGCATCACTCCGGGATATATTTTGTAGAGTGCTTTGTCAGAACTGATGCAAACACACAGACACTTATAAATACAGTGTAATCTATCTGAAAGAGTGGAGATTGAGAGGTTTAAACTCAAACAAAGTATTCCTCCTCAGATTGCACAACATGCATTCTGTCGACTTGATCATTGGTGACACCATTTTCCTTGAGGTCTGATTGCACAAGATTAAAGTTCTTCTGGGGGAATGTTAAAGAATCCCTTGGTCTGGTATTACATCACTCATGACCCGTTGCTATGGTTAAACTACAACTATGTATTTGCTCTAACAATAACTGGAAGTTTAACTGTAGATATACACAACAATAAAGCAGTTAATAGGAAGAATGCAGGAGATCCATAAAACCTCATTGCCCCATGCATTTCCAGGTCTCTGAAAGGTGAAGAACAAGACGTGAGGTTTGTTAAACTGGAGATGTTTAGTGAATACAGTCACACACACACATAGTTTTATTTGTGTAAAGCCTGAAGAGTGTTGCTCCTGGAGGCTCTCTCTGCCTCTGAGGTGGTATCAGCCATCTTCTTCGGAGTGATGTGCTGGGGCAGCAGCATCTGGACAGCAGACAGGAAGAGACTGGACAGACTGGGAGGGCCAGCTCAGTCCCGGGATTCCCCCTTGACCCAGTGGAGGTGGAGGGACAGGGGAGAGTTAATAAGTCCCACACTCTGCAGGACACCACCACAGCAGCACACTGAGTCCCCCAACATGTCTCAAGGTGTCGCAGAGTGTTCCTGTTGCTGTAACACTGCTGCTTCCAGTTGGCAACATTCATCCAGACTGTCTTACTAATTCAACTGTGTGATTATAATTGTCATAGTTTACATTGTCTGTGTTATTTTCTATTTCTTTAATTTCCTTGTGTTTATAATAATTAATACTTTAACTGAAGTGTCTTTTTTTGCGATCCTCTTTGACGCTGTGTATTCCCCACAATGTTACTAATAAAGGATTATCCTATCTCATCGTATTGTATTGTACCATATCTCACCTCACCTCACTGTGCTGTATTATTTCCTATTTTATGAATGTATATCGTACAAAGCAAGCACAACACACAAATTAGCACTTAACACATACAATCATTCTGTTTTGCTTAAGTATAATGAGATGTCTGAACTAAGGAACATAACAACTTTCCACTCATTTCTCCTATTCTGTAAAACAATGGTTGCTGAATTCTAAAATATGTCATCATCTGGAATTGTCTTGTTATTGTTAATCTAATTCCCTTCTTTGTCTCCATTTAACAGTTAACTGTCTAACTGTTGTTTTTTGTGGATTTTGCCTCAGAGTGTGTATGTTTTTTTTTTAGTTTTTATCAGTAAGTTTGTGGTCCATTTGTTTGATGCTTGTTCTCTCTTTCTTTGTTTCTCTGCTCACTTCTAAATATCAATCGCGTGCGACTGCAGATGGAAATAAGTGCAAGAGACTAAATCTGGTACATTTATATGAACCATTGAGCTCATATCAATTATTGTATACTGTTCCTTTTAAATAAATAAAAGTAAGGTCAATTCATTATAAAGGAATCTCGACTTGTTAAAATGAGTTTTGGATTTTTGGGATTCGCAAGTAATGTAAATATCAAATCAAACTTTTGTAATCATTTCCAATTTTAGACGATTAAAGCCACATCAGTGAAAGTATTAATTATTATAAACACAAGGAAATTAAAGAAATAGAAAATAACAGACAATGTCCACTAAACAGAAGGTTGGTGGTTCAACCCCAGTCACCCCCCCCCCCAAACACACACACACACACACACACACACACACACTCTGCATGCCAGTCGCACAGATGATAATCATAATAACAACTTTATTTGTACAGAACTTATCCATACACGGTTACAAAGTGCTTCACAAAATACTTCACAAAAAAATGAATGAATTCAAATAAAAGGTGTTCAATTCAGCTTTAATTTAAAGCACAGAATCATACCAAGATGCGCTGTTTGAATGTGAGAATGGCAAAGTGTTTACCAGACCATTTATGAAACTGGGGTAGTTGCAGGACGGATGCGAGACAACAATGCTCTTTTGACGCACTTGATTTTAAAAAAACGAAGTGAGGATGTTTTCAGAAATGTGGTGCTGGAAATAGTTTTTATTTATCGATGAGCATCTTAAAACCTGCTGTAAACGTGAGAGGAACTCAAAGGAATGTTTGTGTTTGGTGTGACCAGCCTTCGGCCTGAAAACAGTGACTGTGTATCTGGGAGAACTGGTCTCAGATTTTCAGTAGGGTGGGTTATGGTTTGGGTCTTTTCCTATACAGGTGCTAAATCGATTCTTTTAAAACGGTTCCAGTGCCAGTTCTGATGACCACATCTTCCAAAAACCAGTGACAGTCAGTTGATGATTAATACAGCTTTTTTTATTGCTAAGGCAAATTGAAAGTTGAAATTTGACAAAACATTTCACAACCTTAAATATAACAATTAATAGTACGTTTCACTTAATTGTCAAATATAATATAAACAAGTGCAAAACTCTTAATAAATGTACATGACAACATCACATAATAATAAAAACCAAGCTCTTTGCGTCCTAGTGTTGGACTCCTTTCACAATTTGTTGTTGTGTTGACTGGAGTTTGAGGTGGCTACTAGCTGCCAGAGCCACAAACAAGGGGATGCTCGGCCCGGTGTCTGGTGTGTGTGTTGTCATGCAGTATGTAGCCAGTGGCTAAGTTTAAGATAACTCTGAGTCTGTCCGCTTTTCTGTCGTCATAGTGTAAAGGTTTGAATGCCATGTGTGTAATTCACCTCTTTTTGGGCTGTTGTGTTGCTACATTTCCTAAAGTCAAGGATCTGAAATGGTCTTGGACCGCCACATGAAGCTGTCTTTCCCACTCCAGAAAATGTCACGGACACCAGGCCCTGACATCTTCGGGCAACTTCTACTTTATACTTAGTGAAGTGATTCTGTATGTGCTGCCATGCTCGGGGGGGCAGCCTGTGCAGACCTGGTCCACACGAGCTGCACATCCCTCTGTGCTATTTGAGCTCTTGCCCTAAATTCATGGTAGGACTGGAGTTTTCTAATGACCCGTTCAATATTACTCATAATCATAAACATGATTAGGGTTTTAAAATGTAAATCTTGATCCACTTGATTTTTACGTGAGGGGATCCTGCACTGACTATTCTGAGTGAATATATTGAGTCCTTTTCCTATAGCACTCGTTTGGGTGGATTGAGTCAGTCAATTTGTCAAAAGAAGCTGTCAAGTCATATGAGTTACTAAGACATTTGTTCAAAACAAGTGAAAATATCTTTCCCTCAGCTGTGCACAGGCTGATCCAGGTAACCAACAGTTAAAATTGCAGCAAACTGAAAGCTGGAGACAGTGTACAGACAACAATGCAGACTAAATGGTTGTAAAGCAAATTTACCGAGAAATGTGATCCTTTTCTGTCACACTCGAGAGCCCCGCTCCATAAAGTCAAGTTTCCAGCTCGTGGAGTTCAGAAGAAGCCACAGTGGCATCTTTTTTGACTTGGCTTGCAATATTGTTCGAATACACCTACACCACTTTGCAATCCTCTCTGTGTTTTATGGGGTCCCTCTGGGCCTATAGGAGGCAATTGTGAAAATAACTTTGCATTCTCTTGTTATACTTTTTCTTTTTTGTTGTTTCTATCAGAAACTATTGTATTTTTATGCATACATTTCCCCCCAGAGCCGCCTGATACCGCAATCACTGTGCAACTCCTTATCAGTGCAGCCCAAATCCCCATGGTCCAATCGCAGCTGTTCAATTTACAACATAGCTCCATATCAGATTACATTCTGTAGATAATTTCAGATGTGAGGCATTCAGATAATCCAGATAAATATAAGTCTGCATCACGTTAACGCTATTGTTTCTGGTTCATCATAGCTGGCATGACCCTGTGTTAACCTGAGGTGGAGCTGACTAATCCGCTGCCATGTTGATTACTATTTGGGTAGAAAAGAAATGACATAGTTGGATTTGGGGTCTGGCAATATGGTGTTATATGATGTGAGATAATAAACAGCTGTCTACCATAAGAGATCTAGGTTTCCGCTCTGGTAGTTGACCCATCATTTCTGGATGCAGCAGAAATTTGTGGACAATGCCGCTCCACTTTTTTCTCCACAGACTTTTTGGCAGCTGTGGCCAGCAGATGTCGGCCTGTAAACTGTAGAGATTGTTTATTGAAGACAACAAAAAATATCTATAACTTCTGATGAAATTATCTAATGCCGTTGAGCAACTGCTTAACCATACAGAGTCAGAACGCTGATCCAGTGGAACTTAAAAGGCACATGGGCAAAAACCTGGTGCTGTCCATGATTTAAATTAATAGAACAACAAGACACATTTTTAGGGCTTTCGTAAAATAGATTAGTTGTTTTATTCCTCATCACAACTGCTCTGTTAAATTCATGCCCCATTTTGCGTGTGTGGTCCTACAAAACACGATCACTGTTAAAGTTGTTTACGCCCCGAAGAGGCTGCATTAGCAGACGGAGTATTGCTGCCGTATTGAAGAAAAAACGATTCTGAGATTTAAGATGTAACAAACACCAAAATTAACACAGTTTCTTCCACAACCTCCAAAAGTCTTGATTCTTATGATAATGTGGTGCTAATGAGCCAAAAGATTAAATATTTTATTATTTGTGAAAGTTTTGCCAAAGTGTAAATTAGGAAGATTCTCCACATTCCTACTTTAAGGCTGATCTTCTTATATTTCTCCTCAAACATGATGCTTAGCCTAAAATTATGACTTTATTCCCCTGTAATATTTTGACTTAATTCTTGTAATCTCACATTTTTACCCTTTTAAGTGGCCCTAATACTCAAACTGCAGAGTGCATAAACCGAACATATTGATGTGGCTAAGCTGACACCGTGTCATTGCTGTCACCCCACCTCGTGTTGAAGATGGAACCCGCTCCACTCGTCCTCAGATGAATGCATCTCTGTGAAAATAGCTGCCTCCCCAACGTGACGTGATTCTCGACAGATAAGACGAGAACACGTTTCCCTCTGATGTGAAACAGGAGACCTCAGTCCGCCGAGGCCTTGGAGAGTGAAACAACCCAGTGGTGCTGCACGAGGCATTTAAATGCAGATATGATGCAAAGGTGACAGCACAGAGCAGCCCCTCACGTCAAAACCCCTCCGCTGCCAGTTTCCTCCCAGTTTGTGTTTTGCTGTGTCACTCAAACTGATGTCGTCGCATGACATGCTTGAATAAAGTTTTATCAATCACAGTGGCCAAGTGTGACAGTTTAATCAATGGAGTAAGTTTTTCCCAGAGATTTCCATTATTTTAAAATTAAAGGGGCTGGGGGCGGGAGGGAGTGTGTGGGGGGAGGGGCTGTCGAGCTGAGCCGTACATAAGCACAGGAAGAGAGAAGTTTCTGAAGTATTAGCCCTGAGAATTGGCAGTAAACACAGGCTGCTGGACTGACTGTCTGTCAGTGCCGGGGTGGACGTCTCAGATAGATAGACTCTGACTGACGGAGTATAAATGTTAAATATGACTGGTTGAAAGGACCAGTGAACCACACCGGAGTGCAATCATGCCAAATAAGGTAGTCCTTACTAAAATGTCAAGAGCTCTACACAGGATCCAAGAGTCCAGCGAGTCCAGCACCACACAGAGCAGCTCATTATGACGTGTTGCGTCAAGCTACTTTGTTGTGTACTTAATCGACGGGAGAAGGTTTTAAATGAAAATGAGATACAGGATCATTGACAATGAAATGTCCTGGACGTGAACAGGAAAGTATTTATTCCAGTTTGTAGGTCTCCCATCATTTTCCTCGACTAGATCCTCATTGATAATGTCATCTTCACATTAATAACAATTCTTTGCCTGAAGCTGTCTGGAGGAAAAAGAGATCTCGAATTCCCCTAAAGCCTCAGCTAGAGGCTGAGGGCTGGGAATTTGGGAGAACATTAATTACCTGAGGGCCAGCAGGAAAAATGGGTAACTATCGTAAGGTACTAATTTGTATATTGGCCTGCCTGTGTCAGGTTTATAGTAGCATAGCAACCCACTTATCATGTTTAATAGAAGTATTGTCCATTGGAGTATTTCATTTAGCTCTTCTTCGTAGAAGTGTAATTAGTGATGTGGTACCGGGCTTTCAATCTCCTCAGCGTTCAACCCATAAACTCAAGAATTCCTCCCCTGTTGGATGGTCAGAGATTTTATTGTGACTGCAGAGTCTTACGGCCGGTCTTTTTATAGGCACGACTCAGCCGGCGTTTGGCCACGTTAGCCAAAGACGAGGAGGAGTTCAGCATTTCACACAGCGCTGTGTCTCAGCCTGTCAGGACTGGTTATGGTGGCAAACCAGGGACTGAACACTACAGAATGAAACTTCTGATATGAAATATTACACATGATCAAATATTGACTACGGGTTGAAAATCAAAGTTTTACAGTAGATTGCTTGTAGTAAAGGCCGATGGAAAATACCTCATCAGGCTGTAAGACCCATTATCATTCCCTCTTATGAAGAATTCCCAACCACCACACAACAACCCACTCACACGTAGTTGTCTCACTAATTTCCTACCTTCACCTTTTCATGGCACGGCTTCTGAGAGCAGTTACCCTAAAATCCATATTCTAAAATCACCTCTCTCTAATGCGAGTGTAGGCCCAGGGTACTTATCCCTGGAGTTGTGAGTCTGAAAACAGACAAGAGTCGATTTGAATGTTGTGTAATCCAGGGAAACGGGGCCAGCATTAAAGAGAGCAATATCTTTTCATTTAAAGACACTTTTATAATCTGCTCCCAAGGAATCACAAAAAAAAAGCAGTAAAAATTAATAGAATCAGTAGTGGCAAAGACATACAATGGGCAATTATGTTAAAAACTCCTTTCTCAATGCAAGCAGGGACGAATAAAGAAGCTAAATACTGTAAGCCTCGCAGTGAGGGCTGCTGTCACTGTATTGTAAATAAATGGCTGTGGTGAACATGTGTGTTTGTGCTGCCTGGGACGATTTGTGTGATGTAATTAGATGTAAAATGCTTTTTAGCTGGCTCTTTAATTGACTTTTGGTTCAAGTGATTTGTGGCTACCAGGTTTTCCCTCATGGCACAGTGTTGTCTCCAGTCAAGGCCAGTGGATTATTTGCAAACACCTAAATCCAGTTTGTTGAGCCGGACTCGTTCGATCACTTGCTCAGCTCTCTCTTGTGTGCAGTGATGAAGGTGATTTCTTAAACCCCCAAGGAAGAACTACTTTGAATATATATATTCCTCATCCTGGGCGTTAAGATTCCCTCAATGATACGCTCAGGTGCTTTACTTGAAATACACCCTGACAGCTATTTAAACACACCTAAATATTAAACATTCAGCCGAACACCTTTGCATAAGGTAATCCAGCAGTCATACGGCATTGCTGACTACCAATCATCTCATATGTATTCCGGGTACCCACTGTATTTTAATGGCCGACATCTCAGGGCTGCAATTCAAATGTGATTTATATCTTCTCAAGTCATCAGTTACAATCAGATCCAAGGATCTGACTTTGTGCCCGCTGGACGAGCATAGCTAATACGGAGGGGAGGGGAAAGAGAGGGAGGAAAAAAGGAACCCTGTCGTGTTCCCAATTTTTTGTGAAAATGTTCCTCAAAGGTGCCGCAGTAGGGGTTGACGAGAGTACATGGAGAGAGTAAGAGGCGGGGTAACAGGGCTCCGCATTGGTACGCTAGTACGAGTCTCATCCTTAAACCAATTTCCTTCCTCAATTCTCTGGGGAGTGGTCTGATTTGCACCGTTTCCTTATCTTCCTTCTCTGAGTAAGTCTTCATCCTGCGTTTACAATTAGATTTCGCTCCCAGCTGCGGCATTAATCAAATAGCCAGACATATTCTCTGCATTTGGAGAATGAGAGAATGTGTCCTACATGTCTTCCCCTGTGGTTCCAGACTGTGAAGCAGCATTTATTTGTTCAGAAAGGCCCTCGCACACATAAATACTGTACACAGATGGGCCAGAGGATTTCGGAGGGCTCTGTATGTGCATGAGCCCCAGTGAAGGTTATTCAGATATATGGTGCTGGGAGAGATGTTTGTGACCTATTAATTACATTAATATTACTCTAATTTATCTTGTTTTGGCATATTTGCAGAATGTTTTCACAATACAGAAATGTATAAAAACAATATGACGCCGATCAAAACCACATAGTGAAACTATTTGGGGGGGGATTAAAGAGTCAGAGTTTTGATGAATATCTGGCTATCGAAGAGTAGAAATGTATTTCTGGACCTTGAAAAGGAAAAAGACTTCTTTGATGGAGAGTTGTTTTTTGTAAGGCAGAGAGTCCAGCGCTACATAATAGAGTCATTTAGCAGAAAAACCATGGACCACTGTAGGTCATGGTTGCAATATGGTGTGGGTGTGTGTGCGTGTGCATTCCTTTCTCTTCATAGCATAATGTCAATAGAAATCCACTACAATCACTTAATGTACTCCACTGCCCCACTCTACATATGGGCTTTAAACGCCTAAATCGAAGACCTGCTCATTTTTATTGGTGTTCTTTATAGGTAAAGTTAGTGATGATTTTCAAATGCACTCAGTGATTTGTGGCCAATTAGGGCGAGAAATAGTTAAGACCACAAAAATGTATGTTTGCTCGGGGGCAGTGAGTTGGCTGATGGGGAAACAAAGGCCACAATCCACAGCGGGACCAAATATCCTTTGTAGACGGGCAGCGGAGTCTAATAGAGTACAGGGTGCAGATGAAAAGACCAGCATGCAGTGGGGTTATTAGTAAACCAGACGGGAGAGAGGCATTTGGGGCATCTCTCAGAAAGAGACGCTTTACCAATTGGGCAGTTGCCTCAGTCTCCATGGTTACCTGAGCAAGTTGTGACATTCAGTCAGGAACATGCATAATAACCAATTCATTAGTCCGGAATTGATCATGACACAGTGAGAACTGGCAGGGATTGAGTGGGATGATGACAATGTAATTCACTAATTGGTTGGTTTCTTCTTCTGTGGTGCTGCTGGTGTCACTTATTAATTATCATAAGTGAGACCTGCGACAGCAGCGACGCATCCAGCTTATTTTTCACTTATGAATCCCTCTGCAGTTCACAGATTTATCTGCTGTGAAACTCGTCCCTTCACACTGTTGGAAATGTTTGTTCTGTCTTTTTCTTCTGCCAGCTGTACACACAGCTATTTTTGCTGTGTCGGCCTAAATGATCTGCATCTGAATGCAAGCGGCTAATACAGCCCTCAGGTGGGGAGTGAACACTTTATCTGTATTTCAGTATTTAATGAGCTAAATGCCAGTACCTCCAAAAGAGTCTCATAAACCGTCAGTTAAATGTGCACAAACTCTGCGATGCAAATTAGTTATTGTGGACAGCAATTCTATGAAGATAGTGCTCCACCGCCACTGACTGGGACAATGTAAATTGGGCAAGTAATTTCCATCTATGTGACTGGTGGAAAAGTTAGCAATTGGTCAGGTGTAGGAAATGATAATAACTGTTTCTATTGTGACTGGTTTTTGCCACTAAACTCTTTTTCCTTATTTCCCACAATACTATCATTTCCTAGTGAAGAAATCCTTTGAGAACCAATGTCTTCATCCGACTCTTTGTACTTTGACTTGTCCTCAGGTAACAAATGTTATTTCTGGCAACATTTTCTTTAGAAACTGGTGTTTCTTTTCTAGCAAACGTCACACAAACATAAATAAACACTGCATTTATTTTGAGCTGTGGATTTGGTTGCACTGCTGAGCATTTACGGAACCAGGACCTTGAATGTGGGATCAATCCTGCTCATGATCATCGGAAAGAAGGACACAAGTCTCTCAGTGCAACAGCGTGGCTCATTAGTGTGCTGGAGCTCTATGGCACGGAGGAAATTGATCAATCAAAAGCTAAGTTGCTGGTAGGATCAGTTAATTGTTTTGTTGTTCTATAATAACGACATGTCTATATTCTGTCATCAAATATATTGACTGAATAAGACAAGGTTAACAGCGTTCAGAACGATCCGCTATGGCAAAACTTTTATGACAGTTTGCCCAAAGTCAAGGTTTGGGTTTCATTATGTATTCAATAAGTAAATTAAAGAAAAACTAGCCTTGGGCTTATAATACCAGGTGGGAGTTGAAGCAAGGTTGTGACCATCGTCTGTAAATAAAGATGGATGATGCGTCTCCTTCTTCTCCAGTTCTACATAATGAAGGTACAATATCACGATACGGGTGCCGTCCTCTCGTGCTCTGGACGTTATTTAGCTTTTGACAACATTTGGAGCCAGAATCTACACCTTAGTGATTGTGGTGTTGAAGGATAGTACAGAGGTCCTACTCTCGGCAGTCACTCCTGACATTTCTATGTCATTTTTATGTCATTAGCACCAGCATAGCACCAAACGGATCCAAACCTTCCAGACAAATGAACACTTGAACATTCATCAGTCTGGTGAGAACTACCTAAAATGAACGAAAGCTTCTTCAAGAAGAATTTATTTGACATGTGCCTTGACTTTTTAGTTTGGTCCATGTCCCATCAACTGAAAAGGAGGAGGCAGGGATTTATGACCGATACTGCAGCCTGCCACCAGGGGCAGTCATCATGATTTAGCATCACGATTGGGGAGCTGCCATGTCGTCCATCTTTATAGACATTATATGGATGTCAGGCTGAAGATGGAGGCTTACAGTGATTAATAACGGTGACCATAACACCAAAGTACTGCACTATTCTTCCAATTCTGATAAAGGTTTCCTCATGTTTTGTGCACAATGCACACATTATCTTTATTCCACAAGATTTCGGAGGTCCAGCCTGATGCATTAAGAAAGAAGTAACTCCATGAAGGGTAGGTGTAACCTTCAGAAAAACATTACATTCATCACGATGCCCAGACTGGTATCTCTTTTGGAGGTCATTTAGACTAATGCATCACAATTACCAATGCTATTCTTATTCCACTGTCAGTTCCCACATTAGCGCTGTCAGCTTTTAATGTTTGTAGGCTTTTCAGTAACAGTGAGTGGGGGGGGGGGGGTAGAGCTTGAATGGACAAAGACAGGGGTGTAAACGCCACTGAACTGAGCTGAGTTTGAAATACATGAGTAAATCAACCCTCCATTGTAATTAGCTGCTGTGTAGGCTGACTTAATCAAAAGTGATGTTAAATAATTTCTCTGTGGTGAACGTGCCACGATCTCGACTCAGCCTCACGGTGCGACCTGGTCCTCTTCTCCACGCCTGATCTCAGCCATCACGCACACATAAGAAGCTCCATTTATCAGGCAGCGTTTATCTTACATTACAAATCCAACCCTTTGCAGGTTGAGTAAATGGTGAGTCAAAGTGATTGCATGTCTGATAAAATGGGTTTCAGGACAACACAAAATGAGGCTTTGGAACAGTGCCCCAGGAAGATCTGCTTTCTTGACTTGATTGCACTGTTCCTCGAAGGCTCTGTAATATGGACGAGGAGGGGAGCACTATTAAATTTGTCTCAGGGTTGAGTGGACTTGTCATGGCATCGCACACACACACACACGCACACACGCAGATGCACACGCACACACACACAGACACACACACATACAAACACACGCATACACACAATCCTGTTTTACTGGAGATTGATTCTGTCGAATAGAAATAGGCTTAGGATGAAGTCATATATTACAACATGATTCAGCCTCATTAGAACAATTTCACTCTGGTTCAGGGAGAATGATACTGCAGTCATATCTTCAATTTAAATTCCACCTAAATAATTTTGTTTAAACATAGCATGACCGACATCACGATATCTGTCTGTCATGAATGAGAATCAGCAAATATCTGCTGTGCTTCTCTCGTTGGAACCAAGCTATGAACTGAAAAAACACATTTATCAATTAGCATGTCAAATAATATAAAAAAACAGAAGTAAGTTGTCTAAAGAGAATCATTAAATTAGCCAGTATTCCTTAATATGTACATGCTTAAATTAATATATAATTATTTTCTAAAGTGTGTAATTCAATATTCTTTATCTTGTCACATCCCCAGTCAGCCTGTTCTCAAACAGACCCGGCCCCGCCATCGGCCAGTAGAACACCAAAGTGCTGACAGTGCAGCTGCCGTCACACTGCTTTTATAATGGCATACATCAAGCCTTAAACGCTTCGGAGAAACACTCAAACATCTGTGTGCGGGTCATTTTTGTTGCCCTATAGATTCTGCCCAGACAGACTGAGTGCAAAGTAATAGGTGTGCAGCAAAATGAAGAGCACACACTCTTTCTAGTGGCAGCAGTGATTTTTGGACTCGGGTAATCAGCATGTCCGGGGCATCTGCAGAGGCCTCCAACCTCTGCGCCCGCCCCAGGCGGTGCAAGAAAGTTTAAGTGCTCCTGTTTGTAGAATCCTTTAAAAAAGGTCCTTGATGTAAATACTTCATAACGTGCCAAGTGTCTCTATATGAATAAGGATACAGTCACCAATTTGATTTAAATCTTACACGAAGCATTTGCATAAAGCAGAGTATCGAGCAGAGTTATGCCTTCGTGACAGAATTCGAATAACAGTGAATGCTTGGCTTCGTCTTCGTATGCATTCACTTTGATGCCATCTGGTTTTATCTATTTTAAATGACCTTTTAGTGAGGTGCGATCGCGTTGTTTTTAAAACCTAATGTTTTGTAGCAGTCAGCCATGGTGAGCCCATGGCCACCCGAACTGCACTGGTGTTCAGTGTGACAGCAGCACTGGCAGCCGTCATTGCACATCATAACTGATGTTATGCTGAACTCGCTGGCCGTGACTGCAGAAAATCACTGGTTAATTGACCTGCAGTAACTGCGGTCAGTGGCACATCTTTGCCTCCCTGCATGGTTAGACAAATTCAAATATGCTCTGTACAGCTGCCGTCATAGCCATTTATAAATAGACATATGCATTGTCCCGATCTTGTTCTGTTCCAGGATAAAAAGGGCCTCTACTGGGGAACAGCACATCCCAAAAGCTTAATAGTGTGTCCCTCAGTTAAAGTCGGCCCTATAAGGTAAATGGACGGCTTCCCTTTGAGTTTCTGTCGGTTGACATGACAACCGTGCCCTGAAATAATAACCCGACATCTGTCCAGTGAATAATTGGACCTGGGCTCCCGGTTAAAATGTCTCACTGTGCTTGTTGTTTGGTTGATTCATCGCTGCAACCAAAACCGGTTCATCTGAGGATTTGGCGTATTCAAATTTCCCACTAGACTGGCCACGCAAACTTTAATCTACGCTGGTGTTCTTGTACCAAACACAAACATGAAGTGTTTGCTCAGAGGACGGCAGTAAGACACTGTGTCCTGCTGCGGTGCAAAATGCACAGAGTAATTCATAAATGAGGCTCAAGTGCATCTTTTTCCATAAACTCCTGAATTTGAGTTTGTTGCAAATGTAGATGATCAAAACAAACACCAATTGATGAGGGAGTTAAATCATGTGTAGACCATACTTAAAACACACCACTGACCAATTAGCTTCCCCAGCAGGGTGTAATCCGAGGCTTTGCAGCACACCGCCCCCGGCACTTCTCGCTCATCCTGCCCGTTGTTTTGTGAGGTCCAGCGCATCACCACACGTGACCTGGAACTGGCTGGGTCTGAGTCTTTTGTGGGCTTCCACTCACGGACTAACATTGACACATTTGTTGTTGCTG
This sequence comes from Platichthys flesus, assembly GCF_949316205.1. Classification (NCBI taxonomy): domain Eukaryota; kingdom Metazoa; phylum Chordata; class Actinopteri; order Pleuronectiformes; family Pleuronectidae; genus Platichthys; species Platichthys flesus. The sequence continues at coordinate 16,510,361 of NC_084952.1, forward strand.
GCCAAAGAAAATGGATAAACACAAAGAAAGCTGAAACACTCCAAACCTGGAGTCTGTGTCTCACTTATCGATCGGGTCGTGCACCCATAGATTTCCATTCGCCTCTCCTCGGGTGCTTTACAGATATAAAAAACACTAGAGCTTTTAGTTTATACATAACAAGAACACAGAGGAAAGATGCAATAAAATGTAAAGGAGGTCCGCCTGCAATGTCTACATTAAGTACAAAATGTTTTTGAGCAGTTGCACATTTTTGCTCTTCAGGCTACGAGCTTCAACACATTCAATTTGAAATCAAATGATGGACACTATATTAGTGTCAAGACAGCTTTTATTTCACTAGGTTTACATCGATATGGAAAGAACTGAGTGGGAGATATATTTAACACATAGTGCCCACATTTTAGGGCTTCAAATGTAATTGGATTGACTCATTAAGTCAAACAAAATCAAATTTAATATTTTGTGGAAAATCATTGGCAGCCATTGACTGTCTGAAGCCTTCGACCCACAGACATCCGCCGACTCATCATCCCCGGTGATTCACTGCTGCCTCCTTCGGCTCCCTCTGCCTTTAGTCTGGTCCTGACCAAGTCGTCTTTTGCTCAGTCAGACTGACATCAGGTGACTGACTCCACCGGTCAAAGATCTTTCCCCTCTTCAACCAGACGCTCTTTGGCTGCTCTGGTCGTCTGCCAATCTTCAGTAAATGCCAGATCCGTTGGCAGCCACACATTCCTGAGCCATAACACAACCAGCTCCATGTTGCTCCTACACAATTTCCCCTTTCCATTATTTTGATACTTGGGTTTGGAAAGGAATTGGAAATTTCCTTTAGCCTTCACATTTTGGGTAAAAGAAAACGCCTATCACAGTAAATACAGTACAACAACAATAACGACCATGGTTCTAGGGGGAACGGCAGTTACGAATTCAACAAAGTTATTGCATTTTGTATGAAATACTTTGTGTAAATGTTCTAGCTTGCTGCGGCGGACCTCCTGCATCCTCCTGGGGGCAGTTTCATAAATTCTTAAAACGGGATGAACAGGATCAGACACAAAATGTCAAGCTTTTAGTTTTACCTCTGTTCTGTATACATGTCCCACTTGTCTCTGCTCTTTTCAAAGGGATTTTACAGGCCATGTTCTGTAATTAAAGTATCATTTTGTCCACTTTTATCAAGGCTTCTCTAAAATGTTGTTCTTATTATTTTTGTTGGGAAGCCTTTTTGTTTTGGAGTGCAGCATCTTGTGTTGAATCCTCTGAGGTTATGGTCATGTGGTGTTCTCTTATTTGTTGACAGGGAAACGTGTCCTTAAACCTACTCAAATTGAGGCAGGTACTTGGCACATTATTTTATTTCAAAGTGAAAGTGCTGAATCTCAGAGCCTGAAGAGCAAGAACATGTGTAGCTGTATAAATACTTGTCTGTGTAGAAGCATATTCAGAATCCCGGAATCATGTGACGATGTACAATGTCAAGTTGCTTTTATTGCAGCTTTGCTGCCAAAGCCCAGTAGTGTTTAAAGTGGATCATAGCAGAGGAGGGCATGATGGATGTTTGGAGCTGCTTTTTCACTGTGCGGTTATTGCATAGCTCTGGTGTGGAAAATCCTTGGGGACATAAATTCTCACATACCATTAAGTGAAATGTAGCCTAATGTTAGGGAGGATATTCGTCTGAAAATGAAAAGGGAAAATGAAAAGGGATGATTACTAGAAAATGAAGGTCTGGCCTTATATACCTGACATGTATTATGAGACTGGATCGCTCATCCTAATGTGTAGAATGGAGAGGGAGAAGGTAATGTTACCTGCCACTGCCTACAATCAACTTGTTCTCTTTTTAAACGAATTACACACTGCGTCTCACAAAAACACAAAACAGAAAGTGCATCTTTCAACCACATGTGTTGTTGTTGCATCACATGGTTCTTTAATCTCTGCTAAATATACCAACGCTGTGAACAGATCACTGCTTTCTCACAGCTCAAAGCACAAGCCCCTGCATCTTATTTGGAGGGTGTGCTCACTTTTTCACAGATTTAAGGACTCCGGACTCCTCATCTGCATTTATATAAGCAGCCATAAAAGCTGGTTTTGTCTCTTTGTGCTTCTCTCTGCCTTGGACAGTCTTGAAGAACTGGAATAGAATTGAGATGCTGGCATGGGCGACTTACTCCACGGAGGCAGCAGCTGCATAAACAATGCTTTATTTCACATCCTCTTAATGTTTATTCACTGGCTTCCATTCGTACACTGATAGTGCTGAGTCACACTCTCATGTGCACACTTACTAATTATTCTCTACCATAGCAACCGTAGCTTAGCAATTGCTAAACCTCTTCCATTTGAGAGGTTTTAAAAAATGTCATTACTTTTTTTCTTCTGTTTATCATCTCAAAGTCAGGAAAGTTTGAAGTCAAACCAGCGGTGGCTGCCTCAGTTTGAATTTCTATCTACTGCGGCTCCATGAACCCTAACAGACAAAATACCTATTTTTTTATCATAAGCTGATTTAAGGCAGATAGAGATTCAGTTAACTAATTAAAATTGACTTCACCGACTCGTAAATGACTTGTGACGCCATGTAAAATACAGAAAGCACTTTGTTTCATTAAGGTGGGGGCTATTAAAATGTAGTGAGGGACTTACTGTATATATCCGATGTCCTTTCTGCACAGCCATGCAGCACTGTCTGGAGGAGAGCCACTATGAATTCTGGGCTCTCTGACAACTCCTGACATTCGCTCTGACCTGATGTGTCCTATATCACTTAGACACACACAACTGTGAATCGCACAGGGCATTAGACACTCATTTAGTGTGACCAGCCACACCAGAGTTATGATGGTAGGTAAATACCAAAGAGCTGTCATACACACACGACCCTGGTCCGTAACAATACATACATTTTATGAAATCACCACAATTTGAATACACAGTGTAGTGTAATGGTAGTACGGCTACACAATCCGGAACAAATTTGAATAACTATTTTGTTGCTTAGAACCGAGATTCTCGCTCACATTTATTTTCCATTGTAAAGTTTTATTGCACTCATTGATCTAGAAGATGGTTGTGTCTTCTCTCTTATTGATGTCTTCGATTTTTTTTGGACCTTTACATCTTATCATCTCATCTTGTCTTATTACATTTCGTGGTGTTTAAGCGGATATACATTTGTGGTGTTACCATTTTAGTGGAATAATGCAATAATAATGGTTATATGAATATATTATGCTATGAATATTATATATGTTTAGTCATGGTTTATAATTTTTTAAAGTCAAAGTGAATTTGACACCGCTAAACATTGATTGCAGGCACACATAGTTTTGACTTTAATTGACCCTTTGCATATTTTGAAGGAATCAAAAGTATTTTTACTATTCTCCACTATTTTTCTGTGGCCACCACCACATATCAACTCTGACCAACAAATACTTTAGTTTGTTTTCAATTTAAAAAAATCATACTTCATAGTAGATCTGTGAGCAGCCCCTCCGGACCCTGCTCGCTATTTACTCAAAATGTTGCCTGCACCAACACAGACACACAAACATTATTTGTCATGGATGCATCTGTAAAGCCAGACTGGGTTAAAACATAATTTGGTCCTCATGAACACAAATGACTTAGGAGCACCCACTGAGCTTGTATACGTTCACGAATGAATCGAGAAGAGTGTGTTGTCGGTTGAGGGAGAAAGTAGGAGACCTTGTTCCGATGCAGCTGAAGTCCCTAATTAAAATGCAGCAGAATCGTTGTCGATTAGAAATGAGATCACACAGGGTTGTGAATCGTAACCACGGTTTTATTACGATTAATTGTGCTGCCTTATATCTTAGGTCTGTCATTTTTGAATTCCAGTAAATTACAAAAAGCACTCGTGGTTTCTGAAATCCCAGTTGGACACAATGGACTTTATGAACAATCTTTGTATTTTGTATGCATCCATGTTGCAGCAGTTTCTCTGCTCAGTGAAATTAAATCTCTGTTTGAAGCAGACAGAAGCTCCCACATGGGAATTTGGTTTAATATTATTGATGTTCACAGACCTGGTAAAAATGCATTCCGATCTGAGACTGTACAGATGTGGCACTATTTGTTTCGTATTTTATTGCAGCTATTTTCTAAAGTAGAATGAGCAGAAGAAAAACACCTGCTCAGTAGCACTGACGTATTGAGCTCACACAGATAATAGCAGCCCAGCTGCCATAGCTGAGGTTATTGATGGGCTGTCGCTTCCACTGCACAAGCCAATCATTGCTAACCTGGACACAGCTCATTTACAAAGCCTTTTTCTTTTCTTATTTTTCAAGCTGACTTTCACGATGCAGGCGTTTTTAAACCACTTGGCAGGTAAAGTTCCCCCTCCATCATTTCTTATTCTACAATAGCTATTTATATTGTAACTATTGGTCATTCTTTTTTAAAGAAACAACAAATGTCCTTTAATTTGTGGAAAATGCAAGTTGGGTGCAGGCCTACTGTTTAACTTGAGCTGAGTTGCTTAGAACAATTCCTAGAGGAAAGAAGAAAGATTCACTTTGTAGACATTTTATTTTTGTTTCAGTTAGGTTCCCAGAACAAGTGTCAAGAAGTCGCTTTAGGTTAAACTATTTGTTTCGGTCCCATTCAGAAGAACTGCTTCTTAGAACAGGGGTAGGAAACCTCTGGTCCCTGAGCTGTATATCTGCCCTCGAGACATTTCATAAATAAATAAAAACAAACCAACAAAAGGATCTCACGATTGTAGGGCAACTTAAAAAGGATAAATAGAATAGAAGACCTACATGCCCTTCAGGGTGGTTCCTTCTGGCTGTCTGTCCAGCTCCTTTTTATCTGACTGACCTGATGGTCAACTGTCGCAGCAGTAGAGATGTTTGAGGTCCAGGGGCAACTAGACAATTACAGTGGAAGTTAATAACTGCTGAACTGCTACCGTCACAGCTTAACATTGCAGACTGCTCTTTGATGCTACTGAAATTATGTAATTTAACCTCATTAGTTTTCATTTCCCACTTTTCTATGTTGATGTTTTATTCAGACTAGATTCCGACTGACAACAAAGAAGACCCATTTTCAGGCTAACCAAGTGCAGCTACTTGGTGCACACCAAATAATAGCCCTGGTGACACCTTCCCAAACAGCCAATTAAAAGTAATCAACTCTCCAGAATTCAAGAAACAACCACCAAGTGCCCAGTGTGCTGAGAGCATGTGCCTCAGGGCTGAGAGCACCACCTTGTTCCTCTCAAGAGCTTCCACTTCATGAAGCTATTTTCCCATGAAAATATCTAGTCTATTCCTTCACTGGCTGTCTTATCTTGTTTCTTACTGGAGCCTCTAAGCTGGATAGTGTTACAATTATTCCACACACTCACATACACACACCTACTTCTAGCCTTGTGAAGACTCCAAATGACAATATTGATTCCCCAACCCTGTACCCTAACTCTAACCACCTCAACTCAATGTCTAACCCGAACATTAACCTAAACCTTATTCTAACATTAACCTTAAAATCAAGTCTTCACTAAGGCTGGGCCACAAAACGAAAACAATAAATATTCCATATCATATTTATCAATAGCAATATATAAAGTCCAGTACATATCAATATGATGCTAATGCATTGGGCAAAGACAGAGTCAAACACATAATTGATCAACCTCAGATCAGCTTTACTGATATGTTTTGCTGTCCATTCTCTGCTCATAAAGACAAGTTTAAAAAGCCACAACCTTCACTCATGAGCAAAACATTAATAAATGTATATGTATATATATATAAATAATAACTTGACATTTATCGTTATGATTTTAAATTTGAATAACACTTTTGTTTTCTTGATAATATTTTTGCTCATGTTGCCAAACCATAGTCTCACCTCTCACAACCCCTATGAAGTTGTTAGGACGGACCAAATGTCCTTACTTTACCAAATTGACCCCTCTCTATTAAGGTCTATAGCTGAAACTGGTCCTCACAAAGCCAGAAGAGCAAGTACTGTACACACACTCACACACACTCACTCTCTCTTTTCCTTTACTGCCCTCGCCTCAGGGTTTGGTTTGATTCATGCCCTTTGTCAGAGTTTGAGTGGATCCCAAAGAAATAATGGTGTGATTTCTTTGGGAGCATGGCGCCTTCCTTAATTGGCGTCTTTTCTCGCATGTACATCCCATTCGCCCTTGTTCACTAGAAATCACACATCAAATGATCTTAAAGCTCCTCTCCTGCAGTGTCGTCTCAAAGTTCACACCACTGAGGTCTTGATAGGGGCTGTGCATCAAAACATTTTGTGAACTGGGAAAAGATAAAACAAATTGAAGCCAGCATTATATCTACAGCTGACATTTACAGCAGTATTTCTAGAATTCATTTTTAAGGTTATCTCTCAAACTTGTAACATGAGACACAATATTCAATATATGTTACCTCAGTGGTTCCCAATCTTTTTACAGTATCGTACCCCTTAAGACATTCAATCTCCAGCTACGTACCCCCCCCCCCCCCCCCCCGACGCACGTATACAGCATATAACACTTGAAACTTTGAAATTGTCAGGGATTTCAGGACTCGGATGGAAGTTTGGATCAAACAGAGTTTATCTATCGATTGTTAGTTATCGATCAGTTGTTAATCATGATTGTCAGTTCCTAATCGATTGTCAGGAGAATTAACGATCGATTTTTTATTAATCGTTAATATGTTATATTAAAATGCACTATTTATAGGCTCTGTTAAAATGCAGTGAAAATATAGATCTTTATTACAAGGTGAATAACTCTTGTGTCAGTTAAACGGGATCCGCTCACTGGTTGCACTTAAGAGAGTGCAGCTAGCCGCTGTGAGCTAGCTGGATGTGACGGTTCTCTACCGCTCAGTCCGGTGATTGTCACCCCTCACCCAGAGCCGGCTCTGTCTGGGTCCGAAGGGGCTAGCTTTGGAGCTAGACCTCCTACTTGAAGAGAGCAGTGGACTCCTCAGGCGCTCATGGAGACGTATAGCTTTGCAGTGTTGGCAGTGAACGCAACAGAATTAGGTCTATGACAAAATGTCATCTAGGAAATTCTTAAGGATCAATTAATCGATTGTCAATTAATTATGCCCATCCCTCGTTTTTACTAACGGTCACTAACCTACCTGTAACTTTTATTGGCAATGTAATTATTTTGCTGAATATGGGTATACATGAGTATTTTTGGCAATGCGACTTGGCTATTTAGACTATTTAATATTGCATGATTATTTATAGCTCAGTTTGAAAATGTAATGGGCTTTTTCACTTTGAAAACGCAAATAAAATGTTCTCCCCATGTACCCCCTGAACCACTTCGCGTACCCCTGGGGGTACATGTACCCCAGTTTGGGAAACGAGGTGTTACCTTATATCACAAATTTGCCTCACGGGGCTTTTCCATGTGGATATTGTACAGCACCTTACAGCTCCTTAGATTCTTCGATCACGTGAGGAAAAACTGGGACAAATGTGAGAAACCTGGGAAAGAGATCTCTCGTCTTCCTGAGTAGATAAATATCCTGGACTGATTTACACTATAAATAATCACATTGACAAAATAAAATGTACTTTATGGAACTAGTTGGATGAAAACAATAATTGTACATATTTCTATAGAAGAAGAAATGAAGGCTTAAACATGTCAAGTGGATCACACATAATTACTCAATTGGAATTGACACGTGCCCTTTAACCTTGGACGCTTGGACTACTTAAAGCAATCGTTGCATGGTACAGTGGACTGTGTGGTTCAACATTAAAACCATTCACGTGAACTGTTTTTCTCCATTCTGTCAACATATTTAAGAACACGACACGCAATGTACATTTTCTTATCAATCACTGTTGAATAATCTCCCTGAAAAGCTGTTGTTTTGTTTCTCACCATCCCACACATCAGACGTGGCCAATAAGAGTCAGTCAACCTTAAAATGATGTCATATGAATACACTGAACTGTGAAATCTAAGCACGGAAGATGAAGGTATGAAGACGAGTAATTTGACAAAATATGAGAATAGGTAATTAGTGAAATAAATGTGATGTCTTCTCCAGCTGCCGAAAATGGTCTCATGAATGATGAGGAACATATGTCTCCAACACGATGGTGGAATTCAAGCCGTGAGGTTTTTCCCTGTCACCGGCAAAAATGAATGGTCATGTTTTTATCCACTCATGTGTGAAATTGGTGCTGTATTTGGCAGATCGGTGCAAAGGTAATGCACTCTCTGAGGTCCTTCTTCCCATCCCTGTTGCCCTCCCTGGCTAGCATGAGCAGTCCATATCACACATGCATGGTGTACTGGTTTCACAGCGGCCACTTTGGCGATAACAAAAGATTTGCGAGGGTGCTCGTGTGCAGGAATGTGTTCAAACGTGGAAACATGGCCGCAAAACTGTTCTGATGGATCTGCCCAAATGGCTGTAATTCCTCGGTGGTCATGCCGGCTCATTTACTGGTTCACCCAAATGAGGACAAACCTGGACTTCTTCTCCCACTGTCCGAATGATAGGAGTGGCCATTTAATGGCTGCTTGTCTTGGGGGGGGGGGGGGGAGGGGGAAGGGAGCCATTAAAACAGTGCTGCACTTGTCCGTTCTGTGGTGCTCACCTCTCACTCTGCTGTGCACTCAAACGCTCAGGTTGGAGTCGTTTGGTGGCGGGTCTCATCTATGCATTGATCGCTCTGTTTTGGATCCTCTTTCATCCATAAATAATGTAGTGATCCGCAGAGTGCACTCCCTCTCAGATCCGTCTGTTACCAAGTCGGGGAAAGCAATCAGTCCTATAAGGCATGTCACTGCTGTCCGGGATAATTGTTTTATAGATGCCACCCTCTCGTCCTGTCTTCTCTGTTTTTGACTCTCTGTCTCTCGATGGGAAAGATTCTGTAATTGCATGTTTCAGGTAGTACTGTTCAGAGCTTTCCTCCCAGCTCTGCCCTATCTGAAATCCCCCCCTCCTCCCCCTGAAGGCCATTCATAAGATCACTATTGCTGCATCAAAGGGCCGAAGCACAAAGGCCAGAATCCCAACCCCACTAGAGGGGTAAATAAAAACATGAGTTGACTCTCTTGCCTTGTATTTGTCTGCAAATATTGTCTAACGAACACTCTCTCTTTCTCTCTCTCTCTCTCTCTCTCTCTCTCCCTTTCCCTCATTATCAATGCTTGGCTGCATGTTGTACCCAGTGTACTGTAAATGCTTTCACTTGCAATCTGGGAGGGCTGAGTGTGTTGCGATTTCCATTCTGTTGCACATTTCTCTCTGCTGGTCTCCAGAGAGAGTCAGGGGATTGCTGGGGCTCCCCTGAGGTTGGACACCAAGCCCCAGGCAGTGTGAACAGATTAAGTCCAAGATGGAAATTCTGATTTCTGCGCTTGTTTTTTTTTTTCCAACTAGATACAATCCACACTGTTGTTTGTGTGCCACGGTGCAGGATGGGTGTTTGATTTGTTATCTTACAGCACATTGTAAATAACTGTACATAGAAATGTTGTCATTCATGATATGTGCTCACATGCAATGTGTTGTGAGGTTTTCCTGAAAAAAATTAAATGTTATATAACGTTGAAGTGCGGGTGAGTTAATGTTTTCCCTCTCTACACTGACACCACTTCACATCAAAGTATGCAGATGATGCGGAAGTAGCAGAGGTGACGTGGCATCATAAACTCTGAGGTGAGCCTTTCCAAAGCACCTGGCAAATATGAAATATCATAGTCTGTTTTATTGCTTCAGACGGCCAGGGGATTGCATTACAGTTTACCATGGATCTTAGAGTTCACAAGCCAAGGCACTGTGTAAATATATATTATCAAGAAGCAGGATTTATCTTTGAATCTTTCCATTCAATGCAACGCCACTTGACATGGGCCATTTCCCATGATGTGGCTTTGTTGTCGGGATTGGTGGCAGGTTCCTTTCTAATCAAATTTGGATAAGAAAATTAACGAATGAATCCAAAGGAACAATTCTAAGAAGCCATATGTTTGTTTCTGTAGGTGTGGATTGATTAAGTGGTTGTTTAACCAGTTAAATTGGAATATCTTCCCACAAAGACTGGCTGGGGCTGAATTCCCAGAGTTAACTCAGTGTGACCGGACTACATATCTCTAATCTAGAAACGATTCTCCTGTAGTTCCAGCGTTTCTTTGTTCTGTGAAAATACTGCTACATGCGACCAACAGATACATTATTCTGTCAAGGTTTGAAGACACACTTGGTTTAGTGGCTGCCAATAAACACGACTCTGTTGAGCCAAATCCACTTTGCAATCATCCTGCTGTTGCCACAGTTCCTGTGGACAGTTTAAGAATGTCATTTACTTTAATAGTATTTACTTTCCCGCAGAACTGAATATGAAATCTGGCCAGACGAGACAACTGTTTAGGATGGAGCTGCCTTATACAAACAAATGTGTGGATGGAATGTGGCGCCCGCTGCTGAAACATTTTATGCTCACAAGTGCTTTCATGTTTCTTCACTGAAATACATTACATACCTGGACTGAAAGCAGAGCATTTGTTAAATAATATATGTTCTCTTTTGACATGGCTGTGTTCGCTGGTGGCGGAATACATTTTTTTTCCAGGATGTGCCTGTAACAACTTTTCCACTTCTTTGAGGTCTGTACCAGTGAACTTCATAGACCATACCATTGGACAAACAGCATCTAAAACTTCAAATAGACTAATTTGCTGTGTTTTGCTTCTAAAATGGTTAATCAAAGGGTCAGTTGACCCTGGGTGATTTCTTACTGTGCAGTTGCAGTTTGGCAAATAAAAAGGTTCAACTCGTTTTCCATCTAAATATATAATTGTCATTGTTTCACAATCATATACAAAGCAGAATCCTGATGATATGCACTTAAAAGTCATTGGAGGATGTTGAGATCATTGATAATCTGAGTAAATATGCCTTTTTGTAGAAGTAAAAAGAATCTCTCATTTTTTAAGTTTAGATTAATGGCACTGACCTTGTTCTTGTCTTTTCATCAGAGGGATTTAAACCAGCAAATAAATGAAAAAGTTAAATTACTAAAATAACTGTTTGTCTGGATTATTTCAATGTTTAAATCAGATCGAGGGCAGCAGTCCTGATGATGCAAATTGTTGCATGGTTGATATGTAATTGATATATGTATGATATATATGAGAGATAACGCTATCATTATATTATAGAAATGCAATTAAATATTCACAAATGCTGTATCAAATCGCCCAAGGGAAAACATTTTTAATAAAGGGGAAATGTTATACAATATTATAATTGTGTTGTTACAGAGACACTTTCTTATGGTCCTACAAATTCTTGAGATGTAAGGAAACATGCTTTTTAGATACAATAAACTTTACATCCTCATCATCGGCGGTTAAAATAAATAATAATCTTTCTTTGTAAAATCTCTGCTCGTATCACGATGTCCAAACTAATCACAATATAGAAAAGGAGATAAATCCTGAAAAATAACCTTTTTATTTTAGTCCAATGTTTTGACCTAGAAACACCCAGAAGGGTGGTTCAGACGTTTATGATCACGCTCAGTATGATTATCGTGATGATGAGGAGCTGCAGTCTTAGCAGGTGCAGTGGTCCTGCTTCCAGCCACAACATAAAAATTACAGGAAAATGTAGGTTTGCTGAGCTGGAGGGGAACCAGGCTGACAAACAGCCTTCCACGCTCAACCTGCATATTAATACACAAGATGAAAATACAGGAATTTTGCTTGTGTAACAAAAATATCAAAGGGTAACCGAAAAGAGAGAGAGGAGAGGATAAATTGTGCTCAATAGTGTAAAAACCTTTAAAATTAATTGAGCAGCCAAATGTTACTTTATCCCTGCTTGCAGCTACGGAGAATCCCACTACAAATGGAAATTACTTTGTCCTTTGGTCTCGTTTGGACATCGTCCATGACATTATTCTTTTTTATTAGAGCCTTTGATATTAATGTTTATAAATGCTCCTGCCCTGGTATGTGATTGCACAGAGGTTGTAGGTTATGGGAGACAATAAATGGTACGCTGCAGTGTCTTATTCCACACCAACAACCAGTAATAGCGCAGCAATCAGCCGCTATTAACTGGAAGTGGATTTGCATAAAGAGCAGATAATTTACACGAAGCACAATTCATTTACAAGTGAAGGCGAGAGGTTCTGGCCCTTTTACACAATGAGGTGTTTAAATGATGGAAAGACGTGCATGACAGCTTGTTTTAATGAAAGTGCAGATTTCCTGGTGAAATTGATGAATGTGAAAAGAAACATGGCCTTAACATTGGAGGTAAGCGTGAAGAAAAACTCTCGGGTCTGTATTCAGGAGCAGTTCTGAGTCGCCCAGAGCTTCAGTCCAGTGTTTTCAATTATAGCTCATCTCAGTTTGCTGGACAGTAGGTGTGGGCCAATATGAAACTCGGACCACTGTATCTGTGTGGTCTGAGATTGTTAGATGACCCAGTATTCAGACAGGGCTTCATGCTTCACCAAGCCTCTCTGCAATCTACTCTACTGTAGCCCCGATGAAATTAGGGCGGGAGCAACAGTAGCATTGATACATTTCATCTCTGCTCAGAGGTCCGTCTCTCTCTCTTTCTCTCTTTCTCTCTCTCTCTCTCATGCAATCAAAAAGTGGGTAGCCAGCAGCCACAGTGTTCTGCAAAAAAAAGAGCCGTGAATCCATGCAAAGTCATTTGGGTTTATAGGTTATTCCCTGGGAAGCAACAATTATTCCATCATAATGGTTGCACGCACAACTGCGGTGTGGCGTACCACATGACCATCTTCCAGATTATGAACACTTCTGATGCCGAGGGCAAACGTTTCCATCTCTCTAAAAATTGATGTGCGCTCTGCTGTCAGTTTGGCTCTGCTGCAGTCATCACCTTTTATAATACGTGAAGAAAATATGAGGAAAAATGTTTCACCTGGAAGCCACGACTGGCCTGGAGTGACACTGATTTAATATATAATCTCTGAAGAAACATCTCGCAGTCACGGAGTCATAAACATGACGTGTATTTGTCAAAGACTAGACAACTCGCAGTTTTGTGCAGCATCAAATTTACATGCTCTGTCCCCAGAGGCTCCAGGGTTCATTCTCCTCCATGTTAACGAGTGGGTAACGTGGATCTAGCTTAAGATAAATCATATCAGTTTAAATTGAGCAATGATCTCATTTTTGAAGTGCTGAGGGAAAAGAGAGGAGGGTAAAACACTGATCCTACAAAATGCAATTTGATGACTCCTCCTGTCACATCTAGTTGCTTTGTCAATTTACCGCCATCACTGGTGCCTTGGGGCCTCCGAGATGTGGTGTGTAGATGTACCAGCCCCCGTTTCCCTCCGCTGCTGAAGCATGCAAGAGTCCTCTTCTCATCTCTTTCAATACACAGATAGTTTACAAGGTCAGGCGGGGGGAGAAAACAATTAAGTGCATTTTTAAGCTTTCAATAAATAACTGTGTATTCTTGAGAATAGTTTGAAGTATTTAAAAAAATATCTACTTAACTAAATTACAACTTGAATGTACAACCCGAGGGGGTCTTCTTTCTGCCACAGGGATGTGACTGTGGTCCCTCAGGGACCCGTGGCTGACAGTGAGACAATAGAGAGAATACTGTGTTAAGCAGCTGCCCGGCTGCTCTTTGCTGAATCAGTTTCATCTCTAGGCAGAGTGGGGTCTTTATTCTGTGTACAGCAGTTTTATTACAGTGATGCTTATAGTGAAGCTGTTGCCAGGTAAAATGGTGTTAGCTTATTTCGAGGTCTATGTATTGTATTTGTTTTTTTTGTATTCATATATATTTATTATAAATGTTATGGTTAATGTTCAAGAGTCTTGATCTTAGGACATCTTGTGAATCCAACATCAGCATTGGCCCTACAAAATCCGCATTGGTTTGGCTCTTAAGTAGTTGTATTTAAAAGCCCAAATTGACATCTTGTGATTGCAGCTCAAACTTCTGGACCTTCGACAGAGAGGAGGCTTTCTTTGCAGATGAAGACCTTTGCTCTATTTCCAACAATTTCCTTTCAGCTGACTGTGACAGAGTCTGTAGTGTCTTCACACTAAAACTCAATAATACAATACACTTAGAGATGTCAATAAATGTTCTAAATTTGTTATCTTTTTGAGTGTGTGGCTGATGGACACCATTGTCCTAGAGTGTTATTCAGAGAGGAAATGGATTTCATTTAATAGAGGCATTTGGATTTCGTCTTGTTTCTGCACTGAGGCTTCTCAATCTATTCTGTTCACTTCACGTTGAACCTGTAGAGGGTCTTTGACTGAAATGTTGTATTTGTGTCATTGAACAATATATGGGAAAAGTGTTTCAGCCTATATTGTAGAGTTTTAAAAAAATACATTGAAACTGTAACACTCCCCTTGTACTCCATGCTGTCCACACAGCTGATGGTAGATTGCTGCAGTTATACGTCCAGGGATGGAGGGGTGAATGTGATGTTCCATCGTAGCGTGTGTCCCAGGGTGGGGAACAGAATTGATATCTAAAGGAAAAGAAAAAAGAACATATGTTGTAATGAACACCATAGAATGGGATCATAATGAATAGATATGGTTTCACTCACTCAGTTTCATGTCCCATTGTAGGGTTTTTGACCCATTGCTGAACAAATGGTAACGGTGAAGTAAATTATCTTTATCCTTTGTGATCAAATCTAATTCAAACGGTTCTGTCTCAGTTGTCTTTGTGTCGGTGTCTTTTGTTTCCACCGTCTCTGCACATCTCGTGCTGCTGCCACTTGAGTATGCAGCGAAACGGAGGCGCTGCTCCTCATGGCCACGACCTATTAATGTGATAGTTACCGCGATGGACCGAACCTGTGGCGGTGTGATATCCACTAATGCCTGGTTTTGCCCGAGCTCCAGGCATGGTGTCTCAAAGTGCCTCCGCAGGATTCAGCAGCAGGCGCTGAATTAGTTTTCCATTAAATACTGACGCTGACATCCTGACCTCGGTGATGAATTTTCTAGATTAACATTACTCGCCATTTGTGTGTTTGCGGTGAGGTGAAGAAGCGCACAGGAAAGAGTTCAACACAGAGGAGAAATAATCTGCTTAGAAATGGCGGTAAAGAGGCGTCGGCCTTCATCTTCTCTGCGCGCTGTGGAGGTGTCTGTGGCCTTGACAACAACATTACATGCTCACCAAGCGAGCGATATGACCCTCACCACCACCTTCTCCAATAAATGCCCTCTCACGCATACATGCACACACACACAGACACACACACACACCCTGCCATGCAAAGGCTTATCCTCGCAAGTGTTATCTTTACTGAAGCTTTTTAGAGAATCTAATCACGAGAGCTCTGTGTGGAAACCTAAGTGCAGTTTATACTGCCGAGCTGTTCTCTTTGATAGCTCTCCACAACACTGCTCCACACACAGGCAACATGCCACCCATGCCAACATTAAGTCCTCACTTCAAACAAACACCGCAAATCAAATGGAGAACACAACACGCTGCCGCAGACACGCACCGATAACATCGCGTTGTGAAACTTTTTGTTCGAGACTCACTGCTCTTGTGGCTCTGACTGTTATTGAGCTGAGGGCTGATTGTTGCCGCACAGAACCCAGATTCTCCAGTGGATGATTATTCCTACAGCAGCAGGTGGGGCCTCATGTCCCGGGAGGATGGGCAGAGTCTGGCCATGCCTTAAAGCTGAAGCCCTGTGGGAGGCGGAGAGGCTGGGTAGCTCCTCTGGGAGGGTAGTACAGGCGTTCACTTCTCTCAGAGTCATTGTTTTTGTCTATAATTGTTTCTACTGAGGATGATTCTCTTTCTCTCTGCGTCTGTCCTCAATAGAAAGAGGCCGAATTGTTTGCATGCGAAATTGGTCGGTCTTCGGTGCTGGTGACATTTGAGCCTCTAATTGTTGTGTTCTTTCATGCTCTGTTCCTCCATTTGCTCTAAATCTCTTTGAACATCTCTGGTCAGGAGCGGAACTAAAAAGAGACTATTATGATTCAGAATGCAGTCAAGTTATCCTTAACATGTTAATAACTGCCATGTCATTTGGAAACTTGGGTCTTTAATTTTCACTTTAGATTGCTTCTTCTCTTTTTTTTATACGAGTCTAAAAGTGTTACTTTTTTAATTTAGATTGTTTTTAGACAATTCTGTACCGGAAATTAAGTTTTCTTTATCTTTCAACCTGACAGTGCTCAACCCACCAGAAATAATAATCCTCGTAAGATGAATTCAGCAGCAATCCTGAAGTTTGCTACTGAGAGAAGTCTACACATACAACGACCCCGGTATCCAGAGATCTATTTAACTTTAGAAGAATGTGTGGTGTCAGAAGCAGAGGGACTGGGTTCATGCCATCCACTTGTAAAACAATGTTTCTAACAAAAATCAACAGGAGGAGAAGAAATTGATCGGTTTCTCTTCTTCAATCAGCAAAGCTTTAACTTGGTGCTCAACATTCAGCTGGTAAATACACGTCTCACAACAGTGTGTCGAGTGAATAGAGAAGTGAAAACATGGAAAATAAATCATGCGATAAACCTGACAGCAAACACGGAAGGCTTTAATCTTGCTTTCATTGGGAGGCCACTGTCTGTGAACGCAGACAAGTGCACAATCAGATGGAGAAGTCTTCAGCCCCCGCTGTACGATAACTCCCCGCTGAAGCAACATCTTCAATCACAGATGTCCATCTGCTCAATTGGCCTGCATTGTAACGTGTTCTCCGGCGACCCTGTAATCATTATCCACTCTCGGAGCATATCCTGTGTGCGCATGTTTGACCCTGTGTTGCTTTCTGACGACAAGAGATGATCGCATCGCACCTCGCCGCGCAGACCCCCACTGGGACTTATTCACTTCTTTCAAATGCAGAACATTTTCTTTTTCACATTATTCAAAGGATGCTAATTTGAAATTCAAATCTCACAGACATGTTTCACTGCATGCAATAAAGCGCTTGCTTCCAGATATTAAATTCGAAATAACTAACCACAGGAACAATGTTTATTTAATATCTTCAGACACCGTGTTTATGCGCAGAGAGCAGTGAAAGGTGTGCAGGATAAATTCAGCCCATGTTCTTTCGAGCGTTCTCATCAAGTATCACCTACATAATAGCTTTGCATTTGTATCTATTTTCTCAACCATTAGTAGGAATTTTAAGTCCCCCTTTTTAAGTCCCTCAGGATTAGGAAAAAGTGACACACTCAGAAGAATGAGAGACATTATACTTCAATTGAGGGGCGGTTTGGCGTAGGGGGTAGAGTGGTCGCTCTCCAACAAGAAGGTTGCCGGAATGTGTCCTTGGCGTGATACTGAACCCCTAAATGGCCCCTCATAAATGTTTAGTGTACTAATTGTAAGTCGTTTTGGACAAAAGCGTCAGCCAAATGACATGTGGCATTGGCTGCTTAATCTGTACATTGACGAAAGTATCTTCCCACTACTTTTCTACAGTGGCATTGCTTCATAAAGATACATATGAAGATATAAATATAAGTTCATCTTTATTTAATGTCTGTTTTTAATTAGTAATACATTTGAACAACACTGTGGGTGCTCACCATATTCTAATGTGTCACACAATTTATAAATAAGCACCTTCTGTTGCATTTCTCATAATAATATAAGAGATGTTTAACTTGGCGTGTGCTGTCCTATATGCCTCCAGCTCGCTCATGTTGTCCGACCGTGAGCTCGCGCAATGGTCCATAATGTTTTTATTGTCCATGCACAGTCAGACCTCCTAGTTTCAGCTGCAACTAATCTTTCACTCTCCAGTCTTTGTATCTATCACTTGGAATTGGTTGTGTGTGAGTCTGACTATTGTGTGTGTGCATGTGCACCCTTGTTGCCAACATAGTTTATGGAAGTGTAACAGAGTGTTTCTCACTGTATAATTTTTATCTTATTACCATTAGTAGTTCCACCAAAGTATCCCATGATTTAAATTGTACTGATAAATTGAATTGGGAAAGATATGACAGATAATTTAATATGGAACTTTAATAGATATCTGCTGCCAGGGCAGTTTGTCCCTGAAGAGCTTCTCCCCCTGTATTTGCGATGATGTATAGAACTCTAAAGTGTAAGCTTTTTGAACAGAGCTTAAAAGTGTGGGTGGACTTTTCTTTTAAAGTCCCATTTGCACGTTAATTTATGCCTGTGGTGTTGAACATTGTCCCTCCACTGTATCTACGTATCTGTAAGATCGTGGGACTCTAATGATGGGAACATTGGCTGCTTACTTGACTGGTCTGTTTAAACCACTTTGGTCACACAGGGTTCAAGTAGCAGTACTGACTTTAGGAGCCATGAAGGAGGGATTATGACTTAAAACCTTTTTTGGAAAATTGCAGGTTGTATTATCTATCAACCCCTTCAGCAGAGGAGGAAGAACCAACCTCTTCCTTGCTGTCATTTCCCTCTTCGTCTGACCTACATTTCACATTACCCACGGGCCAATGTAATTGTGCAGTTTGTATATTATCAGCTTAGGCCCTTCCCATAAAATATAAAATGATACTGAATCGCATTAGCTCCTTACATACACTTGTAAGAACCCCCCAAAATAATTTAGCTCAACTGTTCATTTAACACTGAAGGGTCCATTGCAGTTTACAGCCTAAGATTTGAACTTAAGTTACTCTGCTCTAATTGCACACTTTAATTCAACGTCCTACAGGTGCAGGGACTCAGTTTAATGCCTTGAAATAATAACTGAGAAGGGACATCAGAGAGTTTAATCATGTATTATTACTTTCTACGCATAGGATCTTGGTAAGCTGCTTTTAAAGCTCACTGGGGTCCTGTTAACAATAATGTTCCTTTTAATTTACATATCTAATAACACACTTTGTGTCACATTGAAATCGGATTTAGATGCATCACTGGTTGCAGAGGGTTGAGGCATATGTGTAAATAAGTGAGCTGTTTTTAACCCCCCCATCTTGCACCTTTGATGTCATTTGGAGACAGTTTGCACAGGAGTGATTGCGGTGTGCTTAGACATTTTTTTGTTTGCTCCATATCCTATCAACTAACACGGAGAAGGGTTTGTTTTATACCTATACAGCGACCAGCCAACAGGGGTTGTTAAAGATATTTATGGCTTCATTTTGTGGGGGGCTAACGTAGGGGCCTATAGGTGTGAACACTATAATTTAATTATGTATGAGCAATGGCTGAATTCCATCCAACTGTGTCAGTGTCCTCGTGAGACAGTATCTCAGGTAGGAGAGTTGAATCATCTAGTATCATTGCTTGTTTGAAATATGACATCCCTTTTTGTCAAGAGGTTTCCATTAATGATTTTATTTCCCTGCATGGCCTCAATTTGTATCTCTACCTCTATTGACTTAATTTAACTGTCGCTGTCACACTGTATTATTGATAGTGGGTTTACTCCTGATCCATACTTGGCCTCCGATTATTTCATGAACAAGTTGAATTCCATTGCAGACAAGCATTTTAAGGCATGAATAAATAAACCAGCCACTGATTGGCAACACTTACTAACATTTTCTGATTTATCCGACTCAAATTATCAATTCTTTATTTAATTGATTATAAAGGAAACAGCAAATTGGCGATTCTTGCTATGGATCCCAAAACGTCTTGTAATTCTGAAAAGTTTTCCATATACAATTGTTGTGACTTTCTACCCTTTGGAATCGTAGCTGAAGTGAACAAAGCAGCTGGCGCTCACAGGCTTGGTTCCAGAGCAAAATTAAGTAGAGTGCATCGGAAATTAGTGAGTGTTCATGATGATTGTCTGCCAAAAACTGATTATTGCCCAGTCTATATACATTTACAGCAGCTTTTATCCACATCAAACAAAAATTACGTGAAATAAACAACTTTTTATCTGTGGTGGAGGTGAAGAAAGGCCATTGTGAAACTTTAAACATTTCTCATATAACTGAACAATACAATCCAAAGAAGCATTAGTAGACTTTGTTTTTATCATTCTATTTTGTACAGTATGTCTCCCTGTTACTGCCTTTGCATCCATGAAAAATAATGTAATAATGTCCATAATAGTTAGCACATATATGTGGTTTCTTCCACTGCTCATATCTTCCACGCCTCTCCTTCCACAAGTGGTGAACACAACATGTGCATCGCTATTTGACATGATAGTGTGTAGGAATTTTTGACCATCCTCACACATTATTATTACATCTGTTCACCATTAGGGGGATAGAGTCTAATTCCACACATACTCCCTTCTCTCTCCAAGCACTGCTGAAGGTCAGGTTGTGAAGGGCAAACCAGCAGTACATTGTAGTGTCTACGCTCATGGACTTTCAATTCTAATTCAGATGCCCAGACAGAGAAGCCAGTGGCAAGACGTAATGACACAATGTGATTTTAGGAATGCATTCTTTAAGCTTAAGAATCTGATACAATCCGAACACCGACATGTGTTCGACTTTCACCAGCTTCCAGGAAACTTCCATAACAGAAAGTGTAGTAAAATTTGGCATAAATGAACATCTCTCCCCCCTGTATGGACAAGCGGGCTATTAATTGAGATGCACATGCACAGGCTCTTTACTGTCTGGTACTGTTCTGCCCGGGTGTCTGCAGCTGTGGAGGCTCTGATTCCCCAAGTGTTTGAGAAGCATTCGAATTTCTTAGATGAAAAAGTTATCGCTATATGAGTAAGTGATGCTACTGTGGATGAAACAGCTCTTTGATCTCCCTGTACAGCAACCTCCACCAAAAATGTCATCTTATAATATGATGACAGAAGATGCAATCAGTCTTCTAATTAGCAGGATGAAGTCATCTACTTGACCCTATTCCAGCCGAGTTGTTTAAAGCCAACTTCCACTGCCTCTCCCCGGAAACAACCATTATAATAAAGTGTTCTGAGACCTTCCCCAAACACTTTCCCAACTACTGTGGTAAAAACTAGATTAAAGATTCCCCCCTGATGCTTCTCGGTAAATCATTTTTTGTGTTATTCCAATAATTTACCTGGGAACAAACTTTTTTCAGATGTTCCTGTATCCTGCAATAGTACTGGTGAAGACGCCCTATGCTGTAAAATATGCTAGAGGCTTATTATAAATGACATTCAATTTATAACCAATTTTCATGCTGACTGTTCTTTTCCGTTCATACTTTTGCTGCTGTGCCATTTCATCATGTTTATATGTATGGGTGTGTGCGTGTGTGTGTGATGGAATTTTATATTATAAGTGGTGCAATTGTT
This sequence comes from Platichthys flesus, assembly GCF_949316205.1. NCBI lineage: Eukaryota > Metazoa > Chordata > Actinopteri > Pleuronectiformes > Pleuronectidae > Platichthys > Platichthys flesus. The sequence goes on from NC_084952.1 coordinate 16,531,619, forward strand.
CAGTTATTAGTCAAAGCTACATGCATGATTTCACAAGCACTTTTGTTAAAACAGACTTTAATTATAATAAAATGTAAAGTCAGTTTCCTTCCCTACATGAACATACAGCTTCAATATTTGCAAATGAAAAACTATAATAGGTACCCTGTATTTAATAACAATAGGCTTAATATGGTACCTCCGTTTTTTTTTCTTTACAATTACAGGCTGATTAAAGTAGAATTACAATTAAAGGTGTTCCTCTCCAGCACAACAGAACACACAGTTGTGTAAAATAAGACGTAGAACATCAAAACCATAATCGCACCACTGTTTGTATTTCTTTGGCAGTGTTGAGGGGAACTGTTGAGGGAGAAGTTGTGTGGGGGTTGGGTTACTCGCAGACGGATAGTGGGTAGGGGTTGCAAGGAGAGTGAGATGCAAACACTTGCTTCACAGAATAAGCGCATAAACTGCAGTGTCTCATCCTATTTGTTCGAAAGTATCTCGATTTACCTTGGATATTCAATGGATTGCCCGGTCCTTGCAGGTAGCATACAATGATAAATCTTTCTTTGTATGTTTTTATTTATTCTTTTTTTTCTTGCTTAAAGACAGCTCAATGAAAAAAAGGTTATTTAATGCACATTCTTTAAAATACAAAGGACAATTTCAATTGTGATAACCCTGATAAAAGCAGTACTTGTGTACTGTACACAAGTACTGTGTCTTTGTGTAAGTCTGTCAATAAGGGTTTGTAAACAGATGAATCCAGTGGCACAGAATGTGAGTGTGGGCACTCTACTGTTCGAGGAACAGTCGTCTATATGAGGTAGAAGATCCATCATGCTATATCAGTTCAGTTTGTCTTGTAAAAGGGAAAGTGCTACGCTTTTCAATATGTCACCATTACTAGAGCATCCAATTCCCCTGTGGGACTTCAGTCTTTAGGTCTCTGATTATAGGTTGGCATAAATACAGCACTCCGTGTTTCATAAAAATGAAACATTTTTGGCTCGCCCTGAATTTAATCTTTTTATTGAAGTAACGTTCTTACAAAAATATTTCTTTCTCCCACTGTCTTGGTTTTGCACTCGTGCCAGTGTTTCTAATAGTCATCATAAATTCCAGGCACAACCCATTCCCTAAAATCTGCAATTTGATAGTGGGAGAGTGGAAATAGCAATGAGACAAATTGATCATGCTTTTACCTAGACCTTGATTGTGCAAACATTTCCCAGTGGATCATACAGATGACTTAAAAAGATGTGAATACAAAGACTTTTGTTAAAGATATTTTTGGTTGATTGATGGTTTTCCAGGAAGTGTCCAAAGTAAATGAGCTGCTATTAGAAATATTTCACATATTCACCATGTAATTCATTGCATGCTTGGTATGGTGTGGGCAGTCGTGTGTTTGTTCAATGGTCAGAGTCAGAATTATAATCCAATGCATAATTTAAATTGACAGACCAATTAATGTGGAATTCTTGGCATTGGCTTGAATACCCCGTATTTCCCAAAGCAACATTTTGTTGTGATACTCAGTCAAATTAGCTTTGAATTCCAGTGATCATCAGACTCATTAAATGTGTTTATATTGCAATCAATTTCCCCATGGCTCAGTAAAAAGGCTGCTACACAGTCTCAGTTATGTGCAGCCAATATTACATTCTTCTGAAGTCTGAACAGCCTTCTTATTAGGAAACGGCTCTATGCAAACACTGCCACATAATTCACTTTTACTTGTTACTTGTTGAGTACTTAATAGTACAGTATTTTTATGTAGCCCTTGTTAGTTTGCTGTTATAATTTAATGTCCAGTCCATTGAAAGTCCTCTGGGCTTTGAGGTACTATATGAAACATAAATAAACTAGATAGATTTATAAGCTTAGTCCAAATAATAAATCTAAAGCAGATATGTAATTCAATAAACATGGATCACATTAAGAGACCTGCATCTCAGAGTCAATTTTGGACTTATAAGGCTTGAATTATGAAAGACGACCACTGTCTGTATGAGAAGTGAAACGGAGAGTGGGGCTTCTATCAAACAGACAGTTAATATAAGTCACTTTCCAAAATAAATGTGGTTTAGATAACTACTACAGGAGATGGGTGTTTAAGAGACATCATGGTTTACTTGAAAGACTTGGGAGCCAATTGAGGTCAGCATCGTGTGGTATATATTTTCATCAGCCATGTAACTGCAGAACAGTTGCAGCTGTTGTGTATCGATTAAGCCAGACACAACATGCAGTGAGTACAAAGTGCCACCAGGCCAGTAGCTGAGTCAAAGCACAGGTCCAGACCTTCATAATGGGATCTTCAGAGGACAACCTTTTTTAGATCTTCCTCTTGTCTTGGTGGGTTTAAGTGAAAAGTAAAGTATCCTCCCTTAAAAGTCTCAACGGAAAGTGATTTGCATTGTTTTATTCAAATTGCAGTTAAGTGCATAATACGCCTCTAATTACACGGTACAGTACTGAGTGTCTTTTGAATTCATGAATTTCATTTTTCAGTCCGACTAACACAGAATGTATCACACAAAATTAATAATGGAAGGTAGCTAATGTTCAGATGTAAGACTGTTCTAAGTACTTGCGTTCTTACAGGGAGAAGAGGGGGAAATGTAAAAGTAAATACTTGAGCATATGTGAATGCGTACACCGCTCTGTTGTTTAAATGGTAATTTGTATGTTTATTTGTTATGTTAACTAGGTTAAAATATACAGTTTTATTTTAGTCATCTTTTGTGTGTGTGTGTGTGTGTTGGGGGGGGGGGCAGCAGCTCAGTGAGGCTGAAATGGCCCCAGTGAATAAAATGTTTACTGACACACTGCACAGAATGGCAATAATATACCTGCAAGTGATGCGAGTTTGATAAGAGGTTTCCTCAGAATCAATGAGTCAGTCTGTGCTTAATGTTCATTTGGACTGAAAACTGCTCTGGGTTAGAAAAGCACAAGGCGCTGCGTGGTGGGGGGTGGGGTTGTATATATTCTGAGAGATGATGAAATACAGGAAAGCCGGTCTGAGTATTAGATTAATGAATCTGAGGGTTTATCAGACAACACTTAACAACTTAAAAAGGTTGGACCAGCAACAGTAATTTTACAGTATCTTTAAAATATTTAAAATGGAAACAGCTTGTCTATGTCTGACTAAGAAACGTCCATTGTTTATTTTATCACCATTTGGTTTTCATACAGTAATGGCCACATGGCCACAATGCAACTGTAGCAAGTAAATCAATACAATAAGAAATATATTCTACTGTGAATACATATAATCATCAAAACATCCTTCAGAATAAATTTGAGAAAAAAACGGGGTTGTCACCTGATTCTGAGAGGTTTCAAGGGCTTCTAATGTGACATGGGTACTTGTGACATTTCAAACGACATTCATTATTGATCCTTTAAGACTCTTTCTTATTAGCTGCTACGCCATGCTGAGAGAACAAAACACCTGGGAATCAACAGATTTCCACTAACTGTTATCCTCTGACCCAACATGATTGCCATATGAATCCAGTCTGCTAGAGGTGTAGGGAGGTTGATCACAGGGGAGGGATTCCCGAGGACATAGGGACTGTGTGTAGAGAATGTCTTGGGCTACGATTTGTCTTATATTTTCCTGAACAGCCAGCCATAAAGCCTGTACTCTGGGATATTCCCATGAGAAGTAAACAAGTCCATTGTTTCATATTATTTTTGAATCACAAATGACTCTACAACACTTTGTATTATTTGGGTGACGCTTGATCTTCTCTCACAAAACGGGGATGGAGGCAGGAAATCTGTATAAAGACGAACACAAATGAGATTGAATGTTGCTCAGTAATTGATAGCGGCTTCTTCTGTCACTAATAAAAGTCTGTACTTGGCTAATGGTGCTGCGGACCAGCCCCCACAACACACTCAAACCCTGCTAACCTCTTTTACCACCAAGAATCCTGTCCCACAGTAAAGACAGTCTACAGATGAGACAAACTCTAAACTCTGACGTTGTAAGAGGCTTTTGGATGAAGATGAACTGCTGCTGTTGCAACTTACATCTGCAAAGACATGGCAGCAGTTTATAAGGTTTAAAAAGATTATATAACGAGAAATGATATGTGTTGTTACCTGAAATCACCTAGCAGAATACTAGACTTTGGATAAAAAGTAAAATGAAACCATTCTCGTTAAAACTTAATCTGCAAGGAGTGAGAGCTTGAATGTTGATATTTAATTGGCCACTAAAGCTCCTTGCCATATGGCCAAAGTTACAACCATGCTTTCCTTTTGCTGGAGTCCAGTGCTTTGTAAATGAAACCTGCTAATGTTGGTCTGAAGATGGCCCTGAACCAAGTGGAAATGTAACATTCCAGCCTGTGCGTTTTTCAGCTTGGCTTTGGGTGCATTCACATTTCCCTTGTTTGGTCTGGACCTTCAGACTTTTTGCTTTAGTCAAAACCAAAATACAAGATCTAAAAAACACGCCTCGGACCAGTCGATGAGAATTTAGTCCGACCTAAAGCGGTGGTATGGGTCCAGATGTACTGGCCAAGGGTTCACTTTGTTTGCAGTGGACATTTTTATGGGGCTGTTTTGGACGAGTTCCAGGAAGTTGAGACAGCATTAAACAACAGAAGAAAAAGAAGAAGCTCGCAGTGCAGCTTGTGGTCCTCTCCTCAGAATACATAATTCTTGTTGAGGACTTTCAATTGATGGAGTACTGCACTTGATGCTGGTGATGCTGGTAAAATTAACATGATATCAGCAAGTAATTATTATTATTATTATTATCGCCATGGTAACTAAATCTACGAAACGAACAAAAACGTTTTTCTCCTTGGCAATTTTCTCCCCATGTATTTCATTAAAAGGTTTCCATAAATACAATGGCAGAATTGATACAAACTGTCAAATACTTGCCTGTATACAAACCAATCGATGTCAAGTACAAGCAGCCTATTTGAAGGCGACAGGGCATACGTATGTCAGACAAACGTTTTTGGTGGGATCTATAAATGTAAAAATTACAACAATTATTTATCCAACTGTAACAATGAACGGACATTCCTTCAAACATTTTGAAATGGAAATTGTAAAACACTAACAAGACTATTTTCTTCTCTTATGTAGAAATAAATGCAGCATTAAAGCGTACTCGGCCAAAATTACAGACGATTATTATTTGTGGTGTGTGTTTCTTCAAATTACTTCTCATGTGCTATGTTGTAAGCAGTTGTAAGTCTGATCTGTCTGGTCCACAGCATCAGCACCGGTGGGTATTTTTACTCTGCACAGAGCATTTGTTTTTTTATCTCTGCTTAGCTGGAGTGGGAGTTTATCTCAGAGCCGGAGTGGGAGTTGGGTTATGGGAGCTCTGTGCTGACATGAGGAGGCTGAGATTCAGCATGCACAGGATGAGGGAAGAAGAGTGAGACGGTACACAAACCAGCATTTACTCTGTTGCTGCTGGGAATTAGTATCCTACTCTGTGAGGTGATGGCATGACACTGTGATGTCAGGTAGAATATTGTACAGTTTGTGATTATCCAGCTTTATCAGTTCTCCCAGTCGGTTCTTATTTGAACCAACAGAGTAATGCCTCCAAAGGCACATTTATGAAAACTGGTCTTTTCAGAAGAAATATTTTATGCTTAAGAAAAGCACAGGTGGTAGTAATAACATTAACGACTGCTCTGTTCTCATTTTAAGTACCCCAGTAATCATGACATCCGGAATATGACATGTTAAAACTACTTTAAGACTAAAAGGCATTATATTGTTTTATATTGTGGCTGGGCGATAAGGCCAAACATTATAATTAGATGAAAAGTGTTATATCAGTTGCAATTGATAATTATCACGGTAAATATCTATTTTACTCCGAAGTAAGAGAAAAAACATTTTACTAATCTGAGGTAGATCAGTTATGTGTTATACCTCCAAACTGTGATTACACATTTCATAAACAATATATTGTTTATGGAATGTTCTTATTTCTCTATTGATGAAAGTTATATTTCAGTATTGACATTGTTTTATTGCCCAGCCCCATGTTATGTTATCGCATGATTTTATGCCTTATTTGTTTGAGTTGCTGTCTTAAGAAGTACTTTGTAGACTGGACTTTGAAAAAGTCGGCTGATATCAGCCTATCATAGATAAAGTATTGAGGTTTTTTGCAGAACAGTGTTGTAGAAAAGATGCTTTGGGTAATTTCAGAATGGTGAATAGATTTTCGTAGCTTAATTCATCATTTGGGGACATGAAATGTGGAGCAGTGTAGATCATCTGGTTTAAATGTCAGCTATGCACCAACACTAATCGGCCACACAGTTGATGTCTTCAGCTTGTTTACATTACTTACATGGCTGCCTTGATTTAATTTGCATACTAAAAGAATTCCACTATCTCTGCTGTAATTTTGTAGCTGCTCAGAATGATGGCGCTCAAAATATTTAACATATCAGCTTAAAGCCCAGGAAGACGCTCGTCTACTGCACTCCAATATTGCCAAGAAAATTAGTCATTTAGAGTAATGGCTTCCTAGAACTCCCCTTACATCAGCAGGAGTATGAAGGAGGATGAGTGCCAAGGCACCAGGATGTTACAGAGTTGTTTTCACAGCTCAACAGGATTCACCACCTTTTTGATGGGCGCAAAACCACATGCAAACATGGACTCCAACTGTGGCCTCAGAGACAAAGAGATCACCCCACACATTCACAGGGTCTTAAAGTGCACACACACACCTACATGCGCACTCACTTAACTCTTAATTATCACGGATGCTCTCGTCATCAATTATTAAGCACACTCTAGGCATTGCTAATGGTATTTTTGGAGAGGGAGCTTTATCTACTGTAAGAAGGTAGATGTCTAGTTTGGAGGTCTGTGAAATAATTCATTGCGGGCCCACAGGCAGTTTCAATGCTGTCTGTATTTAAATCAGCTGCAACGTGTCAGCAGGTTCAGGTGGTCCTCTGACCCCTCTTTTAAATCCATCCTGATTGCAATTTCTCCCCCAGCTGACGAGTGGGACCTTTGTGTTACTATCAAACAAACACTTCAGACAGATGTTACAGTAACACTGTCGTGCAGACACTAATCTGCGCCATCTGTGTTACACGTTGATTTCGTCAGTACTTTTTATTTTTTTGTCAGTATTTTTGGGTTATTACCAAAGGGAAGCTAGGATATTCTAAATCATGCGTTCTGTAAATGACTTAACATGCAGCCTTGGGATTACTGCTGTATAAATACAACAATGGCAGTTTGATTGACAGGAAATTGTATCGTAGCAGATGGCTGCAGAGACTGAGGCCATGGAGGGGGGGCATTTCTTCTAGGAAAGACAATATCTGTTAGGATATACTGGATCCAGTGGCTTAAAACAAAATAAAACGCATCAATATCACGGTACCGTGACAGGGCTTGAAGTTCACCTCTCAGCTTTAAAACAAATGCTTTCAATTTGGGACAATCCAAGCATCACCAGAGTGAGACATTGTGCCGGGTGAAGTAGGGATACAGTATTTCACAGGGGGGAGAGAGACAGTGAACGGCTTTGGTGGGGAAATCAGCAGTGTTGCTTGTCAGCTCTCTGTAATGGAAAATGTATTTAAAATGGGGTCTACTGGATCTCATTTTACGAATCATTAATAATAAATTGCTGCCATCAATCCTAATGATGACGGGTCCCCTATTACCAGGCCAGCGTTTGGGAAACTTCTGTTGGCTTGGATCAATTAATTCCCCTTTTCCCTCTACATAAAACGTCTGTTTGGTTTCTTGAAAAACAGTGTTGCATAAAACAAAGCACCATGGGGTCAGCGTCCCCACCGGTGGGTTGGGCGACCTATTCAACCTCTGACTGCCGTTGGCATTGAAAGCTGACACAAAAGAAACAAAGCAGTAAATGCTAAGCTAAGGCCATGGCCACACACAGCATTGGGAGGGGTGGGGGGGAACATTTACAATAGCTGAGTTAAAGATCCATGACTGTACACGCTCCAGCCATATGACCACACTAATAGAAGAGATTATTCGGAGTACGGGGGGCATTACGGTTACGGTGTGTCCTTGAACAACATCCATCCCTCATCTTATTCCCTCCGCTTCCTGCTGTTTTTATGAGCATGCATGATATGCAGTCATGACAAGGATGCAATCTCATACATAGCAGGCAGCTAGGTCAGCGCACATAGGCGCAGGTCACCACAGAGACATGGGTCATCTTTAAACTGTAAACCATTTTCACAACAGCATTAGTTTCATTTCTCGTGACGATCGGGGGGGCGGCCTCCAAACCTGAAAAAGGTGGACGTGAGGATATTTACCCAGCAGGAGAGTTCACTTGAGTGTTTATGGGCTTCTATGGGAGTAATGATGTATCACCAAGCTCTAAGAAAAAGAGAGCGGCTGAAAGAGTGTTGATTTAATTACATTATTGCTGCGATTAAATAGCAACCCCGTTCACAGCCAAAACATTTTGGCCGTGCTGAAAGCTTGTTTTACATTAGCTTTAGACAGAAGAATACAAATGATTGTAACTGGAATAATGATATCTATTTGCTCATTAAATCAACAGGAGAGGTGCATTTTTAATTAACCAGTATTTGTGCTTATTGTCCAGATTTCTTCCTTGTTATACCTGGTGAAAAAGTGCTCTACTGTGTGGTACAACTGCTTGTGTGAAAATGCAGAGTAGGAATAAGAGTATAATTTGAAGATAAGAATGATTTGATTTGGTATCATGTGTTTCTTTGGGGGTGCACAGAAGGTTTGATGTAAGGGCCCCCCAGGTCCCTTTATGCCTGGGGCCCCCAAAGTCCTTTGAAACAGTTATGGAAATCCTTGGGGGCTTTGTGACAGTTTTTCAAATCCACACTATATATATATATAGGGCTAGAATTAATAGAAAGTTTTATTATTATGCTTAAGCCCACTGGGACATGCAGGCAACATTGTCAGTTATACAGCTTTTCAATTTTTGTGAGCTCATCCCACAATGTAGGTCTAGTTGCCCTTAGCTGCTTGTCATTGTATGAATAAACTCACAAGTAAAATGAACAATCCTGTTTTTGTTTTGCAGAGTCAAGTTAGGAGAAGAACATCCAGTTCATCTATGCATCTAAAAAGATGTGATAACTTCACTTGTGTGGATTGGACAGTTTAAACCACACAAAGTCACAGATACACTAAATCTTTTTTGTTTATATTTCACAACATGGAGGTACTTAAGTATTTCCACTTCATGCTACCTCATATTTCCACTCTTATACATTTCAGAGCAAGTTATTGTATTATATTCCATTACTTTCACAGCTTTAGTTCCTTTTAAAATGAAGATTTTAATCAAGGAATAGTAAAACAACCTGTTAAAACACATTGTTGAAGACCATACCAGTGGTTTCATGAAGCTCTTGGTCCTGAAAAAGCGACTTATTATTTGTAAATGTCAGATTTGTTCTTAGATTTTTCCCTTTGAAGTTCTCATATGCTTTAATGATCTCGCCACAAATCAAAGAGAGAAACCAGCTCTCACAATGTCCAACGTCCATGTATATAAAACTGTTTATAACATATTTTGCTCTAGTTTCACTTACTACTTACACTACTACCTCAGTATTAATGATCTTATGATGTCACAGAGTTCAATAAATATAGTAAGCAGTCAAATATGTACTTTTGCAATACAACTTTAATTACATTTAACTAGCCTATATCTGATGGTGTCAGGTGTAGTTAAATGTTTAGCCCAGAGACCACAGCAAAATGTGCCAAAATACCTAAGATTTATCCACTTTTTTTAACAGTCTGATAAGGTCCTGCAGTTGTATGCCTCCGCCAATCACTACAGTTTCCATCTACATATTCCTAATACAGATTCATATAAGGTCACTCTAAACTGCACCTTTAGTCTAATCACTTCATCTTTGAGTCCAAGTGACAACTGATCAATAGTTGTAGGATTTCCCTCAAGGCCGTCTTGAGATATCACATTCAAGAGGCCACCATGACCTTGACCTCTGACCATTGAAATGTAATCATTGAGTCCAAGTGAACATGTGTATCAATTTTTTTTTTTGATTCCAATGAACTGTCCCTGAGATATTACATTTACAAGTTAAACATGTGTTCTGAGAGGTCACAGTGACCTTGAGCTTTGACCACAAAAATTTAAGTTGTTCATTGAGTCCAAGTGAAAACTTGTACCTAAATTGAAAGATATTCGCCTAAGATGATCAAGATTTCAAGATCAATAAACATGAACATACTTTGTGAGGCCATCATGGACTTGACGTCTGGCTACCAAAATGAAATCCAAGCCCAAGTGAATATTTGTGCCAAATGTGAAAGGATCCCCTCAAGGTGTTCTCGAGATACTTCAGTCACGAGAATGGGACGGACGGATAGACAACCCAAAACATAATGAATTTAATGTGTTCAATGTAAAACAGGTTTTGAATGCAAAATGGTGTAAATATATAAAGTGTGGTTCCAATATTGCCCAGTGTTTTGATGTCATTAAATGTTGACGAAAAAGAAATAGCTCTGTGGGGACCACTGTTCCTGATGTGGATCAAACAGTCTGATAAGGAGGTGAACAAAGCACTAACAAGTGAACATGCTGATCTTCACTATCTCATAATTCTCACTCTTCTTATCTTTCTAATATCACAGCTTGGTGCCGCAGCCTCCTCCTCCTCCTCCTCCTCTTGTCCCTCTTATGTGTTAATGCTTTTGTCTTTGTTGACTTTGCAAAGGAATTTGTGCATGTTAACATCTATCTCAGGATACTTGTATGCTGTGTGTAGTTTATGTGCTTGTTATAGTTATAATCTCCATGAACATTTCAAATAAATGGAAACATTAATGAGGATATGTGTCATGATGGCCAACTGTGGTCTCTCTCAACTGATGGCCAACTGTGGTCTCTCTCAACTGATGGCATGTGTTGACTTCAGCAACCATTCTTTAGCAGATTCAACAACGGGCCTGTGTCTCATTTATAAAAATGCTCAAAAGTGAAGTAAAACATTTTTTATCTCAGAAGATTAAAGATTGTTGTTGGTCTTCAGGGAGGGTTTCTATTGCTGGAAAATGGGCCGACCAAGATATTCTGTCAGACCAAAATATACAGCATACAACATACCCCACATTATCCATAGCATCCCAGTCTACTCATGTAGAAACCCCCGGGCCTTTAGCAACTCTACTCAAACTCAAACTACTGGCAAAAGTTTTCGGTCCCTGACATTATAGTTAATATTTATTATGTTTTTTTTTGCGGCATGGCTGGATCCACTTTGGAGCTGACATGTGCTGAACTGCGATCAGTGTGATGGCACAGCTCCAAGCTTACGTATTTAATGAAGTTCAGTTGTTCTGTTTGTCTTTCTGGCACCGTGCCAATTCTAAACTTGCCTGTTTAGAATGGGATGTTTGCTTGACCGGTGGTAATGCTGGTAGCAACTTGCTTTTTGAAAGTGACCAGCAGAAGCCTAATTAAGCCACTGAAAGTAAAAACTGGCTGCAAGACTCAGTCCACAGAACCCTGAAGACGCTGCTGCCCAAAGAGAGGTTTACCTTTCTAAGTTCACTGAAGCTCGACTCAGTCTACAGATCCCTGAAGAGGAGAATCAGTTGTCATTGATGTTGTCACGGATGAGCCCTTTGTTGAGATCGACAGCATCAGAGTTGAGTCATCTGCCGCTGCTGCTGGGCCATTCCTTGTGCCCTCAACAATACACCTGCCAAGTGTGGAGAAGTTAACATGAACGCTCCTGAAGATATGCGAGGGACAGACTGACAGACAGACTTTTTTAGAATTATGAGATTGTCAGTTAGGGGGTCTATACTTTAAATTGTGGATTTTTTAGAAAGTCGTTGTTTTAAAGGGAATAGTGAACATTCTAAAAACATTTTTTTTACAAACATTTTTTCCACAATATGGATCCTGCTGAGTTTTGTGATTACCCACTTTTCTTCCAGCGCCATAATGACCCTCATATTTTAGTTTTTAGTAAAATATCTGGCCGCTGAGTGGATTGATTGCCATGAAATCTGGTGCTGATATCAATGGCTCCCAGAGGATGATTACTAATGCCCTGACTTGTCATCTGTCATCATGAGCTGCAGCGTGACTGCAGACTCCTTGTCCTGTTTGATGGTGAAGCTTTATCAGTCTTCCCTCTTATCCTTGAAAAGTCTTACATTTAACAAGTGTTACATTTATTAAATCCAAGACGTGTTGACCTTAAACATTTTAATGACTAATTTTGTCTTGTGAAATGTCTTAAATTTGTAGATTGTTCTCAAGCTAATGTCAGAATAACTCAAATCTATTTTGTCTTGAATTGAAGAGTTCAGGGAATACTTAGTTGTTGCAAATACATTTTTAATAATTGATTTGCAACATACAACTTTGGTTAATGGGAACCAAAGCATTGAATACTTGATAAAACCAGAAAAGCAGTAATCTTGGATCATCGTCCTGCCTCTGGGGCAATAACCCATATGTAGGGGCTTCCAGTGTAGTGAGCAGACATCCAGCCCAGGAGACTGTCTTCGGTTTGTCGTACTCTTTTTACTGTTCAAATAGTTTCTTTTATGACAAAAGTCGACAATTTCTCCACACAAATCAGTTATACTTTTTATAGGTGTTTAGGTCGATAGGACATCTAAATATGAATGGAAGCTGATGGCCGATGCATTTTGATCAATGTGTTCTGTCTCTTTTTACCAAAATCCTGTCCCTCACCTGCTTGGACTGTTTATTAAAGGTTAGCAGCGACTCTTTCCTGGCATTTGAAATAATACTGTGCCAATACCATTACATCATCAGCTCAAGTTGGGTCACAGATTGGTAACATTGGACATAACATTTCCACAGTAGCGTCTCTTTCATTATGTTTTTCACTGACTGCTACACGTAGGGCCAAAGTGCAGAGGTTTCCTGCACCTTTCAAACACTGACATCCGCATACTTACCAAAAAAATTTTTTTTAGTCGTAAATTTGTGTCCGGCAACAACTATATCTTTTTTTTTTGTCTCAAACACAAATACTCAGACACATGAGCATTCAAATGCACAATGATGAATTGCACGACACTTACATTTGTATTTATTTATCAGGGAACCACTCCGGAACTGTTTGTGTCGCCTGACTGATCTTTTATAATTCCCTGCCAATTAAACAGGCAGATAATGGGTGTCATGGTACAATCAAAATGAGCCACTTCATTTTTCCATTTATTCCTTTTTAGTGCCACTTTCATTTCCAATCAGTCAGGGCCCAAGAAAACCTGAGGTGCTCGTGCTTTTGAAATGTTTCTCACACAAAAAAAAAGATAATTACCTCTGTTAATCTGTAAACCATGGTAAATTAATGTTTCCTGGCATGCAGTTAGTTCTCGAGAGTTAATACTTTCGCGTTGTCCGCTAATCCACCATAGGATGTGCTGCTTATCGTACTATTGTGATACATACTGAATAGTCACACACTAACAGAAAATAAAACAATTAAATCCCAGCTACCATCTTTCTCAGGGATGTGTGAGGCCGACTCTGCTGATTGTTAAGGCGTCGACTGGATGCAGCTTTTCCTCATGCCTGCCCTGTCAGGCCACTGCTCCACTCGTATGGCAGATCTACCGCCCGAAGCAACAAATGAGTCACGTCTACATGCATGCAACCAGGTCTCACTGAAACGCGCTCGCCCTGTAGCCTGCAGGCGATGTGTGACCGTGCCAGTTGAATTCATCTATCAGTACTGACATCAACCACACTATACTTATTATGATCAATGTTGTTGAGTGTGTTTTGGCCGCCTCAGGTGGGGTTGAGCTTTGATTCTGTTACTGTCCTATACCTCCGTTACGCTGTATAAAACAGTGTAGCGCTCTCAAGACCTGAATTCACACCACGAACCTGGTGTCAAGATGAAGAATCACTTTACACTTTGACTGTTTTGGGAGAATGTAATCAAACAAGACTGTATGTAGTTATTACAGTACATTAAGCCAACAATAAATGTCATGGCTCATAAAAAATAGAGTGGAATCAATTTTTGCTTTTGAAATATCCACTTGTTATTGTAGCACGAGCACCATGCCAATATGACCTGGTTTCAAATGTCCTTTGTGATGATATCTATATGTTTTATTAGAAATTGAACAGAATAAGAATCAGAATGCTTTTTATTTCCATGTATATTTGCACATACAGGAAATTGCCTTGATGTGGTTGGTGCACTGTACAAACAACAATATAAAACAACAATATAGAACAACAATATATACAGTAAGAGAGTTATGGGCACGTGCGGTTCGAAGGTGCAGAGATTGTTGATAGTGCCAATAATACATCAGCTGAGTGTCACATTCTGGGTTGCTCTAAACTGTCAGCCTATGGTATCACCGTTCGTGAGGAATGTCTCTTAATAAAAAAAAGGAGTGCTTTGATTTACAAACATTAGACTCTTGGGCAGAACGTTCTTATCTGCACTACGTCAAGGCCTCCCAATGACGAGCAGCAGTCTGCTGGCAGGAGCTGTGCTGCTATCTGAGGAAGCATGCGAAAACAGGTCTTCATTGTCTGATGCGGCTGTTTTCATGGCGCGTCTTACCCCTGACAAACAAACAAACCAGAGACAGCTGCACAGATTGCACTAAGTGAGCAGCCACTCAGGCTAAGCGGACGGAAGTCATATTGAAGAGCACCTCAGGTAAGAGGCGGTGTCCAAGGAATATCCTCAGCGCGATTGGCTGAGATTAGGATAAACAAGGCTGGTTCTCCCCCAAGTACAAGCCTAGTTGTGACATTTGCATCCATTTAGATGATTGTAAGTGACAGCATCCATGTTTCGGCCTTCACTTAGTGGTATGCTGTGGCTTTCTTCAGCTTTAATTATTCAGCTCTTTGTCGAACAGAGTATTGCACCTCTCTCCCAGGCTTTTCAACATCTGATTTGTTACAAGCAACTCTCGTCAAGGGAAGAACTCCTGCTTAGCACTTGACAAGTTACATTTGTGCTTTCAGACTGAGCAGATTTCTCTGCTGCAGAGTGGACCATATATATGTATGTATATATATATATATATCGTGGAAACACATGCCGATAGTTGAAAGGCTCATCCCAGAGAGGGTTACAATTATAACGCTACCATAATCATAGTGTTGACCACTGTATGTCAATGTTTTGATATTAACACGGCTGAGCAAACGCCTTTTTTCTACTCGCATCATCTGCATACTATTCGTCACACATTTAAGGTCATCATTCTTCTCAAGGGAAACATCATCCACTGCACAGTAAAGAGACATCTTTTCACTCAAGGGCACAAGGTCATAGATGTACCTGGTGATGTAAGACACATGACATTTTCCCAGTCAGTCCAATACCCTTCATTTTATTTTATCATGCAGTTTTATTTCATCATCTCCACCAAGAAGTTTGTTTTCATCTTTGTCCGTTTGTTAGTTAGCAGAATTGTACAAGAAACTACTCAACTGATTTCCATGGTTTTTCGTTTGGGCGGGGCTCGACCAAACGGAAGAACCCATTACATTTTTGTGCAGATCCAGGATTCTTTATTTTGTCCCTTTGTTTAGTATTGCATTATTCCGCATTTGTTGATGCAATTTAGTGCAGTACCAAATCAAAATCTGGATCTAAAGAGTTTCCATGTTTCATAAGAGGACTGTTTGGCCTGCAGAGGTATGTAGGAACTGTGTGTCGACACACTGCATCTTTGATCCTCATCTTTTGAGTCTCGGTCTGATGCCCACAGTGCGAGAGAACGCATGGTGTACACTCTGTGCAGTAAAGGCACATTGCAATGCACATGTACTGTCATGGATAAAAATCCGAAAATCAACCTGCTAGGAATGTGTGAAGAATCGGCAGTGAACATCATGTTTGCTTTTATTATTGTCACTGTTTGGCTATTGTGCCTTGGTAATGCTGTGTATACTCTTCAATCCAGTTTGTATCCTCAATTGCATTAGCATGGACAGATGCCAGAAATGGCACTTTATTCTCGGTGTGTCTGTGTGCAGTTCACACAGACGCACTCAAAGCACGAAGGAGACAATTTAGGAACACCACTGTCAGTCATGTTTCTTTTTGTGGTTTGTAGACAAAGGGTGTTTTAAAATGGACAAAGCTGATTGGGATAAAGTTAGAACAAAATAACTAATTTACAAGTTAATTGTTCTAATCAGTTTGTGGCTTTAATGGATGCTATAACAAAGGAATATCAGCAGAGGGATTAGGACAAAGAGGGTTTATAGCCGCTGGAAAGGCCAGAGCTCAAATGTGATAACATTTCTGTGAGTTTAACATTGCTCTGGTTGAAGGTGAATGAGTGTGGACTCATTAGCCAATAATGTGGATAATTATGCGTAAATATACAGTTGTTAAATAATCAAGCTACTAAACAATGGCAGCCCTACAGATGGGCACACACACCCCAAAACACACCCACAAACACACAATCACACAAACACACCCACACACAATCACACATAAACAGTTCACCTGATCAGCCATCCAGTAAATACTACTCTGCTTGTGTTCCAACTAAAATGTATTATACTCTCATATAGCCATTTATGAGAGGATTATATAAATAAAGCTCTTTTCTCCACCCAGGCTGACTAAGCGTTTCCAAAATCTGGAATCTGGAGAGAGATTTACAACCTGTAGTTAATATCTAAATGAATTCCCAACTTTTGTGGTAAACAGTCTAGACTCTTGACTCATTAAGGTGATGAATACTCCATTTTCAAAGGTATGATGAAATTCTACCAAAGAGCAATATTATTAGGACTGGGATACATGCCCTTATCCTAACACATACATTAATCATAATTCCCCAGCGTAGACATGTTCTTGTGCAGAAAACATCGGTACAATACATTACTCAACAGAAATCCCATCATGTCTGCCCACAGACAAACAGGAGATCTTTTATGATTTTGTTGTTCTGCATGTTTAGCTTCTGTCCCTGAACCTCGGTTAAAGCAGATGCCTCACTGCAGCAGCTGAAAACTGCAGAGGCCTCCATAACATTTAATCAGAGGCGTAACTTAGTTATAAAATTATTTCCCAGTTGTAAAGTGATTGGCTGTTCATTTATCTAGTGGTTTTAATTGCCCCAACCTCATCCGGAGAACACCTAGATAACAATCATATGTTAATGGGATAACAGATTCACCCCGATGCAGCAAGATGCTCACATATTGTAGTGTTTTGTACAAACTGCAGAATGTCAAAAGAGTGATAATGGCCCAATTGTCGATGACCTAAGTTAAAACCTATAAACTTGGATAATATGATTAAATGTTATCTGCGAGGCCGTCATTTTTTATGAGAAACTCTTGAGATAGCACTTTCATTACAGCTCGGTTATCTGCTCAGGCAAATTATATTGTTGGTTCAAAACAGCATCATCAAGCAGATGGCATTTTGCAAAACCTGCAATAATTCGTCTTTATGGCATCGAAGAACCACTGGCACTTGGATCACAATTGGCGCCATCCATGGCGAGTGCAGATGGCGTTTCTGACTGTTTATCGATAAAAGCCTAGAAACCAGGTGAAACTGCTTTGGCAGGATGTGGTTGGCTACTTGTTGACACGAAAAAATATCCCTTACAATCCCTTTGTTAGATATGGTAGCTTTTGGTTGGTTTATCATGGTTGTTGGGTTTGGAGAGTATAGCTCTAGTTGTTCTGCTGCCCTTCATTGCAGGGCTGTTTCCTACACTGCTGTAGATCTAACTATCAAACAGAGACTTGATCTTTGTTGCCTGTGAGTTGTCCAGTGCGTTTTTGTCTATCACATCTGCAGGTGTCGACCATAGTCATTAGGAATATGTAGCAACACACCTCATGCTTTATCAAAGCCATAGGAATCTTGTGGGATAAATACATTATCAGGCTCCAGTCTTTCTCAAGGAGACATATATGGACAGTTACGAGTCAGATTCCAGCCTTGAATGATCTACAATACCAAGGAGTTGTGTGTTTTATCAGAGCTGAGCACATTTCTTACATTGTGTTTTCATTGCTGTTTCTCTGTTCAACTTGGTTGAAGGGTTCTTTATCGGCAACAGACAAAGCCATTCACTTTTGGAGTGGATTAGATCAAAGAGGCAGATTCATTTGTTCAATTTCTTTTCACATTGCAAAATTAAATGTTTTTCGACATTTTTAGGAATTTCTTATAATCTGTTTTTTAAACCTCTGTGTTGCAGTGTGCTAATATATGATAACAGATTAAATTTCGTGCCAATCGGGATAATGATCTTGATTTTTCTGTTCGAAACTCATACAGGTGATAAAGTTGTCAGTCAGCCCTGGTTGGAGTATGCACTCTGAGTGCCCCCTTTATTTTTTTTTAAGTAATTATCCATCGCCTGTCACTCAGGACAAGTTTTTTCCAGATCCCTTCAGAGTGTGCAGTTAACATTAGACCCCTCCTCCTGCAGCAGCAGCATCACTGGTGAAGAAAGAGCTGAGATGGATTCAGGAGAGGCTGTGACTGAGCCATAATAATGTTGGACCATGCTTTGGGGAATAGGCTACACTCAAAGTATTCTTATATAAAAGTATACTTTTACTACTTTACATACAATCAAAAGCAAGTACTTATACTGATAGTACCCTACATTATTCTGTTAATTTATCAGTAGTTTTTTAAGTTAGGTAAAATGTTCGAGTACCTTCACCACTGTAAAATAAACAAAAAGCTGGGGGTGTCCTAAAATGTGATGCTAGTGATCATCTTGCCTGCTGAATAGCTAAAGAAGAAGCACTGGATTAGTTTCCATTCCCAAAGACCAGCAATGAAAACATCAGCAGTACAAGAGCCAGAGAAACCTGTACTCTTATCTGTTTTTGTTTTCTTCTTTCTTCTCCCCTGTATTTTCTCCTTCCGTCGAATGGAGAACATCTGTAATAGTGTTTGTCTGTTTGTTCGCTGAACTATCATAGTGTAAATTGGTCCTAGACCTCCCAAATAACAGGCGTATCAAGAGATTTTTACACAAGCCTCTGACTCCGTGCTCACAGCCTGCCATTTCAGGAGCACCATCACTTCAGTTGTTTGAGTCTTCATTTGCCATGACAACAGTGCAGAGGATGGAGCGTGACACATCTTTGACAGACTGGGGAGTAAAATAGGCTTGTATGTGTTGTTTTCCTGTCACTCTTGGCTTTGTGCAACTAACATCCACAAATGCCATTGCTGCTGCTTCTTGTGCAGTGCAAATTGCTTTGCTGAGCTGATAATGATATTTTCTCCTGCGTCTGCAGACATCCAGAGACCATTAATGGACGCTCCCTGGCTGGGCGGGAGGGGATGCACCAAGTCAACTGGTCAAATCACAGGATGTGAAATTAATATTCAGCAAAAGGATGCGATGGGGGGGGGGGTAAATTCATTTCGTCTGTACTGCTCCAAAAAGGTTTGCGCCGCTGCACTATTTGCAGGGTCTAACACATTTGGTTGGCCCAATTATGAGAGACAAATCGAAGTTGTCTGTTGTAAAAAATTGCAATTATTCATGAAAATCTGCCTTTAACTCGTTTGACTCATTTCACATCACAGCGTAAGACAATAAAAAAGAGAGAGGCCCTTCAGCCACCGACTGTTCCCTCATAATCACCATGATATATTAAACATAACCAGTTATGATAACGAGGTCATTAATCAAGCTAATTAATGCATGAATTGGTAGATTTTCTGTGTCAACATCCCTGTTTTTGCACAACCCCCAGTGGTATTAATATGTTCTCTGCGCTGTAAAGCATGAAGTACTTACATAGACATTTTAAGACTGTCTGTGTTTTTTTGTGGAATTAAGATGCAAATTTATGCAGAAAGGTGCTCCATAATCAAATAGTCAACTTGTTGTGTAGTCGTGCGGCGTCACTATGAAGTTCTCGACTGACTGCGTTCACCTGAATTTGTCAAGCGACAGACATATGCCCTGTCAACATCATGACGCTCAAGACGCTATACGAGCTGTGGTGGCTGGAGAATAAAAGAAAGAGAATTATGGAGACAGTTCAGAGAATACAGGCCCTGTTCAAACAACCTGATGCCAGAACACGCAGCAACATTGATGGCTGATGGCCATGCCTCCGCTTCGCCTGGCTCAATATTTGCACAGCTGTGTCTGGTCTGGAGCACATCAATGCAGGTCGACCACCTCGCTGACCACAGGGGCTCACCACATAATTCAGGCACCTGCATCATCTGCTTTGACTTGGAAACCTGTGGGGGGGGGGCTCTAATGAACATAACTGAACAGTAAACGCAGCACTTGTATCCCACTGCTAAATCAAATCTGTCTTATCTGGAAACTTTTATTTACAGGAGGCTGTTGTTTTTTATTTCCATGGATTCCAGTCAACCTCTGACAGCTGTTTTTTGTTTTGGTTTTAGGTTCCAGCTTCTGTTTATTTTTAGCACAATGTAATTAGATTATTTCTAATTAAAAAATCACATCCAATCACAATGAAGGAAAGGGTTATTAGAGACAGGGGCACATTTGGGTAGGTTCAGGATAATCTTTGGATATTAAATGCTTTTTGTTTTGCATTCTTTAGACTGGTGAAAATGCTTCCATTCATCAGTGCAAATCTCAGACTCATCAAGGAATCTATTGTAAGAATCTAAGCAAATGTTTGTCAAATCCAGTAGTCTAACGGCCGGTGAAAAATGTCTTTCCAGGGGCATGGCTCATGACTTGTCTCGTATTTAATCATGGGAATGTTCGGGAATAACATGCAATAAACCACTCAGTCCAATTCCATTCCCTTTTCCAGTCATGAACACCTGCACTAGGGCGGATTTTTATTGTAACGGTGGTGTAAAGGTAGGAGGAGATAACACTTCCCTGTAAAGGAAATGCCTTGTTGGACGCCCACCTATGTTGGCACATAGAATTATCCCGCTTAACCACCTATAAAATAACAGTGAAATACTGAGCCATTGACTTGGTTGGTCAAATGCACAATCATTTTTATCTGTGGCATTAAAAATGCCCCTGATCACACTCAAGTGTGCTCAGATGTGTGCTAGTGCATCTACTATTCAGACAACAGACTGGAAGATGATAATTGGGTCTAAAACCGTCAACTCTAACAATTGTGTTGCACTTTTCCACAGGTTCTAGATCAGGCCTTATTAAAAGTTAGATTAAAACATAGGATTTGTAATAAAAGAAAAAGAAATCCTACCTTGGGTTAAATGCCTGGAAAGTCTAATGGATTGAAAACAGCTGTGCTTTTGAGTGCCCATTAAAATCAAAGCTACAGGTTAATTACGCTTTGTTTGAATTCTGACAGTATGTCCTTTATTCAGGGAGCATTTAAGAATAATTCTTGATTCTGAATAGAAAAATGTCAACTGGTGAGGTTTCCTGCTTTCATACCGCCAACACCACTCAAAAAAAGTTTTTTCAAATAAAAAATTCTTTGGACTTCAACTAAACTGGGGTTAACAAGAAAAGAGGCAGGAGCACAGAGAGAACAGAGATTTCTTACACACGTATGGGTTTGTGACAAATGTATAATTTAATGTCATACGAAATATCCCACATGATATGAAGTCATGCTTCTACAGAAGAGTGAGAGCACGCTTAATATTTAAGGAGCATAAAGTACATATATCTTTTCTTGATGGATCCTGTGCTTCCTTTGAGTAAACATGGTAAAGTATGAAACACTCTGGGGCTGGAAAACTGTTGCCGCTGTCAACATTTCCTCTCTTTCCATGGCATCTGTCGTGCCTGGATGTCTCAGCTCACACATTAGTTTCTAACATTGTATTCTGCATGTTGGAAACTGAGCTCATTGGGCAGCATCTCTGCAGCTAGTCCACAACCTTCTCTCATTCTGCTAGATTCTCGCTGTGCCGCCGAGGTCTCTTTGAATTGGAATGAAAGCATTTGCGTCATCCATTTGACTGACTTGAATATCTGCCTCCCACTTCCTCTGAAAGAGTCCTTGGATATAGCCTCCGCTGAGAGAGGGTGGCCTTCAATGATTTCAATTGACAGTAACTGCAGTGGACAGTCAGGATTTCTGACTTCTTGCCACGTGCTGCTGAGTGCTTTCAGCTGAGTCGTGAACTGGAAGAAGACCTCTGCAGTCTGAACAATGGAGCCCATAAATTTCTTCATCATTATGAGCTATTCAGATGTTCTCTGCTTGATGTGCATATTTCAGAATCCAGAGGGCCATCAAAGTCAAACATAAAATACAAATGAGATCTTTATGAAGTCATATTCATTTGCAGTCTGCTGCTGCATTCTGTTTAATTTCCCCTATCACGATCATACTCTTCCAATCTGTTGAAAGCTTAATATTATACAAAACACAACAACCACAATGGCTTTTAACAGGTCATTAATCCGTGATTATGTTCCCAGTGTGTACTCACACATGCACTATATGTACATACATTTCTCCAAATTTCTCAAAAATGTATCTGCATCAACTTTACCTCAACGATAATTGTTCATTTATTCTGACAAAATACTGACCGAAAAAAAAATACTCTGACCTTAACAACTCCCCGGGGGAGTGGCAGCTAAAGTAGGGGCCTCAGGCATAATTAGACATATTTGGACCGTCGATGTCATTATCTCCTAGGGCATCTGATCTAGCCTCACCCACAGTCCTTACCAACACACACTTAACTTCACCTGCCATGGGCGAGTGCCCAAGGTCGCATTTAGCCTCGAGTTAACATGGTGCAGTCCACTACCACTGTGAGGAACCACCGTGAGGCATAGAGTCCGTCGCTGCACACTTGTTCAAGTTTTTAAAGTTAACTCTCACCTCTCTGTGACTTTTGAATGGAACAATAATCTGTAGCAATATTAAGCTTTATTAAATTTGCCCGGACTTATCCATCATCAGTAATTGTTTCTTTAATTTGGTGTCAGTCGAGTAGCTTTAGAAAATAATTCCTTTTTATTAATGTTTTTGTTTGGATAAAAATATTTAAATTTAGAAGGTCTAAATCTCTAAAATGATTAATGTTCAAGATCATTTTTGTATAATATTTTGAACCTGCTTCCGAATTTGAAATGGTTGATTAAATGCCTGCTCCATTGTTGGTATTGACACAGCATCTGTCGCTCTCTCTTCACATCTCATGACCACATGAATAAAATCATGGAATATTTGATCTGATACCATGGTGTTCATCAGCAGTTGCAGTTCACCCATGTCGTTGCATGAGAGACTTTCAAATTTACTCTAGATCTTTTTAACTTGAGACTGTAAAACAATCCGGAAAAAAAATCGGAGAATCTGTAATTCCACAATATCTGCACATGGAGATCATGTAAACGGATTGAAAGGCCACAGGCCGACAAAAAACCTCAATGTAATTTATTTATTTCCTTTTCTCTGGAAGATTAAGATAAGATGAGATAATCCTTTATAAGTCCCACCGTGGGCAAATTTGCAATATTACAACATCAAGAGTCAAAAGTCATCAGTCAGTACTAATAATTAACATGCAGTACTTAAGTGTAAGGAAATGTAAAAAATATAGAAACATTTAATGAAAATGCTTCATGGTCACATTGCTGTGAGGGACACATGACTGGGCTGATTAAAAAAAAAAGCTGGGAGCAAAATGCATAAAAATAGAATAGGGTTCAGCATGGTAAACAGCCCCAATGATGATCTGTGTTAATTTTGTGAGTAACTACTAATTGTTGTTTCAGTTCTCGAGCAGTAAAAGTGATGTTTGCTAAAAAAGGAGAGGGTGTGTTTTAATAAAGACCAGAGATGCATTATACAATCTGTGAAGGTGTACAAGTTTAATACTGGAGTATTCTACGTATATAACCATGAATAAAACTCACTTAAGTCTTGGATGTTTTGAAGAGGGATCCCAGTTGTCATGTAGGATTTACACCTAGAAGTTATGTATTGTACATCTACTGTAATTGTCCCTCGCAAGCAGTCACATTTACTTATGGAGATTTACAGTGGAAATGTTGATGCTGTTGCATCACATATCATTGAATCCTACTGTGTTGCATTGCATTAAATGCATAAAGACAGCAACGAATTGAATTGCTATCAATTCATTAGGTCCATAAAAATATAATGCATTTCAGTGTTGGCAGTGAATTCGGATGTGTGTCAGAATGGGCTCTGGCAGGTAAATAAAGCATGCCACCTGCTAACAAAATCCTAATTTTCTAACCGAGCAGACTTGTAAATCACCTTTTGTTTGTGCTTGGTGAATGTTGAGCTCTGTAATGGAAGCAGGCATGAGAGAGACTTGTAGCATCGTGGTCAGAGATGCTGCAGAGAAGAGTTCTGGCTCCCTGGTGTCTTTAAGACATGCTGATGCTCCACAAATCCAGCTTGACCTTGTTCGGTGTTAAAGGATGTGCATGGTGCCGCTCACAGTCTGCTGTAGTTTATTAGCTGCGCTGCCACCCAATATAGCACAATAATTATTTGCCACAGCACGATGCTAGAAGGCACGAGGGAGAGGGGAAATGTTTCTGCAACAGAGTGAGGATGAAAATAAATGAGCAGATGGAGGGGTGAGAATCAGACTGAAACTGTCATTGATTCTCTGAGGTACTACAGTACCCAGCATCTCGCAGAGTAAAGTTGATCGGGGGCACCGTCACAGGAAAACAGGGATATCTTGGATTTCTCTCAATCACCAATCAGGACGTCAGTTTTGACAATTATTTATAATTTGTGCATGTTTGACTGCTCATAAGCCCATAAGATCCACCGGAATACTGTGCCTCATAAAGAAAGGCAAATCCAGACTTTATAGGATTACTGACTCTCTCATAAAATAGCAACTCAACACCCACCTGAGCAAATGTTCCATTGATAGGATTTATTTTGTACATCCCAACACAGAGTTCACAGCTTTGCTGAACCTAAGGAGATCAAATGGTAGAGCCCTGATGTCAGCAGGGTGCTAAGCCTTTCAATATGCATCACCTCAGCTGACATGGTGAGAGGTAAATCTGGAGGCCCATCAATAATGTGAGAGAGCGAATTGAACATGATCCAAAATGCGTCAGATGATAGATGAGTGAGACAGGTTTTAAAACGGAATAAGACCACATTCTGCTAAATGATGAGCAGATACGAAAGCAGACAATAGCTGTGTTAATGTAGCACTGCCTTTAGAATCTGACAATCCCACCCAGGTGTGGTTTCATCCCAGAGGACACTTGAGCAGTTTCCAGGGGGTCGTTGTAAACATGGTCTAGTTCTGATCAAGTTAAATATGAAAAAAAAAGATGCACTCAGTTGTGCGTAGGAGGAAAATCCCCAGCCAATTGTGTCAGATCCTTGGTAGATTTATCACAACAATGAGATACAGTCCGGCTGACACCTCCCACCAGCCTGAGTCAGATGCAACACTTTAAAGCCACAGGAACACATGAAAACTAGTTGGCAAGTGAAAAGAAACTTAGGTAGTGGCTAAAGGCTTTTGAGAGAGAGGAACTATACTTGAAATATTTAGTCAAAATAAATTGAACAATTTGAAAATATTGACCTAGAATGAACATAGGAAATAATTACAAATAAGCGATAATGTTTGAAATATCCTGCTAAAATAAAGAATACAAATGCTTGACATAACAGGATTAATGTGCTTGATTTTTTCTTATCAAAATCCGTGAACTATAATTATAAATGGTGAAAATGTTGACATTTTTTGTAGAAAGTGATAAGGATCCACATCGACATTGAATGGGTTCTATCGTGACCCATACCACATCCCTCCCCCAGGAGGTTCATTCAGTCATTTTGGTGTAATCTTTCTCTGTAGTTTTAAACACTTCATAACCTAAACTATTGATCGATTATGGAAATTAATCATCAGATTAATAAGTAATAATGACAATTCTCAAAAGGTTAGACCCTAGCATAGATGAAGAGCCTGTCTTATATGGATGTGAGTGTTTGTAAGGCAAAGCTTGGGAACACTTACATACAGAATTATATTTTTGGTTTCATCCCCCAAAAAATTGTTTGTAAGTGATTTTGTTTTGTTTGATCCGTCAGTTAATGATTCAAAGCTTTTGTCTGTACAACAATGAAATGAGACTGACTTTTGTTCATTTTTATATTAGATTAAGCCCACTCATTCCACCAACTGTTGACTAAAACTAAAAAGCTAAATAAAAAAATATTTTACGTGCAGGAGCAAAACGACCAACATTTCAAATCTAAGACAAGAAACATTAGGCAATCAAAATATTTCATTCTCTTTGTTTTTTGGCACGACGTACAGTAGTGGCGCAGATTTTTTACTGAAGTATCAACTTCAAAATCACAACCAGAGATGAGCCACACAAGAAAAAAATCCTTTAAACTCTGTCGCATTTTCTCTTCTGCATTTGAACGTTGAAATGAGACCATACAACAGACTCACACTGTTTCTACGCGCTCTACAAATTCATCTTTTAATCTTAAATCAAATCATGCGTGATGTCCCCTAGCAGCATGAAGAGAAACTGACTGATGTATTTTTCCCTTCGTCTTTTCATCTAAGTGCATGCTGTTTACATTCTATCCTGCATTCATTTATAAGTTCAACGACATTTCACGCTACACATTTCATTGTTTATGTATACATTTTTTGGGGTCACATGTAACAGCTGCTGTGAGTGATGCAAGCTTCCTTTTTCCCACTTTCATATTTAATAAGCCCACAAGTATGATTTTTAGCACACAAGAAATACTCTATGTACATAATAACATGTATGTGTTGGAATGACACATTAGCCTGTGCCTCAGACTGACATGTGTGGGCTGTGCTAAAGCAGTACATTTTCCAAGTGTATATTCATTTTAAGCTCAGAATGATAGCATCTAATTAAATGAGTCAGTGGGAAGGTCTGCTTGAATCATTTGTGTAGATGCCTTTAACGCTAGACTAAGATTTTCCGTCCCCTCGATAATATCACTAATGATGAGGTATGTAGCCTATATGTGGCCTAGTATACATTCTTTATTTCTTGTCACAATGGTTTGTTTTTACTGTCCTACAGCAAAATATATACACAGGCCACAGAGCAGCTTGCTTGTTGTCAGATGATAGAGCACCAGAGGGTACTACAATCACTATCTCAAATGTCAGAATGTGCAACCAACGTCCTCGCACTGAGTTCCTCTGTCTTTCTCTCCGAGTCAATCACATTCTCGCTGCATTGAGGAAAAATCAATGGGTGCGAGGCATGATGGTATTGTGAATTCTAGACACACAGATCTCCACTGCAGAAATGTCTCCTGATGACTCAGAGCGGTCGCTGTGTCTGAAAATTGCACATCATCGAGCAGCCGGGGAGTGAAGGATGCAAAGGAAATAAGTCAAGGTGAGATCAAGCTTCTTCGACATCATCATATGTGAAAGAGACAAGCCTCCTCTTCCTCCCCGCTCGAGAGGCACGGACACACATACGCACAAACTTGAAAAAGCCCAGTGAAAAGCAAAAAACATGTAAAGTATCCTCTGTGCTTTCTCTACAGTCATGTCAATATGAGGGTAAATGATTGTTCAATATTCTCCACCGACCTCCAAAGTGATGATGGGGGGGGGGGGGGGCTGACGTAACAGTTACAACTACTGCAGCGTCTTAGAGATAGAGAGTTGGTGCAGAAAAAGATGCAAGGGAGGAGTGAAGAAGGAAAGACGTGAGTGACAAACTGACGGACTGATTCAGAGACAAAGAGCATAAAGAAATAGTAGAGGGAGCCTCAGAGAAGAATGTTTACATGACTGTTGCGCTCTAATGTGCTCCTAATGCACTCACATCTACAGCCTGATTAATTATTTACACAATATTTCCCTCTTATACTTAAGTCACGCTATTTAGCTGCAATGAAATAAAATCCAAACCCTAAACGCCTTTGGTTTAATTCGAGCTCTTCAATGGGCTCCATGATGTAGCCAGGCTTATCAGACATGCTCTGCCCATACTGGTTGTATTAAGCATCAGATCACAATCCACAGTCAGTGGCTTTTTCCCTGCGTATAGCAACTCCCACACACTTATTCAGTTGCACAGCGGTGTGAAGATGTGTGTTGGGTTGGATGGGCTGAGGTCACATTTGATAAAGTGCTGCTCTTGAACAAAACTCGTTAACAGAACGTGATGTTGTTGTGTAGGCGGACGTACTGTATGGAGTGTATTCCATATTACAACGCATGGTGAGCTTTTCAGGAGACACTAACAGGATGGTGCGAGCTCTAAAAAAAGTGTGTCAATTAGGACCTGGTGGAACAGTTTGAGCTCTAAAGGATCAAGGCAGGCAGTGGCAGTGCTGTTTTTTCAGATCACTCTTAACTTGAAATTAATAAGAAGCAGCAGCTCTTGTGCTGGTGGGGATCGTCACCCTCTTGGCTACATTTCGAGCCTGCCTCCTCATTTGTGCTGTGGCTGGGCAGCTGTCGAATGTACTTCTCTAACAACATCTCAGGAGCCGTTCTCCAAGTGAGAATTTAAGATTGAATTACAATGAAGCTGAACTCCAGACAGAATACAGTCTTTGGGGTAAAGGGACCCAAAAAGAGAATAAATCAAAATGCCACATTAAATGTAGAATGCTTGTTCTATGTACGCAGAGAAGTGAAACTCAGTGGCTACCACAGGTCAGAGTGAAACCTCTTCAGGAACCCATAATGAGACTTGTCATGGGTCTCAGTGTCAAGTGGGCGTTTAAACGGATCGAGCTCCCTCCCTGGCCTGGCACACTTGCCTTAACAACCTAACCAAATGAAACCACAACCATCAGATTAAGTCAAGTGAGTCTGACTGTTTCTTGTGGTGTAGATTTCTAGCTGTCACTACTCTGCGTACAAATGATCATCTCTGGAGATTCACCGACCCTTCACTCAGTGCCACAGTTTAACTTTCCACTTAGATGTATCACTATCTTAATCAAGAATAGTGTATTGTGGATTACTACAGGGATAATTTGTATGATATTCAGATATATCCTGGAATTTTAAAGGTTACTGAAGATTGCATTCATCAGACATCTAAGGATTACTCTAGGGCATTACGCAGAAAGTTGGTCTAGGTATAAAACTTAGTCCCAGTTAAGATTAACATTGTGTAGTTGTAAAGTTACCCCAGCTTCCTACAGGCACACTGCTCCTCCTGAGACAATTTTACGAGACTCAGCACCAAGTTATGATGGATGTCAATTTAATAGCTGCAAAGAATTCAGTGCGTTGAAGAGAAAATAAAATAAAAACTGTTTCTGTCTCGATGTGATGGAAATTGGATGAACGCTTTACTTAGTATCAGACAGAGTTGTTTCAAATGGTTTGAAGGACATTTAGGCTGTGAAAATGTAACATTAGAGTAGACATCGCTGAGCAATGGAACCTCTGGGGAATTACATACGGTCTGGACCTTACAAGAGCAGAATGTTTATCAGTTGAACCTCTTTTTTTACTTTCAGAAACAGGCCCTGAAAGCACCCAGTCTGAGCTATTGTGATTTCTTTTTGCTTCCCCCTTTCAACTCAAAACCACAGAGCCGAGCAAATTACAAGTGAGCAAACTGTGTTGAAGATGTACCTTGTTCAAAGAGGTCATAGCCACAGTGCTTCACTCTGCATGTCTGTAAGAAGACATGTACTGTGGATCTAAGAGCATTTGGTTTGGAGATTTATAAATAGTTGTCTTTTGTGCCTTGCTACTGAATGGGTTGGGTTGATATATTAGCTCATTACAAATGTTCAGAATTTGAAATGTATGAGTTTTTTATTTATTTTTATATTTTCCAACTCAGAAAACCTTGCATTTTCCATCATAATCTCCCACAGACCAAGATTACCAAATTCAACTATAATTGAATTCAAATTGAACTGGGAAATATTTATTTTTCTGTTCCATTTGATTGAGGCAACATCCAATCGTGCATTTGAGAAGCCAAATCATTGCCATGACTTAAACAATCATTTGATTATAAAGTAGTTACAATAAAAATGTAAAGTTTAATTCAGATTGAAGTGAATGGATCAATAAACTAATCTTTTCTGCTTAACTGATTTGGTATTTACCTCAAAAGTCCAGACAAACATCAAATTTGTACTCTATATCAAAGCTATTATATGTGTACATGTGAGTCTTGAGTTGGCTTTTAGTGGTCACAGATGGAGAAGATCTGACGCAGCTGGATAAAGTGTTCACAGTGTGGGAGAGGCGATGGAAAAGACCATCACATTTACATTCGGACTGTGAGAAAGGAACAGAGAGGAGTGGCTGATCAGAGGATCTGAAGAGTCTGGACGTGTGATGGAGAGATCAGACATGTTAACGGAATTCATACCATGACTTAAAAACACTCTATATTTAATTGGTAATAACTGTGTGCACTTGAGGCCGGGACAGGGAAAATGTGGCTCTTGCTCCTGGTATCAGTGAGGAGTCCTGCTGTGAGCCGCATTTCCAAGCAGCTGCGATTAGGGATGATTGATTCGCTCCCACAGGAAGAGAAATAGGAAGGGAAATAATGCCACAGTGCTTTGAAATGTCCAAAAGAATGAAACACTAACACAAAATTAGCTACTCACCTAATGTGGAAGAAGCAACTGTTGACAAAACAATGTGTTTGTCAAATTGTAACAATACAAAATATTTCTGTCATCTAAACAGACATTATAAAGAATTGGCATAAAGCACTCGGTAACCTCAGGGAGCCTCTCACCGCCAGTGTCTTACTCATATCAACGTTCGAGATAATTAAGTATAGACTGTGCATGTAATTTGGTTTCAATGGGTATGTTGGCGTCTTGTTGTTATAATAGTAATTGCAAGGGATTTTTCTGTTTTCTAAAAGCAGACGAGTGGGATCCGAAAAAATATAAAAATATGAATAAATAATATGGGGCCTGAAATGGAGCCTTGCAGTGAAGTGAGGTTTTCTTTTGAACTGAGCATAGATCAGAGGAATTAGTCTATAAACTACACAGTACAATCTAAATAAATTCCATATTTATTAAAATATTTTTTGTTTTGGGATTACATACATTTGGAATTTTATCAGATTAAGAACACCATATGCCTTTTGAAAATGACATGCTTTCTACCAAAAACACTGATCATCCTGCTGCCAATCCCTCCCAAAAATAACTCAGGATTTTATCAGGATTACGGTTCAAATATTTGAGATGAGTCGAGAATCAAGTTAGCATGCAGCTAGACTTGAGGCTCAAGAGTCTTTCTTTTTTAACCCAGCGGAAAGACAAAGGAAGCCATCAAGATCTACCCAACCTAAATAAACAGAAGAGATTTCTGTTAAAGGTCAAGTGCTTAAAGCTGAAACGGAAACACGAGCAGGCTGTAATCCAACATCGCATGCTTTGCCAAAGCATCAACAGCCACGTTCCAAACAAATAGAAATGTCAGAGCTGGACACAAACACATCTCCACAGGGGGCCCGTTTCACCACTGCAACATGCAAGAGGAATTGTTTACATGCCAGCCATCAGGGATGAGAACACAGAAGACAGGTATACTGTGGAAAAAAAAACAACAAAAGAGCAGGAGATACAGATATTGAGAAATTGATGGAAGCAGTTGAGGCGACAGAGGCTTTCAATGTGCACATATAATCCTGGACGTTTTAAACTCTAGGGCGTGCTGCTGGATTTTTATGTTAATAATGTGCACCAGCACATGGCGGACAAACGGGTTGTGGATTCTCTCGTCATTAAACAAGGTCATTTACTATACCAGCAGGACTTAACACAACCTGGGATGAGACCAGTCCTATCTGCAGCATGTGCCGACGATGGTTCTTTCACACACAGCACACATTTGATTAAGTCTGTTACTCTGAATGCAAATGTTCTCTGATTTTCTTTCCCCCGACTTCACTGCAAGCAAGGTACAGATACAGTAAATGGATTGCTTTACGAGATGACAGTGTGTGACTGCCGCCTCAACAGTGATGTGTATTGAGTTAATTTCTGACTTCTGACTTATTGTATCAGTTGGGACTCCATGCTGCTCGGTAAAAATAGTATTTGCTGAACATATTTCCCTCATTGTGTTCCTCTGAATGTCCATAAGGACAGATGCCCACAGCCACCGAGGACATCCTGGTTCACTGACTCTTTCACTTCATCATAATCTTTGTCTCATCAAATCACGTCATAGTTAATTCCCCCATGATGTAGCAATTTGTCATTGTGGTTTCAGTCGAGTGCATTGTAAATGCCCTAAAATCCACCTTATGTTTACTTTATTACTGTAACGTGATCAGTTTGTAATGTGAAAAGGCAAAGGGTTCTTATATAATGCTGCTCAGGATTAGACATTTCACATTATTAACATAATTAATATAGCAATCACAAATAATTTAATTGCCCCTAATGTATGAACATATGGGGAGCTTAAGACAATTATAAATGCTGAGCGTATCATAAACAGTTATGATTCCCTGTATCTGTTATCCGTGCACACTGTTGTCTTTGAACCTCAATAAGCTATAAAACCTGAAGAATAATATTGTACTTTAAACTGTGAGCTTGAGTCGTTAAGCGTCTTATGCATAAACCAGTGTGTTGTTTGAGTTCACTTTGATCTCCAGCAGTGCCACAGTCTCACACGAACACACACACACAGTCACACACACAAACACACACACAAACACACACGGATAATAAAAACAATGTTAAAAGAACTATTCAAACTGCAAAAAACTTCACAAACCAAAACACTTTGAAGTAGCTGTATAAGAAAGAATGCTTTGTCTTCATTTGCATACTTCCACACTCACACTAGTTATTTTAAATGCAAAAATAACGAGTGTGGCAGCATGAGGTTCTCGATGGTGCACTCAAGGGTTGGGTGATAAAATGATAATTTATCAATTGCAATGTAACACATATATAATATAGAACGCATTGTGTACAATTCATGGTTTTATAGTTCTAACTCCGATTTATAGAATATTTATGTTCACGTGACATAGTGGACACACTATGTGACATAGTGGACACACTCAAGCATGTTGCAATGCTCATTTATAATGAGAGCTCATCACTTCTGTGGAATTCACACACAACACAAGTGCACAGTGCACAGTGTTCTGCATGGGGATGAAATGAATTAAAAGGCGAGACAAATGCAATCCCACATTAGCACAGTCTTTTTTGGTTTTAAATATGAGGGATTTTTTAATGTTTTAAGTTTCTTGCTATAATAGTGCTTAGTACAATGCTCAACATGATACGAAACATAATGAAAACAATGTTTATTGTTATGTGATCGGGATGTTTTCCTAAATGCATTCTTCATTCCACCAGTCTTTAGGATTGAATTAATTATGTGACTCATTTTCTAAAATAGACATGGAAAATGGCATTTGTCAGTGAATATGAAGTTTGCAGTCTAGCAGAGTTTGAGTAAAAAAAACCTGAATTATTGACATGCATATTCTCTTAAAGATTAATAAGCAGAAATTATTTATTTTAGCACCCAATTAAGTACATTATGTTATAATGCAGGTATGAATATGTACAAATTGCTCTTTACGTGTGCATTGGAGATATGTATTCTGTATGTTGTTTTTATTATTCAGTTTTACTACTAAATGGGCTCCATTAGCACCAGTTTCAGCTCGACTGACTGATCTTATTGCATGATGTCACAGTGCGAGTCTCAGTCAGTACCCAGAATTCATTGGGGTGCAGGTAAAGCCTTTGCACTTCTACAAAGTCAGTGTTCAGTTTTATTGCTGATCCTTGCGTCATCAGGTGTCACCTTATGTCATCAGAGACTTGAGAATTGTATGCTGCGTGTAAACTTTTACCAAGGAGCGGTGGAAAAATCTCGGCATTATCTCTTTAGAGATCACAAATGTGCCATTAAAGTTATTTTTCTCTACCCTGGTTTTCACAAAGACCAGGCCGTACCTCATCAAAAGATGCCCATTGCTCTGTTATTTCATACAAATATGCACTGGACGAAAAAATTGTCCTGAAATGGGATTTTATGTATGTATGTCCACCAAACAAACCATGACGCACAATTTATTTATATTTATTTGTTTGATGCTATATTCTTATGTATTTGGTTGACCCACTCTTCGATCCTTCGCAACAGCACACCAAGCACATTTTTTGTTTTATACTCAAAATATTTTCACAACATAAAAGTAAAACTTGCCTCATCTTGAAGTGTCTCTTAACATGATACCAATAACTAAAAATGCATAAAATCTTATTATGAGACTGCTGTACGCTCATCCCAAAAATATGTCTCTACAACGTCTTAGTGTGACGTACTGACACCAGCATTATTTGATAATGGTACAAACACGCTGCATTCTTATTGGCTTAGAGTTTTTTAAGTTGGTACTGATTGATGAGGCAATTTTACCTGCATCATGTTTTCGTTTGTTTGTCTCTCTTTTATTTAGCAGGATTACACAAAACCTACCGGATGTAGAACTACAAAGCTTTGTTGAGTGATGCATTTGTATGCAGATCAGGATAGGGAGGGCAGATTAGGATTTTTTTTTTCACTTTCTTTAATATTGTGAGATGGACTGTTTTTCTACATTTTCCACTGATTACGTTACGGGACTGATGATGAGTGTGTGCAATTGGATGCTGAACCAAACACAAATCCAGATCAAGTGATTTTAAATATGGTTTTATAAGGGGACTGCTGGGCCTCAGCGGAGGTATGTGCTATACTGAGTGAAGTTCTATTTTAATACTCATTCATACTCAAAGTTATTGGTTTAGTGTAGTTTGCCACCCAGTTCTGGCTGTATAGCTTCATTCAGCAACACATTATCCATCATTTTGTTTAACCTGTCTACCAGCAACTAAGACACCAACACACTCAACCAATTAACTTTCCTTATTCCATTACATTTTCAGTTTCACGAGAAATAATAAAAAACTAAAAATGTGTCGTTATTTAGTTTTTTTACTCCTAAAACCTTTTTTATTAATGGGTATTTCAATGGGCAGCAATAATTGTAACATATGCCTCCTTTTAGTTGTACTGACTAGTAATTAGAGTTGCTGATTGTTAGACATATTGCATATAGAGTATGCATATTTATTTGCTTTACTTTTTGTTGTACTCTTTTATTTCAAACATATACACAAAAGAGAAGAGTAATTTATTTCACAAAAAGAGGAAAACTTTTTAATAAGAGCATTTATCAAGGTTCTGTTTTACCTGCAGTGGGGACCAGTCATGCAGTGTGAGATCAGCAGAATGGAAGTAGGTGGGGAGCTTTAACCTTCACATGTAGTTATGGTTTATCAGTAAAGAGGACACGGTCTTAATTATGCAAGTGGAGAAACATATGGAGGCACTGGAAGAGCATTGTACAGATTAACATCCTTCTCAAACACTTGTCTATGAATAGATTGTGTGTAGTCAGGCAAATACACAGTCAAACAGACTGGGATCAGTACGGTAAATCTGTGCGTCAGGGGTTATTTACAAGTTATTCGAGACAGTTTGTCAAATAATTTGTGCGTTAGCTTTTTTAACACTTCCCTATACATTTCCCAGCATCTGTGATAAATTTGCTCCGTGCCCTGAATGAGTGTCATTTGTTTGCAGCAGTGTTGTTGTTGTTGTGTCTTTGCACTGCCTTTATGATTTATTTGGGAATCTGCATCTGCTTGCTTGTTACCTAAAGCAAGAACAAGTCTGAAAAGATAAAAGCTCTTCCTCAAAGTCAGTTCATTCGAGTTCAGCACTGTTCATTTCCTGTCTTTGGCACAAACTCTCACTGTACCGATACGCTGCTCTCTGACTGTAGGAAACGGCTTGAACCATCATTAGCATGAGGTTTCAGGTTCATAATGTTAGACATCGAGACAGGTGAAACTGAGTGTCTGAACATGGCCATTTTATTATTCTCTTATGCTGGTGCAACCATACATTTACATTTTGATCACATTAACTTCAGGACTGTATATTGGCAAGGACCTCAAGCTAAGATATGTAACACCATACATGGGTCAAGTTGTTTGTGGGCTTTGGCTGCCAGCTGTGGACTCTTCTTCCTGGTAGTTAGTTCCAGCACTCATTTTTTATTGGTACAGAGTACCGGACCGTGCTGCTTCCCTTCACCCCTGCTCCTTCTACAAAGAGCAGGTACGAGCAGTGTAATGCTTTTGAACTTAGTCTACACAATGTTCTTTACCTACCGCTGCAGCAGTGACTCTTCCTCTGTTTCCATTGGTGCATAGTTACCACAGTGATACATCCAATTGTCCTCACCAGCTTTCTACTGATATCCTCAGGTTTCAACTGTGTAAAAAGAAAGTATGAAAACTATAGGAGTATAGGAGCATTCATAATGATACACTATTGTGTAAAATTCATTGCAATGAGTCAGCTGCATTGGTATTTTTGCAAAACCCAAAAAAAATGACGCTCTGGAAACGTTGGGGCTCGCACATAACTTGAGATCATGGACAGTGCAAGTATTTCACTACAAACCCTGATCTCTGTGCAATGTCATCCACCATGTTGAACATGACATGTAGGGCATGACACCCTCTGAATTTGATTGGCTGCCACTTTTCTTGTTCTTCATCTTTTTTCGTCTCTCAAACATGACAATCTGTGTCCTCTCTTTGTTTTCTGACACGGTAAGCGTTAATTGATTTGTGGTTTGGAGTTTTTGCTGAACTTGTTTTTGTTATTTTCAAAGTGTGAAGACATTATTTTACTCTTAGTACTCTCACTCAAGCAGTGTTTAATTAATAATCAAAAGCTGAATTTATTTCAAAAAACAAAGACAGAGTGAATTAGATTTCACAAAATATACTGAATAAAAAAACTGACAACATCAATTGACTGCTTCGAAAAGAGAAGTTCATTAATCATTTTGGATGAGAAATAACCCAAAATGTTCAAACCTCCTGTAAAACTAAATAATCTCAGTGAACAGTCTGTTCATTTTGCAGAGGACTGAGGATTTTTTTGCAAAACCTTCTCAAACATTGGTGTAATAGTGGCACAAGAAAAGAAAGCAGACAAAAGTATGTTAATTTATTAAATTAAGTAATATCTCATGATAGCTACGTAGATTACTGATTTAAATGTCAAGACTGTTTAACAAAGATTTCCTTTCATTTACATCATAAAGAACCGCTTAGATGCAATGTAAATGCAAATTTTAAAAGATTTAAACTGTCTTACCTACATTTTATAAAGTGTGTGGGTTTGAGAGCAAATTAGGTTTTGTCACTGAATACCAGTAGGATCAAGTAACCCTGTACGCCAAGTGATTTAGTAAATGGAAAGAGGCAAGCTCTGCCAAGGGCAGTGGAACACAGAGAGCTCATTTTAAAGTGTGTACTATAATCATGCTTTTGTTGTTTGTATTCTCGCATCAAAATAGGACAATCGAACACCATTTTATTTGTGTTATATCTGATGTGTCCTTCCTCTACATCCAAATTCCCAGTTCAAATATTTGAAGATGAACCACTGAGCAGCGCTCAAACACCTTGAGCATCACAGAGATCTTCAATTGTCACCTGTAAATAATGAATGCTAGGGTTCCGTTGTCTTTATATCATACATGGGAAAGCTTTTATGCAGTCAAGAAGTAGAGTCTGAAAAATCAATGTACCGTACCACGAGGTCACTGACTTTTTATTGTACCAATGTAATACACAAACCTTTGAAGAAATAGCAGATGGAAGCTATTTTATCAAGTCAAGTGAGGAGACAAAGGCCAGATAGGTGTCAGGACAAGTCGCCCTCAGTTCAGTTACATGGAACCTTATGTGAACATTATGTCCACTGGAATACTCTGCAGCCACAGTTTGGTCTCAAATCTGTCGTTGTTCACTTGTCACCTCTCATGAAAGCATCAGAACACTTTAATTAACGAAACAAATTTGAGGAGTTCTTCTTCATTTCCTGATTCACACAATAGTAGTCTTTCTCCTATTTATCTAATTTAGCTTATAATTTCATAAATCTGTCTGTGGGCAGTGTTGTGCATGAACGAACGCAAATGAATGCGTTCACTGAACACGTTCACTTTTGTGAGAACGATGAACACGTTCATATTTCAGCGTCCTAGCTTATAGATGACAGGAAACTTCTCTCTTTATGTGTAACTTTATTAAAGTCCAGCGAACACGACACTCCTGTCATCCACTACTATGTTCTTCACTCCCCTTCCTCATTCACCCTTGACATGCCAACTCAGCAGCCAATGAGAGCCTGTCATGCCAGGTAACTCTCCAGCCTCTCCAGTCTAGAACTGTCACTTGCCCCACCCCGATTGGTTCACTGACCCTCTGGAAATCCCAATACTTATTGACATGGCGTAGTTAGCTGAACATAAGTCATAACAAACACATAGCAGTCAAACAGAACATAAACCTAACTACCAGTCCGTTACAATATTATCTGAGGTCTAGCTAAAACGTTACGGAATGTTTTCCTTCTCCTGAGGAGAGACGCTGTCTAAATCGATTGCTTTCACCATGTCGTTGCTAAGTGCCCTTGAAATGTCCGCGATGGAGCCTAACCTGAACCAAGTAACTTGACTTCGCACTATGTTACCCAAGATTAATCACACACACACATGCACACCAAACAAGCAACGTATTCCAAGTGTTTTCTTCTCTGGCCAGTGTCTCGGCTCTGAGCCGTAGTCTGGAGCTCGGCTCACGGGTTGTCTTGGCTCGCTGTCCGGCCGGTAACCAGCCGTCTGGACCGCTCCGTGAAGAAGGAGGAGGAGATGTTTCTTTACTTGGAATGCGGCCACTTTATTTCTCGGATATACAGCAGGAGCAACACTCGCATCCCATCTAGGTGGTCCGTCACTTCTCGTTATAAACACACTTTTAACTTCTCTTCCCACAATACCCAGGTGCACTACGTCACACACTACAAACTTTCCTTAAAGGGGCAGGCCCTACCTGCAACACAACAGCTCTGGTCTCTTACAAAAATGGCTCACTTTCCACCTTAAACTATGAAATGAACTGAACTATGAACTAGTTCAGAATTTAAATGGTGAACTATGAACGTGAACTATTCATATTTACTTGTGTGAACTGAACTCTGAACTAGTTCATGAGGTGTGAACTTGCACAACACTGTCTGTGGGTCACTTATTTCAAGATGCGTTCATCTTATCAGCTTCACTCTTGGCTTGTGTATTGTTTAGGACCCAAGGAAGTGCAGGGTTGAATTAAGTGCAATGTAGACACACAATGTGTTCCATGTTCATAAACTTAGATGGGGCGACGAGTGCTCTGTAGCAGCGGCAGCTAGGACTTTACTTGAAGCGGCTCAATTACTGAAGGTTACTGAAAAACTGCAACCAGCATCAACACAGGTCAAACAGATAGGCCATTTTAAACAGGCAGGTTTAGAGAAGTCGATGCACTCGTTAAGTTTATTGGCATTAGAAGTTGGAATAAAATAAGTTACTAAAATAAATACAGATCTAGAAATTTGCAAAGCTTTAAGATACACATTATTTTTAAGAACACTATGACAAATGCATTTGGACAATTTGTGAGGAAACCACAAACGTGATACCAGGCTACTGAAGAGGCTGTTCCTGATCATGAAAGAAATGATTCTTTTTTGTGTAACCTCTGTCAATAAAACTCTGAATCTTTGTTCTTACCCATTTAAGCCCAAACTCTCAGCCTCCTTTACGCTCTCGTTTTTTCTTTATTTTTTCCGTCTTTGATTTTCTCATTCCCCAGTTGCTGTCGGGTTTCTCTTCTCTCCCTCCACACATGCTAGTTGTGTGAAATTATGCAGTTTGCCTCAAGTCATTTGTAGTTCATTGTAAGTATTTTCTTTTTCAACGATAAAGACAACTTTTCATAGTCTATTCTACCAGAATTGTAATTTGTCCGACAAACCACAACTTAGAAGCAACTGGTTTTGGTTCATAATCGTTGATCATTGATTGGATGGATTACTATTAGTGACTTCATTAGCAAACCAGTTGGTCTGGTGAATACCACATAAATAAAACCACTGGGTACATAAAGTTGGTGTTTGCCAGTCTTACACAATTACTCAACTCAAGGTTGATGTTGCTCAATCAATGACATGTGTTCATCTGGAAACTGCTGAGATAAATATTGCACTTTGCAAAAAGGGTGGTTTATAAAGGGGCCTGACAATATATTTTCTTGTTTAGGAGACCTATTTTAGAGCTCTATTTTAAATTAGGTTGCAACCTACACAACATAAAGTAATGTTATCGATTGCTGATTAACACAATAATCATCTTATCTGTGGCACTGGAGAAAAAAAGGGCATCACAATCCCTTAAAAACTGTTTCACTCAATTGTTGTGAGAGGATCATAGATGTTACATCTCCTGGAGTTGTTGGTTTATTATGTATTAATAAAGTAGTTATCTTACATCTTAACCAGAGGTTGCGTCAATTGGTTTGTGGTTTTCATCCCAGTGATTCTGTAGCCTTAGGGCGTCTATCCCGACAAGGCTACACAGTCTCTGAATGGTCATAATTCACTGTTTAACCATTCAGCACTAGTTTAACCAGGTAATAGTAATATGTACTCTTATGTGGGGGGCACAGTTGACACTGCATGCAGGACTAAACCCACAGCATGTGGACATATTTTCAGTAGAAAAGCTGTTGTCTCTGCTGAGGACTGAGCCTGGCCTGTTTACGAGGGTTGATTATTGTGATCGCCTCGTAAACATACTTGATGTACACAGTGACAGTGGGAGGGAAAGTGAGCTGCCCGCAGCACGAATAGAAGCATTTGTGCAAACCACTAACTTACATATATTATTGTTAACATGAAAAGTGTAAAGGAAATTGAGAAACATGAAACTATGACTGGATGAATTTGATTATGTCCACCGTCACAGTCTTGGTAATTATCGGACTCGCAGAACAGGTCTTTATTTGATTATTTTAACTGGAGCTGCTGGTTATGGTATCTTGTTAATACTCATGTTTATTGATTTGTTGCTTCTGTTTGCACATGTCAAAATAAAAAAACTTGTTATAAAACAATGTATTGGTATATTTGATGTGTCACTGACCTTGGTCCTTGCTAAACAGAACAGTTTAATCTTGTTTACGAGTGATTATAGTTGGATAACAAGTGTTGGATGTCACTGAGGAATAAAATTCAAAGTAATCCTCTATAACACACTCATTTTCCCTTTGTTTTATCAGGCCTGTACTAGAATGAGGACTCAGATGCAGAGGATTCACGTGCCAGCACACTTTATTGAAATCAGTTCCTCTATGCAGAGTGACAAAAGATCGGGCTATGAAAAAACTCACTTAATCTATTCTAAACACTCACTAGAAAAAGGAGGGTTTAAACATAAATCGCTCCCGAAGGAGGTCAAAACAAAAGGCTAGAGCAAGAAATCAAAAGCCTTCCCGAAGGAGGTTTTCAAACTATGAAAACGGGGACAAACGAAAAGGCTCACCTAAAAAGCAGGCTCAATAAACTAACTAACTCTCTCTAAACATAAATCACTCCAAAAGGGAGGAAGAAAAACAGATTACCCAAAACAACACAAAACGAAGCTAAACTCTCAAGGAGGAAACAGAAACCAACTTACGCGGCGTAGCAAAGATCAAGGCAAACACGACTATGGCTGTGGACAAGGGCTTAGGTGCACGAACAAGAACGAAACACTTCGGCACAAGACAAAGGGGAGACGCAGACTATAAGCACATGAGGGATGAAGGGAACAGGTGGAAACAATCCGGAATCAGTGACACATGAGGAAGGGCAAGTGACCTGAAATGAGAAGGGAGTTAGGATTTCAAAATAAAACAGGAAGTTACAAGACAAAAACCCAAGACAAGACAGACCTCACCACGGTGTGACATGTTTGTAGTGAGTCTAAATGTCACCTTGTTTTGTTGCTGTTATGTGCTCTTCCATTAACTGTATGTTATCCGATCGGGTGGGTTCATGGTTGTACTGCTGTCAACCATTGAATGGATCACTAAATTATCACCTTGATTGAAAAGCTTTCATATACTATATTTTTTTTTTCTAAAAACCACATTTTTGGTAAAGTTTTGTATTTTTTCACTACATTTTAGTGTTGTCTTTTTTTTGGACAAGGCTATTGCA
The DNA here is from genome assembly GCF_949316205.1 of Platichthys flesus. NCBI lineage: Eukaryota > Metazoa > Chordata > Actinopteri > Pleuronectiformes > Pleuronectidae > Platichthys > Platichthys flesus. The sequence continues at coordinate 16,573,762 of NC_084952.1, forward strand.
TATAGAAGCATATAGTGTTTATTGATACCAGAGCCACATGGTCATTGCCTTGTTATCATCATAGAAAGAAAGGTCTCTGACAAACATATTTGTGAACATAACCAACACTCCAATTTTCACGAGAAAACCTTTCATGTTTTGTGTGTATTGTTTAAATTGATCAATACTTGAAAAGTCTCATCTCAGATATCAAATATCCACAAAAGTATCAGTTTCAAAACTCCACAATTGGCGAGACTCATTTTGGATGAAGTATGTAAGAGCTTTGCCATTTCTGCACAAGTTACTGATTCTTCATTATTTGTACTTGTTTGTTTGATTTTAATTTGATACCATCTCTAATATGGCGGCAGGATAACTCTCTTGCTTTAATAATTCTTGTAATGAGAAGGTTCAAACATTTCATTTCGGGACAATACTTTTTGGAGTAATTCAGTTGTAAATTCAATCAAATGCCTCATTAGTAGAAAATAAACAAGTAAATGATCCACATCAGAGAGAAAAATAAAAGAGAAAAATATTACATTTCTGATTTATGTTCAAGATCGACATCTGATATTTTGAAGCTCCAAAACTCTGATCGCTCATAGAGGAGATGGCATATGATGTAGCAGACTGGAAAGAAGTCATGTGACTAGGCAACTAAATAACATGCAAATTGGAATGCAGCAGTGAATTGCACTCGGAGGAGTTATTTGCCCTGTGGAGAGTGCCACTGGCAGCCAGTGTGCAATGTGCATGCACGCACGGCCACTGAGTGAGCATGAAACCATTTGGCCTGCTGCCTCCAATTCCAAACATTCACAGCCTCTGTTGGACTACTCTTCTTAGTGCTTAGCGTCCACTTTGAATTAATGAACTTGAATTGTCTTTGTACACCCTGACTTTATGAAAGCTCAAAATTGCCAACATTTTGGTTCACATTTTTTGCGAAAGCACCTTTATGCTGAACACAAAATTTGCTTCTAATTCATGCTTCTGTTTGACCATAGAATTCTCATATGAGTCTTCATACAAAAACGATTGAATATAAAAACCCTGTAGAGCTTTTGTAGTTATGGCGTATATACAGCTCTGTCACTTTTTTTTGTGTGTCTTGCATCCGTAAATCAACATGCTGCTGCAACACCAACAACAAAAACTGAATTTACACAGCAGGAAAATACTGAAATCCAATTAACTCTTATGCTCCAACAGACTGATATGTATTTACTTAACGGTAGGGAGCCACTCTGCATAATAGCAGCTCCATCCACAACACCCTGTTTGACTCATGTTGTTAACCCTTTTAGAAGTTCAGAGGGGAACTTAGGTTGATAGAGATAACACACAGACACACACACACACATTGACAAAGAAATACAAAGTAATTCTTGGAATATTGAGCTGCATTCTTCATCTGTTTAATTTTTTTAATCCTAATCTTCATTTCTCTTTTAAGACATCTTAATTACTCTATTGACACAGCACTGCACTATGGTATTACAGATATAAGAATTTTTGCACCAAGACTGCTTGCCAAGCAAGCCATTAAATGATAAAGAGATTTATGAACAGCAAGGGTTATGAGTTCCTCTGGAGTCGCTGCTTCAAGATTAATACAGCCCTAATTAGATATAGTAAGTTAGTTTTATTAACCGAGTGACCATGGTTCATTTACTGTTTCTCCGTTTCCTAATTTAAAAAAATCATGTTTATCCGGTTTACAAAATTACTAAGGAGTGCTTAAAAGGATAGTTCACCCAAAAATGAAAATGCAGTCAGTATCTACTCACCACTATTCCAAAAGAGGCGCTGGTGAGTGTTTGATTCGACAAAGCACTGCAACGCTGTCCATGGACTGTTTGTGGACTCTAACACTTCACCCAGCCCACCACCGGCTTGGTGGGGAGAAGATAATGAGTTAATTTTGGATGCATCCACCAGAAATGACATCTTTTACGTGGAGCGTGGAGGTTCCGAAACCTGTGGGGCTTGGTCGTGCACCTCAGGAAAAAAAAGATTTTCTCGATAGAGTGGCAACCCAGGGGGAAACAAAGCGGATCTGCCTAGTCTGGTGGAACTGGGATGGCTATTCCAGTTCATCAAGCATCGAAAGACTGAAAACGTTTTTTACTTCCAGGTGAAACCACAGTTAAGACTTCCTTTACAGAAATGCAATTTTTGGGGGTGTTTACTACCATTGCTAGGCAGTCTACTTTCCTCCATTGTAAATACAAAATGCGTTGACCATACACGCCTGTTTGCATGCTTGTAGTTTGGACGTCATCTGCCTGAAGCATGGTGTCTTACACAAGTATAAACATGGCTACAAGCCAGGTCCCTGTAAATAATGTGTTTTCGCAAGAGACATTTAGTCACGTCATCATATCATAGTAGGAAAAGATCATGTTACTGATAGCATCAGTGATGGCTCTGTTCTATTCAAGTGCTCAGGTAAGTCATGACTGTGTGACAGTGAGCCATCATACCGGGAACCTGAAACTGAAGCAGCTGAATGGAACTCAGCCATTATTGATTTCATTGTTGACACCTGTTCTTTTCCTACTGTGACATGTCAAAATGTCTGCCGTGAAAAAAGGCCTATGATACAATGACGCAGGTGTGAAGGGCCTTTTTGTACTTGTTTGTTCAGTAAAATGGAAGCTAATAATAAATTGCAGGGAACACGCATTTCTTCTCAATAGAACGAGCAGCTCATCGGGGCATGAAATCATTGTGAAAGTGTGGCATACGGGGGAGAATGCAGGTGACCGTAGAGGACTGCGCTCGCTTACAGTCTTCCTCGAATCAAACCACATCACACCAATCAGTGTAATCGATAGATTAATCTTAACGTTTTGTTTGGTTATGATCACGAGAAGCCTCTGTTCCAAGGTTTTCCTCAGTGAGAACAGGAAATCACACCCAATTAGCAATTGAGTCAATCAGATATCAGCTCTCCTACTGTGTGCAAAGGTTCTGTTAATAGCTAGTCACAAGTTTAGCAGACGTACATTTGATTGTAGGGGATATCTCCAGGTGGCGCTTTACATATCAGTCACTCAGTGAATAAACTGAATATATCTAAGTAAGCACTTTATGTGATAAACAAAATGCTGTCCCCTAGCAACTATTCAGTGTGATTCGATGTCCCAGCTTCTCACTTAATGTGTGGCTAAACGATTAATCTGAGCTAAAGATCAACTCAACACTAACACCATACATCGGACAGGAACATTTTCTCTTGGGTAGGTTAACGAAAAACCAAGCAACACCATCTAAATGCATGTCTTCATGCGAAAGAAAGAAAGCAAGGAAGAAAGAAAATAAGGAAGGAAGAAAGGAGGACCCACTGTGAGAATCTGTGTTTCATCCTTGGAGGCTTATCTTGAAACTCATTCAAGGTGTTCCCTGTAACCGAGATGATACATTGGCGTCTGCTTCCCTGAAACAGTGCACCAAAGCAGTCACTGGCACAAACACCCAACATCTCTTGCACTTGGCTCTTGCCCAATAATGTTTGCAAGTTTGGTGACTAAAGACACAAATGCTTTTATAGATCGACTGCTGCTGATCAATGAGGGAAAGAGGCTTGAGAACTATGAAGGGGTGAAACGGCATCAGCAGATACAGTCTGGGAAGAGGATTGTTTCAACTCTTCATGTTTCATGCAGATTATTATTTTATCTTTTATTATTATGAATCCACCTGAAGAAGATACAATTTGCAATTAACTTATCCTACCAGCAGTATTTTTGGTGTAGTAATATGCTAACATTTTATGGCTTTGAATGAAAGTTGTCATTTCAGTGCTTTCGACAACAGTGGAAGTACTTTATTGTGAACAAGCTTTGCAACAGCATTTTCAATCTCTGCTCAGTGTTGGGCAGATGTCAGGGTCAGATGTACAGATGTAGCTCCATGAAAGGGAATCTACGCCCCCATCTCAGATCTGTTCAGCGATTCAAATTGGTCTGGTACTGTGCCTGGTCACACTTTAGATGGAAGGATCGGGAACTACAAGGTCATCTTTAAACATAGTAGTGCTTTCTGTCCCGACACTGTTTTGACATTCTGTGAGGTTGCAGCCTTATGCAAGAATCCCTCATCAGTCTGCACTCAGAACCTGATAAAGCTGGATATAAAATAGACATAAGTAATCTTGAAATTCGATCGTTTCTGAGATGTTTCTACATCTTGATTTGAATCCACATTTGATCAACTCCATTGATTGGACAGTATCTTAAAAGACACCCAGCAAATTCTAAGCTTCATGTGTGGTTCCTCCTGACTCTGAAATAGTCAGTGTGCTCCTGGGAACCTTCAATGCAGCAGAAATCTGTTTCTCTAGCATTCCTCAGAACTGTACCTCAACGCAATCCTGTCTTTTAGCTCTGCAGGCACTTCCTTCGATTCCTATAGCTTAGTTTCTTTGATATGCAGTGTCAGCTGAGAGACCTCATACAGACCAGTGTGTGCTTTTATGAATCATATCAACCACACGTGGAGTCTGCTCAGTAGCGATCGGGGGAGGAAGCCTCGGTAGTGCGGTGCTGGCGATACACACTACTTCACCCAGATTTTATAGCACACAATGACTAGTTAAAGGTAGTGTTGGTGAGTGGTTTATCTTGCTTGTTGAAATCCTTTTCAAAGCTGTCAATACATCAAGTTGAAGGGTTAGGGTTATAAAATGATATGCTTCAGTATCTGTCAGAGGCGTACACCACTGAAGCACATACGATAGACAGAAGTCAGCCAGTGTTCATGTGCTCTGGGGTTGTAGCTCTGAGGATAGAGCTGATGAGAGGGGGTGGGATGTATTGGTTGCGTATTTTTTATTGCCTGCCCCTACTGGCTTCTCATTGGATCACCAACCCTAGCTTTAAAACCAAATGAACACTAAGACAGTTCCCCAGGAACTATTCCCAAAAAAATGAGGCAAACCATTCTCTGAAATTTTTTTATTAGATGTATACTTTGACTTTTTATTTTGGTACATGTCCAATCTGCTAACATGGAAGAGGCAGAATTTCACGAGGAGGCGATCTCTGGCTTCACCTTAGAGGATCCATCGTGTCGTCAATCTTTGCATACAATCCATGGCTGAGAGCAATAAATTACTCTGGGGGCAGAATTAGATGCTGTGAAGAAGAAATAGATTTAAATACTGAACTCATCTCCTCTGGCTGCTCTTCCACTTTCTTTAGTTCATATATTTATGGATAATGGGGTTTCCACTACTGCACTCAAGAATAGAAATCGGAGAAACTGAAATGAACCTGGGAATATTTTCACATTAATATAAAGCTATCGTTGGTCTATAGTTGTACTATTAGAACTTGGGCTTCTCTTTTTTTTTTAAAACCAACGACATGACATCATGACCATTTCAAGTCTAAGATCAAGTATTTTATAAATATTAAATTCATTAAGTATAACAGTACGGTTGGCTTTTAAATTGATCTTGGTCTTACATATACTGTTTCATCATACAGTGCAACGACATTACATTGACCAATATAACTTTACACACACTCTCATAGACCTCCCCCTAATTCAACCACTGACGAGGGCCTTTCAGACACTATCTGTTGTTCCGAAGAGCACTTTGAGTGAATCATGCAGGAGGTTCTTTAGACTTTGGATTGCTTAAATGTAGAGTGCAGTGTATAAGATGAAAGTGCATTAGGCCCCATCTTCTTGTAGCCCCAAATGCTTGAAGCTAAAAGATTCATCTTGAGCAGAAAAGGGCTGCAGTGCAGAGGGTTCACTGAGAAATGGCGACCAAGCTTTTTGGGCTCATTTACCCATTGGAGAACAAACCTCCTGATAACACCCTGGAAAACCAGTTGAAAAGCTCCAGGTTATGGGCGTATCGGTGGGTTGAGATTTAGTTTATGCAGTCAATTTGTTGTCTATCAGTTTTGCCAGGGGAGAAGAGTAATAGTGTCATCATGGGGGATAATCAGTGGAGCGAAGCACATTAGAGGGGAAGTGTTATTGAGCTATGTGTTACCCTTTCCTGTTACTTCCTTGGAGAACAATTACTGTGTTTGAGTAACCAATGATTGAGACAAGATGCGCTCACAGTGTATGTAATTGATGAGTTCTGTCGCTTACAAAACAAGGGGAATTTTTTGTTTTGAAGTTGCTGTGAGTTTCAAACAACGCTCTACTGCTCCAGATTCTACCACGACTGGTGAGATACCTGAGCTGCAAACACATTTTGAAAGCAAATAGCTGAACAATGTCGCTTCTGGTGCTGCTGAGCGGTGCTGTAACACAAATCCATCCACCCATGGAGGCCCTTCCTGCAGCTCACTGCATGTAGCCCTCCTCTCAGCCACACACACACACACACACACACACACACACACACACACACACACACACGCACAACACTATGTGTGCTCAGTTCACATGGCAGTGACTGTCTGCCGGTGGCCCACGAGCCACATCCAGGCCGCCCATGTAAATTCCCAACCAGCCTGCAGAATATTAATGAATTAAAAAAATGTGAGGAGGAAAAAATAAATGCCCTCACTCCCCTCTTCCATCAATCTCTCTCTTTCCCTCCACAAACGCATTGTCAACAGAGCCATCTGTTTACAGTCCCTCCTCTGTGCAAACTCTGAATCAAGACGTGATCATGTGTGAGTGGAAGGATTGTTGTTGCTTGTAATGTCAACTGCTCATGCAAGTGAATAACTCTACTGTTAAATATTTAACAGTAAAGGATGCTCCCTCAATTCCCAACAATTAAATAAAAAAATATATAGATTTAAAGACTCGAAGGTGCAAAGACAGTCGGTCAAGTGGTATTAGCCAAAATAACCGAACAAAGACGAGAAAGCTGTGCAGTCTGACCAGTGTGATATGTTAACTAATGAATCTGTTTGAATATTTCATGTCTTCAACTAGTGCTGCGGTGGTAGCTGAAGCATCAAGAGGGTCAGGAACGAGTAGCAGTGGGTAATGAAGAGAGACGTAAGAGAGGGGGAGGAGGACGGTGGCCAACATGCTGCTGTTTGAGAGCCGGTCAAAGCATCAGGTTCGATTGAGAGCAAACACAGATATAGAGGTGACAAATCTATTGTGAATTTTGTATTAGTATTATGTCTACATTGATTTAAGAAAAAAAAACAACTGTATTGAAACGACCCCAGATGCAATTGAGATGCTAATCATTCTTTTTATTAATGAGTAGGGGACAAAACCTGGTGCAGGACCAAGATCTACCTCACCCACAAAGCTTTGATGAAGCTGAAATAAATCTTTTAATGGAATGGAGCTTTTAAGGTTAACTCATTCCACCAATCAGGACACTTCATATAACACCATAGCTGATTAAAGTAAATTCATACGTAAATCATGACAGTTTTCTACTTTACTTATAATCACACATTTTAACAATCACCTGTCAAAGATCCGCCACTGTGGTCGAGAATTGAGAGCATTTTCCTGTTACTTCTCATCATCCATTTTGGAGAGTTCTGTTCTCACTGTTATGGGCTATTACCAATAATACATTGTGAAGAAAAATAAATTGTTAAATATGAATTGGCCTAAGTGTATTTTGTTACTTGAAAGTCTGCTCTCCACAGTTTCTGTACTGACACTTTTTCCTTCCCACACTGACGGTGTGAAAATAACAGCCCAGATTCTGAAACATTGGTTATAACTGTTTTTTTTTCAACCTGTATGAAGGTTATTTCTGCAGCATCCAAATGAATTCTCAAGTGAAACTCCTTGAGAAGCGACCTGCGCAAGCTTTGATTGTTTTTTGTTCTAAACAATGGCATTCTGTCTCAAATCCTGTCTTGTTGACGCATGGTTATTGCATTGTGCAGCTCAAACATCCATTTAATTTAAATCCTTCATCCAAGGTAAGTGTCTTACTAAATATCCACTTTTGTTTAAGATTTGGTTAAGATCCCTTACAGCTGAGTGTTAAGACATTTAACAACCCACACGCTTGGAATAATAATTTGTGTCTCATTGGATTTTTTTCCACTTAAAACCTCATTCATCAGAACTCCTTCACCCTCATTTTAAGCCAATCTACAAATACATATATTTGTAAGTTCATTTAACTGCTGGGTGCATGTATCAGGACACAGACTGCATTGCCGTCACAGTGGCATCACAAACTCACATTTAAGGTGAAAACAAACTTTCCTCTTTCAGATGGGTATGATAAAAGCCTTGTGGTGTCAAACTATACACGTGCTGTAAAGTGAAGGTCAAGCAGCACCCGCTTTGAGTGCAGAAGAAATTTTCATATCTTTGTAGATGTCTACCCTCAGCTGTAAACAAATCCCTCAGTGCTGGTAAAACATTAACATTCAATGTATGAGAGCTCTTATTTATTTTGAGAAAGCTCAGGTATCTTGTAAATAACAAGAAATGCATCAATACGTGTGTGAATGTGTGTTATAAAAAATAGTGAATGAGTCAAACTTGGAAACTTGTACTGTATTTCTAATGCATCTTGTTAGATTACAGATGTTCGACTGCATTTGGTGGAAAAATTAAATGAGAGTTTAAGTTGTAGCATTATTTTAAAATGCTAAGTTTCTTTAAAATTTCAAATGAAAACATAAAATCAGGCTTTATCAGCAAAGAAACCACCAACAACAGGGAGCACATTGAGAATAAAGGGTAACCTTGGAGGGCCTTGATATTGTGTTGTTAAAATCTGACAGACGATGTAGCACTGTGCAAAGTTCACCAAGAGCAGTTCCCCAAATAACAAAAAAAAATGTATGAACAGGAAATAAATCAGTAATTAAAGAGTAGAATTTCAAGGTCAGCTGTTTTAGAAAGGATCCTGTGTTAATTGGAGAAACAGCCAGAGAGTACAACCACTGATCAGAGCATGAGGTGAATGAAGTCTCAGGTCTGGGTCAGTTGCCTTTTACTAGATGTTCTTACTATTCTTTCCTTTGTGATGAATATGAAATAAATTAATATAAAATAAATAGCAAATACATGAAAAATGCTCTTTATGTTTGTGTACAGATCAATGGTAATGGTCATAGTAATGAAAAATTGGAGTCAAGAGTCAAATGTAAAAAATCTTTATGTTTCCATCACAGTGGAATTAACGATTAACCTTTTTTATTTCATATGATGGCATTTGAACGGGAGCTTTTTTATTGTGTTTATTCCCATTAAAGAGAGTGGCTCGGTCTTCTCCATTCAGATTTCTGTGATAGAGATGCCAGATGTCTGTGTGAAGGCTCACATTTTATGAACCCAGTGTCATTTTATTTTAATGGAAAAACACAATTTAAAATAAGAAGAATGACCAAATGAGGAGCAATTAAACATTAAAACGAGACATTAAAGTGTCCGTACTAATGGGACTAAGTCTGTGACGCCAGGTTGTGACAAGAAGGTCAAGGCCTTGAACCACAGAGAAGAGATTAAACAACTACGAGCAGGAAAACCTACTTGCACAGCACTTAAGTGCTGCTTTGGTTGGAATGAAGTATGCCGAACAGCAGAAGACGGCGGTTTTAGTAGGCAACAAACTGGTGTGCGTCAGTGTATTAGCTCCATTAAACCCAGATAAATGATGATTATACAACAGGGGAAAAATTCTATGCCTGCAAGCTCATCGTAATAGGTAATTTACACTGGTTTCCATTTACATTTATGCAGAATAACTTTGTAACTACACACAATGATGGGAATTTCAACACAAATCATTCCAATTTCCCCATTGTCCCTTTTACAGTAAGTAATAAATAATGACAAGATTTAAATTAGCTCCTTTGTGACCCATTCAATAATAAGAAATAGTGGTACAGCTCTGAAAATGCTTTTTCAAGGGCATAAAAACACATCAATGGTTATTAAAACTAGTCATGATTTCATTAGGACACGTATAAAATCGTATTACTAGCTCTTATCTAGAAAAACTATGCCCCAAAATAAATGAACAATAATAAACTGTTCAAAAACATCGTAAAGTCAAATATTAATATCAAACTTAATGGAGAATCTCAGAGTCTGTGTTAGAATAAGATTTGTTTTAAGAGTTTGAGAAGCAAAAATAAAAGAGAAAATGCATAACAATAGCTAAAGGCACCAGATGTCCCATTTTTTATGTAGCCACCATCAATCACACATAGAGAATGAAGTAAATTTGTGTTCAGTGCCCCTGTTCTCCCAAAGTGTGTTTTATTAAATAAACTAGGGACAGTGAATTGCATTACTCCCATTGCAGCCAAGATGATATATACCTCTGGACGCAAAGGAACAATGAAGAGACATTATTTTCTGTTGCTTTCCTAAGGAGATGTTAGGAATCTATAATACCTATGATTCCATATCCTTCATCATTTAAGGCCACAGGTGTTATTTTTTTTAATTCTTTATCGACTTCAAAAACTTCGGAAAAATCCCAGCACAATAGGCATGATAATGGATTTCTGGTGAGCATTACTAGCAAGTGACATCAGTCAAATGGGAAAAGGTCCACATTTGCCGCAATTCAATCTGAATTCTGTAGTGCTAAACAAAGTCCAAGTTTTGTGTAGGATTTCTAATCTGTGGGATAAATGTTTTTTGCAAACAGAGGTATTTAGACATAAGTTTCCTTAGAAGCCCTTTTGTGTACGTTAGCTGTCTGAGCTTCAGGATTTGCCTTAAATATCTGAATATATATTAAATTCATGAAGCAAAATAGTACGGTTGGCTGTGAAATTGATCTTGGCCTCACACATACTGTTTCATCTCGCAAAGCAATGCCACTACACTGACCAATGTATCCAAAGCTTGTCCTTTTGAATAGTGCATGAAATGACATTTACAATATGCCCTTTATACTGCTCTGCTCATTATAGTTAAAGCAAACTGTAAGAAAGGCCTTTGGATTATGTAGAGTAGAACTGTGTGGCAGGAGCTGAGATGAAAGGTCCCAGACCTAGAGCCTCACCACAGCACGTCTGCATTTACAGTCATTTACATAATTTGTTCTGTTAGATGGGTGGAACATTAATATATAAAGGTATAAAATGCATCACCAACATCTGATATTACGCCAATAAGTTATTAATGTAAATGTGGCCTTATGGGACGGAGTGTTTCCCTTTGAAGAAATAAACTTGGCAAAGCAGAGTTCAGTATTTATACACTATACTGTCCACTGTTAGATGGAGACACTTTTTTTAAATATTAGTCAGTATAAAATAGCACTCTTAGTCCGTCTCTCACAGGAACAGCATGTTGAAAGCTTATGATCTGAATGAACACATTTTCTGTCATTTCCTGACGCCTCCCTGGCCCCTGCCTGCTTCATCTGATATCTTTGTCCAGCGAACACTTTCACCTGTGCCTGAGGTGGGTGAGAGGGGTGGGCATTAATGATGAGCCTATGAAGGTTGCTTAGCCTCCAGATGTCATTGCCAAAAGTACAAATACAGCCTTAGGCTTTTAGGCCTAATTAAAGCCAATAACCCGCACAGCTTGATCTCAAACTTCAATTCCAACTGCAAGTCTGCAGCCTCTGTGCGTCAGCTTGGGTTATGCTAATTAGTACTGATGGACCAGGCAGAAACCTTTCTGCCTAACTTTTTTAATCATGGCCTCCAAGTGAACCACATCAGCATCTTGTGTGTGTTTAACATATTTAAATAATATAGCTTTTAATATGGAAATGAGTAAGATACAGGAGCATGCTCCACATATCCAACTTTTATATTCTGATGCTTTGAATTATTCTGAGGTATAAACAATGTAAATCTATATGTTTATGGGATTGAATTTTAAACAGACTGGTCATTTGTCTGTGTATTGTTGACGGTCATTCTCTGAAGTCCTGCTGCACTCCAGAGTCACAGGAGACAGTTTGACTTTTCATTGCAGAAAAGAAACACAGGTGTTAATAACAAAATTAGTGACGGCTCTGTTCAGTCTGACAAGGGGTCAGCATGAACAATAGCAGGACTCTGATACTGGAGCAGTTATATTTGGAAGTCAAGTCAAGCTTGAGTTTATTATCTACACTTTTATTTATATTGTGATGTATTAAACTGTCTTCTGGGGAAATGGGGTCCTTTTATTTTATCACTCTCAAAAGTTCTGATCAGTGTGATTGGTCATGATGTCAGGGAAAAGTTTTTTAACATGAAGGGATGGGTAATTTTCCTGTTTGTTCATCAGGTGGTGTCACACAGGACGAGAGCAGATGTTTGAACTTTACTGCCAATCAGAGGGGCTGTCTGAGCCGTGCGGCCGCATGTAGAATGAGTCATCAGCACAGGCACCCTGTTGTCAGGGGGGAAGTGGAACTTGTGTTGCTGTGATTCTCTCTCAACTCTCAGGCGGCACCTCAAATAGGCCAGAAAGACCATATGATTGTCAGTCAGACCACATACCACACATTATGTTTACCAGTGTGGCAAGACAAGGAAAGGCAGCGACGCAGGTACTGTTTACTGTCGTTTATTCAGTAGCAAGAAAGAACTGGCACATGTTCCCCATACAAGAAGTATATATAGCTACAGCCTCTAACATTACCCATCAACCCACTGGGTGAGAGGACACACCCCTGAGTGCACGCCACACCAGCTTTTTTTCTTGCGTGTATCGTATCTTTGTTTACAACTCTGAACCCTGCAGGTCCAGACTGATAGTTTTAAAGGTAGTAAACTTGAAACAGAGTCGTGATATAGCCTGGACTGGTGGGCTCTTTGAACATCAAATAGGCTCAGACATCCGACCCATTGGTGTTTCTCCCTCAACAAAATCAACTTTGGTCAAGTGTAAATTGTACAGACGTGCTGAGAGCACCGATCACTGATGTCCGGCACTTGAGCCAGACATCAGTGAATTACATTTTGTTGAATTTATTCATTCATATTTTCACCCTCATCTACGGCATTCGTGAAGTAGAGAAAGGACACTTGCTATTTTAAAATGACACTCAAATTCCACTTTTTGGTCTTCACCCTGCACAAGATAAGTAGATAATAATAAGCAGGTAATGTGAAAGTATTATTTATTGGAAGTTATTTCAGTTCTCCTTTTCTCATTTGTCAAGTACCCTCCCATGTTCCGTGTAGGAATATGGTGAATTTATTTACTTTTTTAGTAAAGTTTACTTTTGTATCAGTCACACTCCAGGAGATAGCCAGAAAGCTGTGGGCGTGCAGAGTGCAGCCAGTTGAAATAGTTTTGTGGTAAACCAAGAGTGTGCGCTAAGGTCAGACAGGATAGACTTGAGTCTATTTTAAGGCACATTTAGCAACCATGTGACACTCTTTACCTCGTTTTAGATGTTTTGTCTCTGTGCCGTCCACAAGGCTTGATTGAACATAAGTACAGCATGATTTCCCTTCCTCTTGATCTCTCTCCCGCTCCCCATCTCCTCGTCCCTCCCCACTGTGTGAATCTCTTTCACCTCGTATAAACCCAGTTGGTGGTAGGGATGTGGAGCGGCTGTCTGCGGTGGGACTGGCTTTGTACCCCAGTTTGAAGTGGAGATGAGCAGCAGATCTGCCACTGTATGGAGCCGGCGTGTATCACCTAAACCCTAAAGCAACATTGGCAAGAATGTAGAGCTGTTTAACAGACCTGACAGCAAATTCTCTGCTGACATTTTCCTCCGATACCACACTGGGAAATTCACATTTATTCTTGACTGTGTCCCTGCACAGTGAGCTATAATGAAAATATCCAAATCCCTGCGAGGTAATTCTAGTAATCACATTTCTCCTTTCTGCGGTAATTTAAAGGTGTGATTTTAGGGTGAGGCTATTCTGTTCAGATCCACATGGGAGAATTCTAAGGATGCACTTTTAATGGGATGACATAGGCTTGCTGAAAACTACTTTCTACTAAACACAGAGAATGAAGTAAAGCATCAACATGCATCTCATTCCATCCATACAAACATCAGTATCAGTTTATCCTTAGAACAAGCATTAACCTTTTTTGGCAACAGAAAAGGAAATATTGAAGCCTGTGGAAAATAAGGTTATTGTTGACCCAATGGATTGAAAATGACAACCATTCTGACTCGCCTATTTGTTATACACTAGTTAACATAAAATCAATATTTATCATATATTTAAGAAAAACGATTCCAGCGCAATATATGAACATTATAGCTGCTTTCAGAATAATCTCTTGAAATGATCGGGGAGGGGGGGGGGGCATTCTTCCGACTTTTCCTACCTTGTCCTAATGAGCCCATTTGGGAACACACCAAGATATTCTCTGGACCGATTCAGACCATGGGAGGGGGGGCGTTGATGACAATTCTAACATACGACTCTAAACTTGAAAAAAAACAAAACACAAAAACACAAAAGGATAAAAGTCGGGCAGCACATGTACAGGACATTGATGAAGATGTACACCTGGAAAGACAATGAGATATAAGAGCAGATGGAGCTGCACTGTAAACAAAAACATGTGGACTTGCAGTAGAATTATTTAATTATGTCCTTCCTCTGCATGCTGCATCACCTCTCGCCAGAAATCTCCAGAGATTTCTCCAGAGATTTCTGGGTTGTTGGGAGTGCATTCATATGTGAAAAGCAAACTCTGGATTAAGTCTGGACCCAACTGTGCAGACGTTCTCTGCAGTTCATGTCTAATAACGGCTTATTTTTCTGGGGTCGCATAGTCTGAATCTAACTTCACCCTGCTAATGTAAATAACATAACGCTTGGTTTTGTGCTGAATTATGTCATTTTTATGAACCTTGGCAGCACTTTCTTTCACATTTACATGGTAGCTCTAGCAAATAACATGCAAAGCATCTGCAGCTGCAGATAAAGCTCGAGTTAATTATGCAACTATACCAAAAGAAATAAAAAGACCAGAGGCTTCGAGTTGCCACAGCACAATGCACACAGGTTCAATTTTGGGTGATGCCCAGGAATACAGTATTTATGAACATAAACAACACTTTTGTCAGAGGTTTATTTTGGGAAATTATTACCATTGATGTCAGTTTTTGTAACATGGCTGACTGGACAGTGGTCACTTTGTGCTAAACAGAAGTGACAACCCTTTTATAACTTTTACCCAATCATCCACAACAAAATCCCACTTGTTTAACAATTTATTTTATTAACAACCCCTTTTCTATTGGTCATTTTTCTTTATCAGACTGATCTAATTTCTGTGATCAAATAAAACCTACACAATAACATACTTTAATATTTACCATGGGTGTTTAAAGATAAATCCAGAATCTTGACCAACATGCAGTACCATAAATAAACATTTGAAGTGTTTGTAAGAGGTCATGCTAAATTGTAATTTGTTTTTATTTTGGAACAGCACTGAACATAACAAATCTTGTGTGCCAAATTTTAATTCTAATCACTTAGGTAAATGAAAGGCTGCCACTGGACCAAAGGGAATGTGTGTGCAGCTGAGCCAATGTAATATTTTACCTTACTTTGAGTGGGCTTGTGTGTGTCTGTGTGTGTCTGCATGTGTCTATGTGTATCTGTTTGTGTGTGTGCGTGCCGACTGTTTTGTGCGTGCTTCTCTGTAGTAGAGAATAAAGTGCAGATGCTGTGCTCTGGTGTCACTGGTGCCCTTTTGCATGTGAGCGACACAACAATGTTACAGCTGCTTCTCTGTCAGTGGACACTTTTACCACTTGTGACATTTGTTTTCCCAGTGCAATTTTGAATGTTCTGACCTTGAAAGTTAAGTTTTGGAGCACATTACGGCACTCAAAGAACAGAAAAGAAAAAGGCAGTGTGAGACGCACGACTTCTCTCATCCCTGCTGTTTGTGCAACATGAGAGATACTTTTTAAGTTGAGGCAAAAAAGGATGAAAATTCTGCTTCCGCCTGCAGACTGCCAGGAGGTCATGGCTGTAGGGTGTCTGCATTATACTAAACTGATGTTTTGTTTGCTTACTGTCTGACGATTGCCAGGTGAGCGCTTTGTTAAACCACAATAAAACCATGCGAAAATTGAAGGGGGCATCCATAATATCTAAAGTTTGTCAAAATATGAGCTGTGGTGTAAGACTGTGGGGAAAAGACGTTCACTATGAAGTTCATGATTATTCAACCATTTGTTATATTCCACTAGGAGTCACCAAATTCAGAAATGTTACATACAGCTTTGTTTAGCCCAACGTAATTACTATTGCTATAACTGTCATTCTTGCACAGTACAATACGTAGTTACCAGGGACATGAACAGCTAATTAACTGTTCAAAATTATGTCATTTAAACAGTAGGTCTTTGATTTGACAAATAATAATAAATATTATTAATTTACAATTATAATAATTATGGTTTCAAAATAATGGCCATTTCAGCAGATTTGATCAACTCATCAATATTCTCAGCATTATTGTCAATCATCTCATGGGGTGATGATCAATGTACGTGAACCGAGTGAAGGGCTAGCTTGTTTCTTCCAGTGTTGTAGTATTTTGTTGTAGCTTTAAAAACGTGTTTACTGAAACGAAAAAAATAGCTTCGAGATTAATTATTTATAAGTTTGATGAAGTAAATTTTTTGAAAATAAGAACTTGGACTGAGGTTGCTGGACACACACATACCTAAAATCAACAAAGAGCAATATCGAGCTAATGAATGTGGCTCTTCCCAATGTAACCTGAATCCTCAAATAACAATGTATTAAAGTAATAATGTGGTGCTTGGCTTTGGAAGAAGCACAAGGATCATTTAGTTAGCAAACTGCAACGAGCTGGGAATTATATTCCTTTCGGTTTACATTTCTGCAAAAAAAAAAAGTTTCTATGATTCCCACCTTTTGCTGTTTCATGCTTCTGACAGCCCCATGCAAACCAGTTTAACATGTTACTAAATCTAAAGCTGAAGAAGGCTACCCAACCAGGTGCCTTTGTTAAACAAGGATCATTAAGTTGCTGTTTGGGGAAAAGGTTTAGAAAACGGTAAATTTATATGTACAGGTTGTTGTGTGCCCCGGATGCCAAAACAGCCATAAAGTTTTGACCATCCTCACAGGCAGGCGGACCTCATAATAGCTTTTGTTGTAGGTGTAGTCTCTGTTGCCAATGGGAATGGCCGCATGCTCTCATGCATGTATTATTGGGTTTGGTTTTAGTAACTACAGGGTGCATCTGTGTTACTTGAGAACAATGGTCCGGGGGACAGTGTATTGCCATGGATACTGGCGGCCTCTGAGGACTGTCTCAGCTGTCGTTCACCTCACCAGCAGGCTTTTAACTGGACGCTCATTCACGGTGTTGTGACTCCACCTGCCATCAAGGGACAGAGTTCACCCACCCTAGATGTCAGCCACTTGTGGCGCAACCACATGTTTACAATTTTTTACTTGTTAATTGTTGAAAGTCTGCTCCCTGGCAATAGTGTGTCGACCAGCGTTACAACACCTCATGGTATAAACCCACCTTTTACAGCTCTGTACACAGTCTCCTTAACACAGGAAATAAACACAAATATATCAAGGTAAAGCACGAGGTATGTATCATGAAACACTGTTTGTTCTTCTGACAGCAGACACTACAGTCAGTGTTGTTTGTTCTTCTGTGTTTGAGACAAATATGGAATCCGAACTGTTTATGTTAGGCTTTCAAACAATTTCTGATGCATATGCTGTGGTAGTTACCTTAGCCCTTTATTAGAGTATATAATGTATGCCGGCTTTAATTTGAAGCATTGATAACTCCCTTTTTATGTGGCACATTATTTCAATGTCAATATTATTGCAATCACAGAGTACATAGATATTTGCCAACACAACTAATCCAGTTAAACAACAATACAGGAATCTTTAGTTTTTCTGAAGTCAAGCCGAATCATTAATGACGAACATCAGCTACAAATTTTTAATTTGCAAACTTTGAACACAAACATTATACATAATTATTTTATTGAAAAAGTACAATTATCCAAAAGCTTAGAATTAAACTAAAAACAGTACAATTCAAACAAACATAGAAATATATTGCAGTAAATCTGGAACTTCTGTGAAACTCTTTTTGACAGCAGGCTGTTTGCCTTTTTGCCCCCTGTGTCATGGTGTGTAGAAAGAAAAAAAAACACTTCCATGTGTCTCTGAGCAAATTTTCTTCCCATCCTGCAGCAACAGCAACTGTGAGGGAAAAAAAGGAACTTCATGATTTTTCTCTTGCTTACATGCTCTCTACCCCCGTGTTTAGCTTTACGAGTAAATTCACTAAAGGCTCCAAACCATACAGTCTGAACAGTACACTTCAGCATGACAAGCTCCACTACAGCCCCTACAACACATACAAAAGAATGAAATGTCACAGTTTCCACTCTTAACATTTGCTGTGTGTTTTTTGAATACCGTACCTTCACACTTTCAACCAAAGAGAGTTAAATTGTAGAGAGCAGAGTGAATGCGTACTTTGCAAAGCAGCTCAGTAGGTCATGCATATCCTGTAATAAGAGAACGGGTTGCTTCTCGTTGAAAAGATAACCACAGTATGCCGTCACTCTGAGTTCTCATTACCCTGCTTTTTAATTATTCGGCACTCACATATATTATTTGTTTTACCGTACTGGTACACAGTACACCATACACTCCAGAGTATCACGCTGTACATTGCCAGATGTAATCTCAAGTGTTAACGAAAATAATATGTTACGTAATGGACCATCTAGCTTGAAAGGAAGACTGATTATGGTAGGTGTAGTTTATTCATGCTGTTCATTATGGCATCCTGTGCCATAGCCTATAGTCATATTGACATCAGACAGCTGCCTGGATCGTACAGCGCACACACCAAGTCCACAGAAAGGAATGTCGCTTCAACAGCACGCAGATACCCTCTAGTCATGACCCTGTTTGGATTGTGGTAGGTGCAGTGCAGCATGGAAGAAGCTGCTCCACAAGATTGGCTTGACTGCCTTCAGCCATCCAGAAAAAGAGAATTAGCTCTTTGGAAAGTCTCCAAGCAAAAAAATGAAAGTGATAAGCAGAGCTCAATAAAGGAAGAATAGCCTTTTGGTGCAGCCTGTACTCGACGAGCTTCACGGAGCAGTATGTCAACACAACAGATGCAGCAGCAGACACGACTCGCCATGGCTACTGATGCGGAAAGCTTGATTCCTATCAGTCATTATGAGCATTGTGAACACAGACTGGGGCCTTGTTGGTGTATTTTCAGAACGCTCATAGTTTCATAAAAGTTATCGGGTTATCTGCGGTACTTTCGCATTTCTTGAGAGCTGTTAAAAACGATACATTTTATTTTCTTATCACCTACAGTGTCTTTGAGCAAAAATAAAATTGGATCAGCCTGTCCAAGATTGTGGATGTAGTTTCACTTGCACTCGCTCTGTAGAATAACATAAATAAACTGTTCGGACGGTCTCAGTGTTCAATTTCAGAGTCTATTTAATGTTACATCACCCTGTTATTTCAAATCAAATAATAGAAAAGACAGGTCAGTTAGAGGAGAGCTGTCCACTGAAGGGTATTGTTACAACCTTGAGGTTGTGTGGATCTCTCTCTCTCTCTCTCTCTCTCTCTCTCTCTCTCTCTCTCTCTCTCGTGATGATTGTGTGATGTGTTTCAGGTGTGTCTGTTCGAGTGGATGCGTTTCAGGTGTGTCTCTTTGAGTGGGTGGATGTGTTTACAGGGAGCGGATTGGTTCCAGCAGGGATGGAGGTGGATCGTATTTCCAGGATAAGAGGATGGTTCCCAAAGCTCATGCGGTTCTCACTCCTCTTGCCACTGCCAGCAGGACCTCCAGCCCGACTCAACTTATGCAGCCGTCTGTAAATTGTTCTTTTGTTAACAGCCCGTTCTTGGTTGGGGTGGGTAGCATTTTCGTTCGAATCATGTTTTCTCCTGTTTTGTTGGTGAGGAGTTAGGTCAGTATGATGTCTTTTGTTTTCTTTAATTTGAGTAGGGTAGGTTGTTTTCTGTTTGTTATTTTGCTGTAAGCCCACCCTGAAGCAAATGTGTCAATAAACACGAACGGGCTGTTAATTGTTGTGGCTGGTTCTTGGGAGTGTGGCAAGGAGGGGGGGAACTATTGTACCATGTTGCGATTATATTTTCCCCTAGACAGGGTCGTAACAGTATCCAAGAATAAAAAACCTGAAGTGTGGGCTGCACAGTCTATTGTATTTATCATTGTAAACACCTATTCACAATCCCTCTTTCCTGGAAATGACCATTCCAGCAAACAGGAAGTGAAGCTCTACATTAATGCAGGCATCATAATCTATTATTTATTCTGTTTTGAATAAATTAGTGGATATCAGTAATTTGCACCTGCATTTATCAGCCACCTTGGTGGCACAGACCAACATGAGACTTTTAAAGATCATTTTCAAGACAAACGGGTGACCAGCACCTTTCAGGGGTCTGATGACCGACGCATCGGGCACCTCAACACTGCATTCGGTTAGTCCATACCAAAGGTTGGCCACTAGGCGGCTCACATTCCACGCCCTGCTCCAAGCCAGGGAGCCGGGGCTTGGAGCCCGGTTAATGTTTGAGGATCGATTGAGGTCGTTTTCAATTTGCTGACTGTATGTATGCGACAGAACACTCTTAAGAGGCATCTGATTGGCAAACAACCTCTGCACACATAAATAAATTGATGGTTAAAGTCCTTTTGTTTTCATTATTCTTCATTGAACTTGTGATTGTGAGGGTACTCTAAGCTACTAAAAGTCTGTAAAGTCTGTTTTCATACACTAAGTAATTTATACCTTTAAACTCCTGTTGTGGTGTACTCATGATGTTGCCTTGCCACCTCAGTGATCTAACTTTAGGTCAAGTCCTTGTGAGCCACAGATGAGACAGCACAATCATCTTGCATCTTCCTAATCTTGGTAACGCATTATCCACAATTATAACAGCAGCATTTTAGAGAGATAATAAAGACAGCCAGGCTTACCTCCAGCATGTCATACATGTTCCACAAAATACGTTTCTTTCGGGGTGTTTCTGAAACTTAGAACATAATAGTGATACAAATGTCCACAATCTCATTTCCGAGGAAGACAAAACTGCGATGCCCCCTGTGCTAATTAAAGTCAGCTTTTGGCAAAATAAATAAATTAAAGAAACCTCATACCTCCTTGCACACACGGAGATCTCAACTGAACCGTGGACTTTGAAAATCATTACAGCCTTAATTAATGCATTTGACCAAAACAATAGTAATGTTTGCTGTGTTTGTAATCAATAGTGAATATCGATAAAAGCTTAATGAGGCTTTCATTTTGGATGTAATAATGATTTAACCTGAAAAGGGACACTCCCATTTGCTCTCAGTTTGCTTTCAGGTCACCAGGATAATTTCTCTGATTGTAGCATATGCAGTAAACAAGCTGGTCAGGGACACTGACTCAACTGGGAATGTTTTTGCAGAGAAATTACCATTGTACAGTTGTATGTCTCTTGCCCCAAGAACATATTTTAGAAAGTCTAAAATTATTATCACGTTTTTCTTTCATGTCTTTTGTTGATTTATTTTTTGGATGTGATTATTTTTTGAGCAAAAGCTTACATTATAATAATTCCATTTTAATCTAATGACCAAGTTAATTGATTTATTTTGATCCAAGAATTGCTGATCCCTTACAGTCAGTAAATTAGTTTTTCAACCTCTAGTCGGATCATTTGGCAGTAAATAAATCGTAACGCCTTCCTGTAAAACACATACAGTCGCTGAACATAAAACCGATGAAATCGGATATATCTTAATGGCTAGTTTCAAATCTGTGTGCAGGGAAAGTGTTCAGAAAGACACCTTTCGCTTCTCCAGACAGGTGCACATTATTATACAATTGGTCTTTAATGAGCGTGCCGTGTTTGTGCAGATCTGTCTGAGCTGGAGGCCCGTCCTCATTCATTTTAGATGAAGTGCCTGGAGAGATACCACATCAATATTCATGCACTGATGATTACACTAAGCAAGAAAAGATATTACTGCCCTGTTAAGTGCAAAGAAATGTCAAATGTAAACATGTGCGATATGATTTATGATATTTAAATCACACACAATTAGATTAATGGATTGAACCGACCGGACTGACCTCCATTCAAGGCACGTTTGATAATTACCCTCTAAGACATTGGTTAACTCTTCAAGAAATTCATTTATAATGAGAGAATGACCTGATTTAAATGTTTGATATTCGTTTGGGTAACATGCTGCTTTCCAAGCTTTCACGGCACCTTCAGTGCATTAGGAGCGAGGTGTTCATTCGTTGCATCAAGGGAGCATGCACAGATGCCTCGTCTAATAACCAGCTCGTGCAATGATGAGGATGAGTTACCTTGTTACTCTTTCCTCAGTATATTCTAACAGCTCAAGTGTCTCCGAGATACACCTGGAGATGCTAACGCAAGCAAAGATTTCCACCAAGGATTTCTGCTTTGTGCTTCTGAGGCATCCCTTCTTAGTTGATGCGTGTGGATGACTGATTCCCAAAGTAGCAGAGCTAGTATTGATTTGCAGAGGATATGAAGGATATAGTTATATCTGAGTGGGACTGTGAGGAGGGAACCAATGCTCCTGGAGAGGCAGGAGAGAATACTAACAAAACCTAACAATCAGCATTCTATCTATGAGGTAAAATACAAGTTTATATTCAAAGACTTTTTTCTTATTTCTATGTCTAAAAAGTTACTGAAATATGTTTCTCAGTTTGGGAGTTATACTAAGGGAACTAAAGTGCCGCTAAAAGATTCATTGCATGAATTAGAACATGAAAAGAATGAAAAACAGATTTAACAATGTTTGCTGTCAATCTTTATTTGTTGCCTCTCACGACTTGTGTGGACGGCTGCAGATTTGAATAACATGATGTGCTGTGTGTCTTGTTGCAATGAAGAATATGATGACATCAGGTTAATGAGGGACCTGCCAGAATGTCTTGCTAACTGGGAAAATCTGATCTCTTATTGTTTGGGTCTCATTCCCACCTGTGTGTTAAACAGTCTGATAGATACAGAATAACAATGATGAATAGCTTTTGTTTGCCAAATTAATAGAACAACACAATCTTGGCACTGTCATTACGGTAAACCATCTCCACTGACAAAAGAAATCGGGTAAACATGCTTAATATTCATCAGTAGGCTTCAACACGGCATATGAAGTGGAAAAAGAATACAAATGTAGACTTTGATATTATTTACATCTATTTAAATTACCTGTAACATATTTATTTCAACTTATATGACACTCTTCAGTGGCTCTTTTTAATTATCACTTAGGCGTTTGGTTTGAGGTGGAGCCTAAGGACACATTTAATCAGGGCTGGCCAATTCTGAACACTCACAATAAATCATCAAGTGTTTTTTCCTCCCCCTCCCCATGTCCTGTGCCAAAGATTTAGCTTTATTTTTGACAAATAGCTTTTTAATTCCATTTGTTCACCATGAAATTTTCCACGCCCTGCTCAATAAAACAGGAGGATATTAAAACTCATGACAATTTTTTTTTTTATCTTTTACATTTGCTCTGGCCATCTGTTGGTAAACGCTTTCCCATCCAAAAAGAATGAGTGCACTTGACTGTATGTCAAACTGCCTTAAACAGCGTCTGAAAAATAATATCTGTGCATAATGTTTCTTGTAAATAGATGTTGTACTTGGAGGGAAGAAAAGTAATTGGGTTTTGGATATGAGAGGGGGAAAAATAGGCATATGATTACCTGTAGGGCAACTGCAGGTGAATCTGGATTTCTGAATGTATTACCTTGAATACTGGAAGCTGTTCAACTGTTGTCACCCACAATTGCCATATCCGGCCCGTGTTTGCATTAATCCAATAATGGTAAAGCCTGTGGTCTTTTAATTATTATTATGATTAAATGCAAAGCAACTCATGTGATAGGCTTATGACGAAAACGAGTCACTTTGAGTTGGTCACCAGGGGGAGCTGTTCAGTTTCTATCACTGCCAGTTGGTGCCATCTATAACTCAGGCCACCTGCAGGCAAAGAAATAAATTGCTTAAGAAAGTTCAGCACCACCCGCAGGCAATGAGAAGTACTACTTCTGATGTCACAGCTTGAAGCTGTTCAACACAAAATGTTTTCTCATTTGATTATTGTTCACTTCCACTTCTAAATATATCTGAAGACACAACTCTTTACAGCACTTGACTGTGAGACATGTAAGCCGCAGTTGTGATTTCTGTAGAAAACCAGCACGCATGTGGTGCCCCACGTGTGTTGCTTGGACATTATCTCTAAACATCCAGTAATAGTAGCTATTTTTACATCTAGCAGAAATTGTTCCACATGTAATTTGAACTGGCATCCGTGCCTTGGCTGTGAAGATCTTCTCAGGATGTTCTAGTGAAATGAACAGCCTTTCACGTGTACTGTAGCCTACACATCGTGCTGCGACATTCAGATTAGCAATTTAAATAATATGTTGTATGAAATTTTACCAATTTGTCACTGTTAACATAATCCTGATGATTATTTGGATCAAAAAAAAAAAATAGACTGAATCTTGAAACGCAAGAAGCTGCTACTAACATGTAACAAAGGACTCAGACGATTCTAGTTATTTAAATCAAAAAAATTACTTTAAGCAAAGGCCAGTAAATGTCTTAACCTTTGAGTCTATGTTAAAATGGATCATGTTACAGCTCCCCAAAAGTAAAGCCAAAGCCTCTTTATCGCCATCTGGTGGCTGGCTACCAGATGGGATGACATCATGATTAACAGATTATTTTGGTTCAGGGCGTGAACCGGTGGGATCTTAAAACCATGGCTCCACGACTGCTACAGTGGAGACTCCAAATGTGGCAGATTGCAGAATTGGTATACGGGATATTTTGGTAAGTAACGCATTACATTTACCTTGTGACATGTACATGAGTAGTTATTTCAGTTTTGCAGAATATGTTTTCTCCAACACGTTACATTTACCTTGTGACATGTACATGAGTAGTTATTTCAGTTTTGCAGAATATGTTTTCTCCAACACGTTACATTTACCTTGTGACATGTACATGAGTAGTTATTTCAGTTTTGCAGAATATGTTTTCTCCAACACGTTACATTTACCTTGTGACATGTACATGAGTAGTTATTTCAGTTTTGCAGAATATGTTTTCTCCAACACGTTACATTTACCTTGTGACATGTACATGAGTAGTTATTTCAGTTTTGCAGAATATGTTTTCTCCAACACGTTACATTTATGATGGTTACATTGGGCCACCCACTTCTCGCTACTTTTCCATTACCATGATTTATTCATTGTTACACTCAGCTGAGCGGACACAGCGATTTCCCGACAGTGATGGCCGGGCCACACAGGCAGCATGAGCCTAACAGCTGCTCCGCGTATCTGCTGCGTGTCACGTTTGTCTGTTGTTCACGTAGGCAGCGTGTCTGCTGCAATGTGAGGTTTCTATTACCTACAGGCGGCTGACTGTTTTCCTGCTTTCATTCATTTTATATATTTTAAATTGTAAATATTTACTTTATTTCCTTGAAATTTTGAAAGACTGCATTTAAGCCACTTAAACATTCCCTACTAGTGTGTGTAACCTTTCATACTGTTAAAAAAAAACTGGAAAAAATTACAGCACTAGAACAGCTTGCTACTGTGGTTAGAACTTGTTCATTATAACTTTACTGCAGTGTACGGTACATGTCTACAACTGCAGCTATAAAATGCTGCTCCTTGTACTTTTCTGGCCGATGGGTAGTTCCACTTGTACTGGAACAGATCCAGAGCTGCAGGTCTGATGTTACTGGGGCTGATTTGTTCCTGCATGGATAATGTAAAGACCAACATTTATAGATAGGGAAACACAAGAGCACATCGCCACTCTGCTGCATAATGTGGCATCAGGATAATGAACAAAGTCATTCTCTCCTCCATCCTCATTGTCTGAGGTGACAAGGTGACAACATGCAATCACCAGGTTTTTGCATCCAGATACCATTTGGTTTCGCGAGCTGCTCAGAGAAGTCTGCTCCAAGCGGCTCTGTGTGCCTCTCTGACACTTGTTGTTCTGGGATTCATTAATATGCGATGAGGAGCATCCACCTTCCAATTGATGAGCCACAGTCTTTAAAATGATGAAATAAATATGATCAAATCTGAAAAATCTTCACTGATAGCAGCATTTACTTATTGTTTCTTTTATGGTTTTAAATCTGCAATAATCTAGCTTGCGATTCAAATGGGTTTTTGTGGTTTATGTTTTTTTGGCATTCAGCACAGACGTTCTGAGCGTACCTCACAGAAACACAGAGCTCTCTCATCATTTTCCCACATCATGCACGAGAAAGAGCTACACACACAGAACTCTCTCAAGACTGTGCTACCTCCATGACCTTGGCTGCAAAATAGTGGATCAGGTGGATAAAGACTGCAGCATCCATGATGTTGTGTATTTCACTCGCTCACATAGCATTTCTGAACTGGCAAGATTAAATGCTTAGACTTGGATGATTTGTGAAAGCCCGCCAAAATTGATCCTCCATGGCAACAAGGTCAAAGAAGAGGAATTCATCTAAACTTTGATCTGAACTTTGGTATGACTAATTGGTGGCCATTTTTAATTCAGACTTTGGATGTTAACACCCACTCAGCTTAACAAGGGGCAGCAGGACAGTCCAGATGTGCTTTATCTTTACAATGATTTAGAGATGCGTATTTCTGGAGATACAGGCAGATGGATAACAATCGGTCAATTTCTCTTCAGGACAATGATTCTGGGACTTTTGGAGTTGAGTGTTATCCAGCTTTCAGTGAACACGACCTCTGACTTCCAGTCGTACAATCAGCCAAACAGAGGCTGTGCCCTGTTTGCGGAGAAAGAGTAACAGTTGTGGAAAGAAATGGACTTCAGAGAACTGGAGCCCAGCCCAGCTCTACCGATGCATGCTGGTCCACGGGCGTGAATGCAGGTCTGAAGGTTAATTGCTACCAGATGTTTGTCCTGACTAGTTTGTTAATCAACTGCTATTATCAGTCTCCTGTAGTGAATGGATCAAGCAATGGAAAGCCCACATTTACAGAGTGAAAGTACACGATGAGTCCTTGCTTTAAGATTGTATGCATTTCAGTTCAAGTGTAATTTTTGTTTGTGTTTTTTGATTCAGATTTGTCATTCATGCAATAATTTGATAAATGAAAGTTCTAATTATTTAATATCAATCATGACGTAATCATTTATTATTATAATTTAGGTCTTTAAAAGGATGTGAGTGTGTTACCCTCCTCTGCACCTTCACTGCTGAGGTAATTGATATTTGTTAAACAGTATTGACACAGTGAGAGCAGCATCAGCACCCTCATTTGAAACTCATCTCCTATGAGATCATCCAACGAGTTGTGTGGTAGAGTAGATTTGGTGAATTAGAGACTACATAAACCAAAAACTTGAAGCTGCTGAATAGCACAGTATTTACTTGGAGGGAGAAGGGGGGGAGGGGGGGGGGTCGGACCTGGGCATTCATAATGCATCGCACCAGCCAACCTATTTCCTCTGACTTTGGAGAGTGTGCCATCTCTGGCATAAATCCCGATGGCACCCCCGATCGAACGATGCTGCTGTTCATTCTAATTCTGGTTTACAGAATAATAATAAAGCTGTGTTGGAACAATGTGGGGAAATGACTCAATGTGTTCAGATTAACAATTACGTGTGAAACCAAAGGCTTCTTTTTGTCACACACGGGATCCTCTTCTGTGAAAGTGTTATCAAGGACTTTGTTACATGTGAATGAAATAAGACATAATCGACTATCCCAGCAAGCAATACCCAGATTCTTTGGTTCCTCTTTGACCTTGACTTACTTTATCTCTTTGGTATTTTTGATGTCTTTGCATTGAGTGCAGAATGAAGGTAGATGACAGGAACATTGATATGGACCCAAGTGTCTTGAATGTGTTTTGAAATTGACTTAAATTACTGTATTTAGGTTTAGTTTATCACTGCATTTTGAGGTGTTTACAGACACATCACCTCAAATAAATCCATAAAAAACTATAGGGGTGGATCGTAGATCATATATCCCACCACTGCAAATGTAAATTCAATTTGCAAGATACACAATCAGAGATATAAACGTTAAGTGTAAATAACAGCACAGTTGAGTAACCACTTCTGATATTCAGGTGAATGTTAAAAATCCCTGTAGCATTTTCCGCTTTTTTTTTCATTCTAATAATAAATGTTGACATTTTGTATACAGTGCTATTAAATCAATTGCACACACATGGATCTCTGCAAACCACAGTTACATTGAAATCTGTGTTTACCCTTTACGAGAGCCTTTTTTCTTATCTAGCATGCATATGTGTGGGGGGACAAGTCAGAATGAGGTCATATAGAGTCTGTCAATGAACATATACATTATGCAAGCTTCTTGAAATGTACTATATTCTCTGAGCTTCAGGACTTCAAACTGTTACTATGGAAAGAGGGTGTGTGGGAGTATTTCTTTTCGTCCAGGATTTGACATAAATTAGTTTCTTTGTTATTTCTCAAGATAACTAGGTATATGTATTATACTCATTTTAATGAGGCAATAGTTGGTACTTATATAAAGTGGGAAATGCTCAAATATGAACTCAACCTAAACCTAGATGAAGATTTTTTTTTACATCTATCGATTGCATCATTCATTGTCTTGATGAGATCCAGGAGGGCCAATAGTTTTCTAATTCCAAACTGTGAAGGAGTAAGAATACTGGATTTATTCAGGTTTATGCTGAGTATCCACTATTTGTCTAATTTCAACACTATATATAGACAATGTAGAATATAGATCTAAGTGGGTAGTTGTGCCTGACTTATCACCGGACTAATACACTGGTGGGGTAGTGTTGATAAAATTGTCCTTTTTGGAATTCATGTTCATCCAGTTTAATCTTAAAAGTATCCTAGACGGAGTCTAGAAATCAATAAATCCCTCAACAATAAGGTTTTACTGTTTATCTTTACCTTGATAAGTAGAAAATCTGAGTGAACTATCTTCAATAGTGAGATCATTATTAATATTTACCTGGAGTCAACAGATTGACACGATCCACCACCTGTAATGCCTAGTCTATTACTGCTCTATGAGTTACAGCCATCAAGGTTAAGAATACTCACATTCAATGTATTATTAACCTGGTTTCACTGCAGCCAATCAAATCCAAACCAAGACCTGTATCGGCCAAAAGGGGAATCAAATTAATTACTTAATTAATTAAAATGCAACAAAAATTACATTTCCAGTTACCTTGAAAAAACAGGGGTTTTGACATTGTTAGAAATATTTTGAATAACGCAAGTACAGAATTCAAGAAAATATATAACATTTTTGTTTTTGCTTATTTTAATGAAGAAAGTTGCACATGTAGATTTTAGACCATATACAAACATCTAAAAATCATCTAAAAATACCAAGAACCCACAACTTACTGGCATCAGACAGTGTGCTGATAGTCATTTGACAGTGACTGTTAATATGACTTCTAATACAGTAAACTCATCTACCTGCTCAAACTAATTACATCTTTATCTTTTATGGTTGAGGTGCATATTTGGACCCACTATATGAAATGTGAAATTCAACCTTCATTCTTTATTGTATACCTCAACAGCTTTAGGAATGCATCTACAGTCGTTCCTTCTACGACAGCTCTGCAGCTCGATGAAAACCTGGTTGAAACGTGTCTTTCATTGTTAGAATATTCCTAAAAGTAAGAACATAAGTTCAACACTCTTGGGGTTTTAGGCTGGTTCAGACTAATTCCCTACCCTTGGAAGCTCCATAAATGCAGACCTAGGGCTTACATTATCCCATATGAAGGCAAGGAGATGAAGAGTTGCATCATTATCCCAAATACAGATAAGAATATGTGCAGGATTAACTTGACTTCTATGAAGCTCAGTTGTTTCAGGACACAGAATACATTTAGAAGGTTAAAAAAGATTCAATGGCTCACTTCACAAGTTTATTTCATTGCAGGTTAAAAAAAGAACTTCACACATTTGGATTACATTTTTTTTTCCGAAATAATTTTCAGTTTTCTGTGCAACCTTTCTGCTCTGCAATTGTCACCTGATAGTTCTGGCCAATCGCACGTCATCAAGTAAGCAGGGGAAATGTCTGCGTGCCGTTAACAGGGATTTGGGGATTAACTTTCCTTTATGTGGGAAGATAAAAGACAGGCTGGATTAGAAGAGAAATGATTAATGTTGAGTTGTGCATGGACAAAGACCAATAAATATTCAATTATAATCCTCAAGTCTATAATCGAGATGACGAACAATACAACTGAACTCGGAGGTGGATGTAGAAGAGGAGAGAGATCATTAATACATATCGAACCATGGGACCTTAAGGACAACAGTGGATTTGTGAGTGTTTGTCATGGAATGATACACACTTTTATTGTGTCTTTTGAATTGGCAGACATCTGTTTGTGAAAGCAGAAAAGAAATATAAAGCAGAGAGAGGCGGGCATGGTTTGAACTGACTCAGTCTAACTAATGAGAGGGAAGTGCAAAAGAATAAAAACAGCCAGCTGAGCTTGTATGTTAGTAAATTAAGCTCCACAGCAGGGACATCGGTAACATAATACTGTGCAGCAAATGTAATGGCCTTTAATGAATAAATGGCCTGCTCTATTTATAATCTACAGAGGGGGGCTATTCATGAAGTTAATAAAGGAAACACAGGGACAAAAACACTGGTCTACACTTTTCAGGCATGATGGACTGGACTCCTGCCTTGAAAGTCAGACATTTTGTTCTCATGGTCAACATTTATCCTGAATTATTGAAGACTAAGTCCTCACAATACCAAAGAGGAAGGTAATATGGAAGTAGATAACAAATTAGGGAGATGGAGAGAGACAGGGGAAGTCTCCAAAGTCTCTTTACTGTGGTGCCCAGGGCTCCTCCTGCCTCCAAATTGCATGTAATGTGAGGGAGATGGTCCAAGACATGTTCTGTCACTGTGGACCCCTGCTGGCACAAACAATCCCTTTAGGAGGAAGATTAGGTTTCAGTGGAGAATTGAAATTCGACTTTCCGTGTGTTCGCTTTTTTTGTTTTGTTTATCCCCATCCATCCGTCTTCCTCTCTGTGATTCTCAAGTTGACCCGCATGACATAATAATAATAGTGTCTGGGGAGAATAAAAGTCATTTCGACTGCTCTGGAATTGGAAGGACATCTGCAACGTCAAGCTAGAATCCACACGGATGAGGTTGAATCATGCTGCACAATGGTTCTCTTTGTTTTCTTTAGTCTGTTTCTGTGCCCCTAATTGATTCTTCAGGAAAACTGAGGTAGAACTCTGTGTGCATGCTTCCGTGTTTGCTCTCTCGCTACCACTGTGAAATCGACAGCTGTGGGCGATGATCATGCACAGTCAAAAGAGACAAAAAATAGAATCAAGCACACTTGCACTTTGACTCCCAGTCTCAAAGCCAGTGACCCCAATCTCAGTCACCAAAGATGGGAAAGGCATATGTCCTACCGACTCTCATTTATAGGTCCTCATTATCCCTAATTCAATTTCAAATTCCCCCTCAACCTGGAAATGGCCCCCCAGTGCCCATTTCCTGGCTGCGCAGATTGCAGTCAGTCCCAGTGATATTAAAACATAGTCTCTAAACTGCTCTTTAGTGACCTTTCATGTTGTCACAGAATTTGACATTTTGTTGCGATGAACCAGAAGTGGCTGTCGGATGTCAACGTTGACATGGCGAATGTAAATGACACGTGAAGACAGTGATGTACTGTAAGTGGCATCTATGGATAAGATCTCCTGTCTATAAAGGACAGAAAAGGCCTGAAGGATCACGTGCAGCAAAAGGGAAGGAATGCACAGAAGAGGGAAGGGAAACGGGTGGATATCGGTGGAGCTGGGCGTGAGAGTGATGGCATTTCAGAATCGCTCAGGTGTCGAGCTGTTCACCTCTAATATCAGCGATGATTACACTCTAATTGAGGCAATCTAGTGCTGCTGCTAATCACAGTCAAGGATTCCGCCCTTCTTTCACCTTGGACTGGATGTCATGAGGGTTCAATGACTCTGGAACCTTTAAATCAAGCTGAACAAGGGGAAAAATGGGAGCCAGCGCAATACAATGGGGCAATCTACCGGTCTCAAGGGCATTTGGCTTTCAGTCACTTTTAGACCTTTCAGAGTACAGTGGGTTATTCAGCTGAAATATAGTTGTATTAAATTGGGCAGCAATATGAAGTGTAGTTTAAGAACAGTACTCTGAAGACAGCGTATGACGGGTAGAATATAACGAGTGATCATTGCTTTTCAAATATCGTGACTCAATTTTCATTTGTTTATCAATTATTAATTTGTGAAATTATTTTCTTGATTGGTTGATGATTGTTTTATGTATTAAATATCAGAAACAGTGAAAAATGTCCTGGAAAGTTGCTTTATTTTCTCCAACTTACAACGTTTAATGTTCTTTTATGACAGAAAAAAGCAAAACAGCAAATTCTAAAACCATTGGTTGTCATCAGGTGTTTCAACCTTTTATTCACAAGACACCCTCTTCTAAGGCCGGCCCTTCACAGGTGGATCAGACCTGGGTGTATGTCCCTGATCCAGAGCCATTGGCTGCAGCGTTCTGCAGTGTGTGGTGTTTCTTTTATGGTCTGGCGCAGAACTTGTTCATACAACCCCAGACCTTTGAGCAACCTGATGGTGGATGTTGTAAGGAAATCCCATCAGCCAACCTCCACAGGGCAAACTATTGCTTTCCAGCCCCGTTGCTCTGCCTCAAATGCCATGTCTGCATACATCTCATACGCTTCATCAACATATCCTCCCAGGCTACTGTCAATTCTACGAAGTAGACGACGCACAGGGTGTTAGATCAGAGTATCAGGTCAGGTCTTTCAGGACTTTAAGCTGCTTGCCCACGTCCATCAATATCTCAGAATTGCTGTGTATTTCTAGATTAATATATTTATGTTTTTTTTTCAGTTATGACGCTCAAACGAGATGATAGAAGTAGTTCCATGGCATTCATTCTCTGTATGTATTTGTTTTTCAAAGGGTTTAACCTCAGCTAGGTCAAACAGTAATCATCACTTCCTCACTGGGTAAGAAGCATACAGCTGTTATGGAATTTTAAATATACTCGTGTCAGATACTCAATGTCAAGGTCTCTCAATGGAAAAATGGTATCGGATAATCTCTACTATCCACTAGTGTCTTCATGAGCCTCTTTAACAAACTAGACTAGGATTAAATTGTTTGCTGTTGTAATTCTGTATATTGCATGGAAACCATGGCTGTGCTAAGATGTGACAAATTGCAAAGAAATGTCAGTTTTTTCACACTGAGCTAATTTGGGAATAAAAAGGAAAGAACTGGACTTTAATGCCGGGCCGTAGTTCACTTCAGAGCCCGCGGAGTAAGTGGGGAACTGCGAGATGGGGATTGAAAAATCATCTGTCTTTTCTACCGTGATGAGCTGCCTTGAGAGCAGGAAATAGGGGTTGCCGGTCAGCCTGACTCCTTCACTCCCAGTAACCCCAATTCGTACTATTATTACAGTTAAGGTCAGACTGAGAGGGAACGAGGAATGAGGGAAGAGGGGGTCAGACAACGAGTAGGTGAGAGAGCCAGACGATGACAGAAATAAAGAGGGACAACGTGAGAAGGTATATCGAGTTGTGGGTGTACGTGTGCCACTCAAGTCATCCAATAATTTCACGGTGACAAAAGTTGAATGGAGTGTGTGGTGACGCAGATCCTGCTCTTTAAACTGGCTGTGATGCTGCTCCGTGGACCAGAAACCTCTGAAAACAAGAGGCTGTGTCTCCTTGTCACAGTGAATATATACCACCTAGTTCCATCCCTGCCGATGCTTGTTGCTTCTCACTCCGTGTCCTCGCACAGTTTCCAATGGCAACCAGCTGAAACTAAAAGAGATTTCTTTAGTTGACAGATTATTATGAAAGATATCTTTTCTCCCCCTTCTGCAGCATCTACCTCTGTACACAATTGTGGAAGATGCTGCGCATTTGTACTATCGGGCTCGCTGGGTTTCTTGGTGAGGAGAGAGCTCTGGGGGCGGAGAGGACGGCAGTCTTTTGCACATGTCTGTTGCCATGGGGATTCTGGCGCAGTGACTATGCAGTAATGTGGCTGCGGGAACGGAGGATTTCTTTTCACAGGGGGAGGAACGGGCAAAAGAAAAAAAAAAGTGTGCACAAGCTGTAGCCTCAGCCGGCAATTATGTGGACGGGGCGTTTATTTTAGAAAGAGAGTTAGCGAGGCTTTACTCAGACCAGGAGCAAGGTGCTGCCTGAGAGACCTGTGATGCTTTCATGCTACCTCGCCCTCCAGATTAAATTAAGCATCGGCCACCACACGGATGGTTGGGAGAAAAATCCATTTCAATAAGGGGAAGACAATGGGGAGCTAATGGAGGCTTCGTAATTGCATGTTCCCGAGATAAACGTGTTAATCAAATACAAAGCCTGCATAGAAAACAGTAATTTACCGTTTGAGAAGAGGAGGCTGCTTGGAATAATGCCGATTCAATCACAACACAGATGAATTCATTTTAAACCTGTTCTTAATTTGCATATTACGAAAGTCAACATCCTGGCCATGGTGAAACTAGAAATGGCCTTAACCCTTGTGCGTCATGTGTCTCTTCACAGTCTAATATATTTCACTTTGTGCTCAGATTATATCACTACCAGTCCTTATATGAAATCTGCCAGTCACTGGGCTGTCTGCTGCATTAGGACTCCATTAAATTGTTACCTTAATCCTCAACTTAATATAAAAGGACAACTAGTTGATGTGTGACTATAAGATACAAGATTATAATAATTTAATAATGGTACAAATGCATTTCTGATTCCCATGTCAGCATCCAACCTCCGGTGTTCACTGAAGGGGAGGAATAAAAGAATGGCATCAGGTATTATGTGTATCGCTGAAAGTGTGAATGAGAGCTAAGAATCCTTTGTGTTGGATTTGACAGAGAGCACCACCCTTGTGCCTAAATTATAACCATTTTTCAAACTTTTGTATAGTTTAGTCGGACTGTGTAGGTGTGATATGAGCACATTTGACTCATTAACTGAAGGCAGTTCACACATCCCTTTAAATAAGGAAAAATTCAAGCAGTTGTTGAGGAGGGCTATTTGATGATTAAATACACTGTGGGGTTGTTTATTCTAAGACAGGTTACATTTCATAAACTCACTGCATATTTTGATGTCACGTAACCAGCCCCGAACAGCAGCAAGATTGCCCCCCCCCCCCCCCCCCCCCCCCCCATGTTGGTGGATGGGATATAATACACGTTTCTCAAAGATGGTTTCTGTCATTTGATGTGTTTTTTATCACACTGATGTTTGCTAATGTGTTAATTATTTTTAGTTTTTAGATTATTTGATATTTGATAATATAAAATAAAAAATGGTGATCGTCATGATGGACAGGTGAGACTGACTCATGATTGGTTGATGCATTTATTAACAGGACCTAGCTGTCTGCCACTGCGCGGGCTCTGGCTCTAAATGTGAAAGACAGCAGCGCTCGTATCAGGGATATTTCACCTTCAGATGTTGTTTCCCTTCTCCCTCTCCTTGTTTTCCACTGCTACTTCCTGCTCATGAAAACTGAAATCCTGATTTCGTTAATTTTCTGTAATCTGTCTCTTCCCTCCTTCATTTGAAGACTTTTGAAGTTTTCAGGGGGCATGAACATTTCCACTTTTTTCCACGTCTGAGTAAGAGCCACTTTAAAACTCTCTAGCTGCTGCAGAAACCTGAACTTTTTAGCTGCAGTTTCCATGATGTGCCTTAACATCAAAAATTTAACGTCTCAAAGTAGTGGTTTGTGAGCAATGATGATAATACTACCTAAATTAATTAGGCCACTAAATTCTTCCTTTCAAATCATAAATGTTTGTATATCATATGATATTTTTGACAATTAATAAATTAATTAATCTTCAGGGGTTGGTTAAATTGGTTTTGCTTTTCCATTGAGTCGCACATTCATAAACTTCAATCTTCTCCAATAAGGAGGTACCATGTGATTAGACTAAATTTGATTGACAGTGGAGGCCTGTATATGCACATGTGTCTGTAGAAGATTAAATCCTGGCTGGTGCATTCTCACTGTCTGTACTGACCCAACCAGGAAAACGAGTTCACACAAAAATATAAACATTTACATCTCTCATATAAAAGCTAATCTGGCAGAAAATTACTTGTCCATGTAGAACCCCACCATTCTTTTACGGAAAGTTTTCCACAACTTTTAACAGAGAATGCTCCTAAAAACTAATCCCAAACACAAAAGGTATTTTTCTCCCAGTATTATTTGATATTACCGAGGGTAGTTTGCTTTCTATCAATTTTCCAATTGCTTTTATTTGAAAATATGCAAATGTGGAGAACATGACTGATGTGAGTGAACATGCAGGCAGGGCAACAAAAGGAGAGTAGGACAATGTGACGTGGCTTTAATGGACGGCATGGTGTTATTGAATGGGTTTGTGATTATGTGTTGCATGAGTGAATAAGGGAAACATGATGGCATCAGCTGTCATGTTGTGATGAGCACCACTTCCCACTTGTTCCTTTCTCATAATTCATTTGAACATAAGAACACAGGTAAGCATGATACAAAATACACAGATGTGTCAGGCTGGATAAGAAAGACTTGGAGAGAAAAATACCATGAGACATCACTTATGAATCTCAACTTTCAGATCTTATCCGCTCCTGTTCAGTGTTGTCTGATGTGACACCGAGCCACAACAGTCACTTCATATTGTAAATATGGCCTGATCATCATGAATAATCAATGACATACTGTCTCATCAATTTGTTGTATTAAAAGTGATAATGTGAGGGCATGTTGCAGTTGAGAGGCTCCGCTTCCTGTGCAGCCGAGAAACTTGTGGAATCACGATGATGCTCACTCAAATGCATTGTTACATAGACGCAGTGAGACTGCAGTAATCCGGCTTTTCAGAAGTGATCATGAATACCTGATGTTATGCGACTAAATTACTCTGCATCCACATGAGGCCTGTAAACATGAATGCATTTAATTTAAGTCTTGGCACACCTCTTCATCTTCTTCTTCTTCTTCTAATCCTCCCACCCCTCCGACGTGGTTTATACATTCTTTGGGCCTGTTTTGCATCCATAGGAGGTAAAACTTGTGTCCAATTTCGTGAAGATCTCATAGCAAAGAGAACAGAATAAAACCATGACCGCTGCCATTTGAATGACACTCTTATCTGAAGCGTATTATTTTACACTACGACTGGAAAATTCAAATTTTGTGCAGGAACACTTGACACTCTGACACACGTGGCATTTCTCTTCATAATGAGAAGATAAAAGCCTTGTGTAATTGTCAAGAGCAGCTGTTAAGTTACACTGTGCCTACAGCAGAGCCAGAGCTTGCATGTCACACTGTAGCTGGGAAACCTACAAACATGAATTAATTTGCTCCAGTACACACACACACACACACACACACACACAATGTATGACCTTCAACCTGCATGACATCTCAGGATGGCACTAGCTATTAGGTTCACCATGCCTGATTTGACAGATGTCACACAAGAGGGATTACCTTTAGGTCTCCTTGAGGACCATGGACAGATCCGTAAACAAGGAGACAGTTGAGCAGCGTCATTGCTGTAAATCTCCGGGTATGTTTCAGTCAACAAGAAAGTTAAATAAGTAAATAATTGAAGTGTCATCAGAGTAATTAGAAAGAAAAGAAATAAAATCAATATGTGGGCATTTATCCGTTTTTACAAGTTTAGCTTTTTGATTTGGGAAACAACTCAGGAGACGCCGAACGTGTCAGTAATGAGGCCAATTAAAACTTTCCATCAAAGTCTCAAAAGAGGCTTTGATACAGATACGATGAGATAGATACAGTATTATGAGATAATAACGTGCTTGGATTTCTGACCTAAAAAGAGCACACAATTTATTTTCGCTCTCAACTAAACATTAAGAGCGTAACAAACAATAAACATATGTCATCCCTATGGGGGTGATCCCCTGGGAGACCAAGGCTAATTGCCTTTAGAGTTTTACCTCTATGGGACAGATGTAATTGACTTGGGAATTTGAGTTTTGTTCCCGCGATAAATAAAATGTGTCTGTGAAGCTCTGAGTTTGTAATTGGCCGTAAAAATGTTCTGTTTTTCGACTGAGGATGCGCCCAGGAACATCTCCGTAAATCAAAATCCCATAATGAGTGGGGTCAACAAGATGTATGTCTTGCTTCTTAGCTCCAAGCAATTTCCTGCTCCTTTTTGTTGCCTTCATTTAGAATCATTAAATTCTCTGGATAAGCCGTTACGATGGATATCTAACCCTTCAACCCTGCTGTAACCTTGAGAGGGAAAAAAATGAGCCGTTAAACACTGGTATTTAGATCGCATCAAAGATGATATATGAACTCTGGCTGGATTATTAAATGTGGCCCCTGGGTTATAACAAATAACTGTCACAACCACACCTTTAATGTAGCACAAGAAGAAGAACTAAAGGACTAAATGCATTCCATCATTCACTTGGTGTTTTGTTCCGTTGCAGCATTGTTTATCTGTGTACCGCACTATTTGAAGCGCTTTTAACATAAAGTAGGTACTGTCCATGCAGATAGTCAGACCTTGAGCCAATCAGTGAAGAAGGATGATGCAGGCAAGACAAAGCCAGTATTGTTATCAAGGAGGAGAGACCAGAGAGAAGTTTGCTCACCTCTACAAACAGGTAAGTAAGCCTTTAAAATACGGTTGTATTATTCCTCTGTTATCAGTTATGCTGTCCTCCGCTTCGAGGTAAGATGTCAAGTGTGCTCTTATCCTGGAAGGGTCTTTCGATTACATCAAGTGTGGGCAAATCCCCAAACCCCATGAAAATCGATTTATTGCCTCTCAGAATTGAGAGTGTTTAAGGTTACACATCTTTGGAATGTTTTCTCTTCATTTTGTATGCCTTTAAATCCAAAAAACTGGGACTGGGACTCAATTTCTGGTTTGTTAGCAAACGTCTAGCAGAGTGACTGAATAAATTATAAAAATTATAAATCAAAACATTTTATTGATAATTTAATAAGTGGTTCATTCAAAATAAACCTACAGTCGTGTCTGTAAGTATCTCCGAGCTTGAGAATGTACTAGGCAGCGTGACATGACAGTAAAAACATTAAGGTGTGGTGCAGCACTGCGGTCCCTGAAGGGCCCTTAAGGGTCGCTCTGAGGAACAGTAACAGTGTTTGTGTTTACTGCTCCACTTGACATCTCATATGATCGTCCCCCTAACTGTGACATTTTTCAGCATGTCAAATTAAAATAAATCAAGTGGTCGTTGGACAACATATTTTTACTACGAGACATAAAGAAGAATATTTTTTAAAAACCTGACAATGTTTAATTCTGTCCCCGGCATAATGCCCATTTAACTTACAACATGCCCAGTGGAGTGTGAAGGTTATTTATCAAACGGAGCCTCTTTATTTTTGGTCTCTTAAAAATCCATTAATCACATCCTCGCTATTGGTAAGTAATATTAAATTTTTCATGCAGTCCTGTTGTATAATAAAGCATTTTCCACCCCCGTCACAACACAGAAATATAATCTATAATAAATTTCCATCCTGACATTTTTCATGCACAAGGAAATAGAAGTGATTACATAAATAACTCAACACAGAACATTGTAAATAAGCCAATTAGAAAGTGGAGAGATATCTTTTTTTATTTTTGTATATAATGGTTGGATTTTTTAATCCTCAGTTCACCTTATAAGAGGGACATGTGCTTATGTTGTGTGAAGGCTGCTGCCTTTCAATCTGAACTGAAAGCCGATTGATTAGAAATGACTTGTAATGATTAGCACTGATGAGGGTGGATGGTATCAGTAGATCATAGTGTAGTTGGTGATTGATACTCAGGCAACAGCTCATTACGTTTAATTAACTGCCAGTTTTAGCTTTACCAAAGCGGTGTTTTAACAACTGCTTGTGCTAAATGCTAGGTCTTCAAAAAAGGCACCCAATACCTCTTCTAAAACCCAAATGAGTCGGACTACGCAGTTTTTTTTAAAGTGTGTAAATGCACAGCAGCATAGCTGTCATAGCCAATATTGTCTTGTATGTAAGTGTGTTAGTGTGGGGGGGGTGTACTGGCAAATGGTCCTGGAGACAACTACGGTAACACAAACTACCACAGAGGTGGTTTTGAGTACCTTGAGGTGTTTATATGTCCATCTGTCAGTGTGTGGACAAACCTGAAAAGTTGTGTCCCTGTCTCTTGCACAGTTGTGACACTGTCACAGCGACAATATCTGTCCAGAGACAGACGGACAGACGGACAGACAGACAGACAGACAAACACCTGCCAAAATCCTCTCTGTGGTAGTTTTCCGCTACAGTAGGTGTCCCCCAGGAACACAATTTGATGACATGATGTCACACACGTGCACACAGACTCACATGGTGAAAACAATACCAGCCCTGCTGTCGCAGGTGGAAATAATTTAATAATGACTACAGAGTATGACAGCACTCATGGGTCAAAACGTCAACATTTTGATGGGCGCTGTGGCGGGTGGGATCCCACTGCAGGTTGGACTCGACTTAGCACTGCACCAGGTTATATCAGGACGGAGCTGTGATAACCGAACACGTCCCAGTTGTGCTGCTGAACTTCAGACAGAGCTCAGAGATGAATGCTCAATTGCAAAGAGGCATAGTTGTTGAATACTTGCCAATAATCTGCCTCAGAGAACATCTGCAGACAAAGGAGATGAATGAGCCAAAAATATGACTTAAATTACACAAGTGAAAACTAGCTGGGCACTTGCTTTAAGCTTACCCACCGTTATTACTTAAAACATGAATTCATAACTTCACTCCCCCAAAAAGTTAATTATACTATCACACTCACAATACATGCTTATTGGAACTTCTGTGTGCTGTAGGGCAAAAAAATTAATGTAAATGTAGTCTTTATGACCAAAGATATTTTGATTAGTACTGGTATGAGCAATGCATCCCACTCAGCACTTTACCAAACTCATGAAAAACCCATGAAAAAGTGATAGAACTCTCTTTGAATCCCAAAAAAAGGAATTGACGGCAATGCACAATATTCTATGCTGCAAATGTTTACACCAGGATCTGTCATAATACAAATAAAAGTTAAACCATCACATTATTAATCTTTATATATTGGGGGCTTTACCTGAGCAAACGCATCAGCTCAAACACAGTGATTTTATCAATTTGGTTATAAATGTATTGAAAAACAGAAATGACATTCCCATGTCATTTTCATTCATACTTTTTATTCATGCCAGCTTGCAATTCTGTTACTTCTGACAGCAGCCTGAAGGCACCATAACGCTCATTTGTTAGTTTAAATTCATGCAAAACATAGTCAGTAATAATTCAACTTCCGTCCACATCAATACCACTCACAAAGTTAAATAGGGCTAGGGAGGATGGACTCGTGCGATGTAGTGAACATGCCCCTGCCAGTCCACCAGGAACACTCCCACTACTCCAGATGGCCATGTCCTTCCCTGGCTCTCTGTGGATCCTTCCCCTCGTAATGACTCTGGCTGAGGCGATGCAACAATTAGCCTCTCCACATGCCTTCAGCTGCTGTAGTTACATTCTCTTGCTGGAGAGAAGGAGAAGAGAGCAAACTGGACCAAGACTGGAGCTTCCTCAAACTAGGCTCAGCCTTTAGAAGCGGAACCCAGTTCACACTGGCTGCAAGACATCAGTTTCCACATCTGAGAAATGGATCCCAAAACAGCACCGATCATAATGAGAGCCAAATTAAAGATGTATTGTGTATTTTATTTTGTTGGATGCATAGAACAGCCAAGGCCCAACATTCCCCATATGAAACCACCTTTAACTTCCCCTAATTTAGGTTTTTAGTTGGATCTGCACTAATTAGCATACTCAAACATCTCGCAATTTTTAAGAAAGATAGAAAAGGTTTGGGATCCTCAATTAAAAAGGTTTTTCCGTGACCCATTCACAGCTAGTTTTGTGGTAATCCATCCAGTAATCTAGTCTTCACACTTTACATTACATTACATTACATTTCATTTAGCTGACGCTTTTATCCAAAGCGACTTTACTTGCATCACTATCGTAAGCACTTGCTTATTTGAGATTTTCACTTGTAAACTTTAAGCACATTTGAAGAGAGGAGAAGCAACTAGCTAAATTCCACTGAGGCACTTTGGTTAAAAAGAAGTTAAAGATGACGGTGGTCATACACAATATACCCACATAATCTTATTAGGTTTAAAAATGCTACCAATTGGGATGCAACCTGTGGCCTGTCTTTGCTCAGTGTTTGAAGTGATGATTCAGATACTTCAAAGGCCTCCGATCGTTAGGTCTTTACATTATTCTATACAGCCCCTTTATATTTGAAGACAATTTCCAAGATTACTTCAAGTCATTACAGTGTAGAATCAAGGGCACGGTGGAGGACTTCCTCCTGGCTATGGTATTGATCTATGTGTGAGCAGTGACAACATGAAATGAATCTAGTGAGGCGGTAATCTGTGTGGCAATGACTTTGTCCTGAGCAGCAGAGGTGATTTGTATTCCAATATTAAAAATGTTATGTGCATGGAGGGTTTACAGGTTTTCTTAAAGGGTGGTTCGTCACTGGCTGATGATAACTAAACACCCTGTAAATAACCTCCGATATCTATAAATCTAAAAAAGTGCTAGATTTAAAGGAAAGATAGAAATTGACTCTCATCTTAATAATGCTTAAATATTTAAATTAAGTTTTCTTCCTTTCCCCAAAACGCTTCACTGGGCCACAGAAACACTTTCATGTGGACACAACTTTGATCTTTTTTATAATTGTTTACCTGCAGGCCCCCATTTTCTGTAATTTCTCCTTTTAGCCTTTCACCTCATGTATTCTACTGGTCCTCATGTAGTAACACAAAAAAATCAGAACTTTGGATGCCAACTAGAGCTGCTCTTTATTTTATAGCATAGGAATGTCAAATTTCAACACAATACGATGCATAGAATTGATATAGTTGGGGCTGCTCTTACTGTAAATGGTAAATCTATATAGCACTTCACTAATCTTATCCACCACTCAAAGAGCTTGACAGAACAAGCCACGTTCACCCTTCACACACGTCGATACAGCACTACTCATGAGGAATTATATACTAACAATGGAACGAGAGAACTGTCTGGTAAAGTATTCCTCATTTAATCAGTGAGTTACTTAAGGCCATCGACGTGAAGCTTCATTATTTTCACAAGTCTTATCTTTCCATGCATCCATTTCCTATACTTCTTATTCTTTGAGGGTCGCAGGGGGGCTGGAGCCAAACAACTCTTTTCTCTCACTTTAAAACTTTGCCTTGCATGTATGTACAAATATGATAGATCTGGGAACCACTGTCTTTTTGTTTGGACACCAGCTACCACTGTTGGGTGTTTACATAAAGAGGGATAACAAATATTTTAGCTCCTGAACAGTAAGTGAAGATTTTGTTAAAACTGTCAATATTTTAGAGTGTCTTATCGGAGGAAATGTTTCATTACTTGATCCTTTTCCTAAACCTGTTAATTCTCTATCTGACTGTCAGTGAGGCTATCCTGGCCTGCACCGAGCAGAAGGCCGGGATACAGTTTGCAGAGTCTGGCTGTGACACAGCACATAGCCATCATGCTGTCCTAAGAAAATCCTTCCAGGTCCTCCTCATCGTACTCTCGATTAAAGATCGCCTCCCTGCCTGCATGGCCACAGAAGTGCACAGACCTGGTCTTTCTACCCAAATAAAACATGTAAAGAAATTTAGAAAAAAACATTCTCTCGGGAAATTGGTGCCACATGGTTGCATGAGGTCAGTGAAGGAAGCCGTGAATAAAACAAGAGCTATCCGGGTCACTGAGGCTTGACAAACTGCAACAACCCTGTAACATGAATTGATTGTCTCTCTTCTAAAGATTCACAGCCTCACCCAAATTTGATTCTAATCTAATCTTATATTTAGAGAATGCTTCTTTTTTACCTTACAGAGAATATATTTAGGTTTCCACACTGTCCTCATGCTTTAGGTTCACAAAGCATGTGCATTCTCATGGGTATGCTGGTGAGGCACAGACACAACATTGTTAACTGTCATTGTAATCATATGAAATGTATGATATTTAGGTGTAAGTTATAATTGTTGTTGTTTGTTATTTGCTGATTTGTTCATAACTTGTTCCTCAGTAACTCTTCCGAATTGTATTGACCTCTTTGTTGTTTTATCCGGAAAGCAAAAACAGTAGCAGGTAGATTGATGATGTATCGCTCAGCTGAAATTGTACAAT
Organism: Platichthys flesus; assembly: GCF_949316205.1. Lineage (NCBI taxonomy): Eukaryota > Metazoa > Chordata > Actinopteri > Pleuronectiformes > Pleuronectidae > Platichthys > Platichthys flesus. The sequence goes on from NC_084952.1 coordinate 16,618,092, forward strand.
ATGAACTTTCACAGACGTATGGGTATCAGGGTTCATGTTCGATGATATGCTTCGAAATGTCAACCATTATTTTACAGGAACAATGCAGTAAAGATGTGCATTCTTCTTAACATCGTAATGCAATAGAAAAATAATTTTTAATGATTAATTTTCTGTTCATTTGGTTATATTTGTGTTTACTTTTTATTTTTAACTATTGTAATTAAATGGTTAAATTATTAAATAAATGGTTTAGCATGAATTTCTTTTCTTTGTGTAAGGGGTTACATTTTTTTTTCTCAATAAACATCATTATTTATTGAGAGGAATATGAAAATATAAAATGTACAAATGAGCAAATTTCATCTTTTGAGGAATAAATACCCGCCAATATACTGCAGTCGCCCCCCCAACATTTAAACCGGCTCTAGTATCAGGGCATTGCTGGGTAACAGCACGCCAAGTGAGTGAACTCATGTGGAGGGAATCCCTGTCACGTGAACTAAAATGTCACACATGAGCATGTGATGCTAATCCAAGCAGCACAAAAACTCCAGTACAGATGTGGTGCACAAATCCAGTGTTCTGTTTGCTGTACCTGTTCTCCCCTGTTTAAACCCATGGGAACAGGCTGTACTGTAAGCATGGAGAGGTTTATAGGCGTCCAGGCCCCCTGCTCACAGAGAGGCTCAGTGAAGCAGGAGGACACAGACATTGTTTCCTGGATTACAGACTACAAGGACAGGGCGCACTTTGTTTTTGCTGAGAGCAGTGTCTGTAGGACAGGGCTGCCTCAGGAGACGGTGCTGTTACCTACAGCCCCGGTCAAATGTTTGAGTATGCAGACTGTGACACTGCCTGCTACATGCTCGAGAATCGGAATCATTTCATGCACTCTTGCCCAGATATTGGAAGGTTTGGATGTGTTTTGGCCCATAAACCCATCATTTAAAAGCTTCTGCTTTCCCCCCCTAACTTTCGGCAATGACAACCTTGCACTGAAGCTGCTTGTGTATGTCGAGGTGATCGACAAAGACACCGACATACCCAGGCACATTTCGGAGCTGTAGAAGCCCTTGCTTTGGGGGAGAATATATCTATTTTGAAATGTGAGTGTTATTCACTTGTGGCTAGAGCATGAAAAAGCTTGTTCCCAGCTGCTACTGATTACCAGTCAAACCTGTGACTGCTGTTACTGTTAACTTCACTCTTTCTGCACCTTGGGCTTCAAATTGAAACCCTGGATTACGTTCTTAGATCCAAAGGAGAAAACGACTAACGAGGTCATTTTTCAAAGAGGAGGGGAGAGTGTGAGTGTAGGCGAGCTTAGTCGGATGTGACAAGAGCCAGCTGCTTCGTATTGACGGTAAGACCAAGCAAGTAGCTGTTGACACCTGTCAACCACGGAGGTGTGAGGAGCTGGAGTATATGGCAGCCTGCAGGCAGCTGGGGGTGAACATCCCCTGAACTCAGACAAGAGGGCAAAAGTAAACCGCTGTCTTCAGGCAGCTGGGGTCATTCTGTGAGAGCGGCGACTTCCGTGTGGTCTGTAATTACATTCTTACCAGTGAACCTTGTGAGTGTCCTCAACTGAGACACAATTCGTTACAGCACAACTCCTACTGACGACAAAATGGATCAGATCGGACCTGCACACCTTTCACCGCCACATTACCGAGTCTAGAGAAAACAGCTATGGAACATCTTCAGCATCTGCCTTATTCCCTTAAAGGTGCGAAGTTGAGCGCATTAGACACTAATTTGTGCCACCAGCTACCAGACAGCTCTGGGCTTTGTGCCTGGCTGCTGAAGCAAGGCGTCTGCTCCGTCTCCATGAAATATCCTGGGCTTACTTCACGTTGCCGAGCTTTGATCTTGGCAGAAACTGCTCGCTGAGTGTTTGCACTGTATAAACATGAATAATGTGAGAGAACAACATGAAAAGAGAGACATAAGAAATCCGTCATACAATTATAAAAAGGTTTTTTTGAAGGTGTTGTTTCCATGGCACTGACTATCCTTTCAGGAAAAACCACTGCATCAGTAGTTTGAGCAAATGCCCAAGAGCAACGTGTTTTCATTTGAGTGAAGAAGCCATTTAGTTGTCGTAGGATCAGGTCTGGTATTAATCCAGAAAAACAAAACTTCTGAGGCCTCTGTTTTTGTGACCATGATCTTTCCATTACCTTAACCCAGTTAGTATTTTACCCAGAGAATCGATTTTTCGATGACCGATTTTTAGAATCAAATTTTTTCATTCACATTTCAAAATGGATATGAAGATTATCAGGCTTCAGGTCCAGTTATCTGCAAGGGTTTAACATTTGTACCTTGGCAACTGGACTTGCTGATGTTTCTTGAAAATTTTATTTAATATTTCAAACACAAATTAAACAAAGAGACAAACATTCTTTACTCGTTGTTACTCAAACAAAACAATCTTCTGCTTTTCTTGTTCAAATTAGTATGAATCAAATGTATTTGGATTTCGGTCTCGATTAAAAATACAAACAAGGCATTTAAAGATTTCACCTCTGTAAAGTTGTGATTGGTGATTTGTTAACTTTTTTTGACATTTCATTGGGCGGGTATTGCTCAGGGGGGAGAGCGGGTCCTCAACTAACCAGAAAGTTGGTAGTTTGATCCTTGGCTCTTCTACTCTGCATTTTGAAGTGTCCTTGGGCAAAATGCTGAACCTGTAGCAACAGTCCATGAACGCTGTGTGATATAAAAAGAGCTGTGCATTGTAGCACTGTATGAGTCTCTGTGAATGGGTGAATACAACTTGTATTGTAAAGTTCTTTCAGTGGTTGATATGACAAGAAGAGTGCTAGGCAATTACATTACATGTCATTTAGCTGATGCTTTTGTCCAAAGCGACTTACATTTTTTGAACACTCAGGGGCCATTTTAGGGGTTCAGTATCTTGCCAAGGACACTTAGGCATGCAGATGGGAAAGAGTAGGATTCGAACTGGCAACCTTCTTGTTGCAGAACACCCGCTCTATCCCCTAGGCCACGCTCTCCCCACCAATTACCCACTAGTAGTGAAAATAATCAGCAGATGAATGTTTGGAATCATTGTTTGTATCCAAGTTGTTTAAAGCCCATCTTAACTTTCATCAAAGCAGTGCTTGAGTAGATCTCTATTATAGAAAATATGGAGAACTGTGGTCCTGCTGACGACACGCATCAGAATATATCTGGAGGGAAATAACAAACGATATATATATTCTTTTTTTTTATTAAACCCTTTTATTACACGCAGAAGGTTTTTGGGATTCTTTTGGCCTACAGGGTTTAAGACCATCTTTATATTTTCTTATGTGACATATTTCTATGAGAAACTGAAAACGTGTACAGGATTTCATATGTAAGATTTATTTGATTCATTGCCTTGGTGAGCCACACATTTAATCACACATCTCAGCTCAGCATGGATGAGTCTCTGGAGAACACAGTGAAGCTGAATTGGAAAAGACTTGTCACTTCCACCCACAACTCTCTCACCTGTGTGCAGATCATGCGGAGGATGAGGGGGGAATTGGTGAAGTTACACCTCGACCACATTTCTTTTTGTGAAATGTAAACAAAGTTTCTGCCAGCTGATGTCCTAACCTAATAAGGAACGTGAAACCTGTCGAATTGAATGAAATATCTAGGACACGTTAACAAGTATGTATCTGTGCATGACTAGAAAGTAGCCACAGAGGGAATGGCCACTGACTGCCATCTTCAGAAGAAAGTTTTTTATAAAGTGTCTTATTTTACTTTCTTTTGTCACTGAGGACCACTGAAGGAGCCGTTTCATGATTCATTCTATAAGATAAAAATTAATCCTAAACTATAAACAGAGGCTCCACCTTGAGATCAACTTTATGGTCTCTCTGTGAGACGGAGCCGCAGAGGTGTATCGGATAAAGTTGGAAATCTATTTCGAGACAGTGATTCAGCACTCCTCTTCACCCTCAGGCTTTAGGCTCTGTTTAATACAGTGCAATGCACACACAAATTAACGTGCACTGTTTAGACAGCATACAGCATGTACTGAAACTAAAGTGGCTATGTGTGTCAAAGTGGTGTTATTAGAGAATAACCAGTGTGTTTGTGTCGCAGTTTGGTGTAATACTGAGAACTGACACATTTGTCACAGGTAGGAACTGTGTGGGCTCGATGACTCAAGACAGTTAATGTAGTCACAGGAAAAGGAGCGGCTCACAGGCAGAGCTGCTGCTGCTGCTGCTCGGGGATTTGATGAGCACTGAGACTTGATATAGACGAGTCGTTCCCGACAAGATACAAACTTGAAAGACGGATGAGGGAGTAATATTATTTTCTTTTGTGCGTTGTGGATGCTCTGATCTTCTGATTCTCTAGTCTGAGAACATTTTGACTGGTCAAAACTGTTATCTTGTGCCTGGATGAGCAGTGACGCTTGGCATGGGGCCTTAGAAAAGTGAATTACAAAATATTATTCATGTAGCTGGCAGTCAGTGGTGGGCAGAGTAAACAGAAACATCACTCAAGTAAAATAATTGTTATTTTATAATTATGTATAGTGACTCAAGTAGAAGTTAAAGTACTCATAAAAATAGGTACTTCAATAAGAGTAAAAAAGTATCTGATGCAAATTGATTGTATCAATAAAGTGACATGTTAAAAACTAGGCAAATGCCAAAATACATTCTGTTAAGCACTATTTGCTTTCAAACATCAATAAATAAACTATACTAGATAATCGATTCCAACCACTCAAAATGTGAGATAGATCTGATGCATTTCTCTTGTTTGGAATAAGCTGTTTCTGCTTGATTTGTGTGACTGCTGGTTTTCTTTTTGAAACTGTAAAAGTGACCTTGAGTAACTGGCAAGTATCGAGACTGGCAGCTGGACTCAGACCACAGAAGCCTGAAGCCACTGCTGCACAAGGAGCTGTTCACCAATTTATTCAAAGTACAGTAAAGGCCGACTAAGTACCAAAAACCTTGAACCAGACTATCGGTCGCTGTTTTCATGTTCAACAGCTTCACTTGTTTTGATATTAAACGTATTGCCTGTCAAAGTCACATCACATGCGACAACGCACTTCCTTGGGCCCTTAACATGACACATGTACAGTTGATGAGATGATTGTTTAAGAAGATATATTGGCCATATAAAGCCAGACAGAGATAAAAAAATAAAACCTCTGTGTTTTAGAACATTAACTATCTGAAAAGCTATTTTGACACTTCAGCTTGGTCTTGAAATTAACATTTCTTCATTGTTTTAGACTAATTACTAATTGAGAAATAATGAAAACAATGCAGTGATGTGAGCATGCTAAACTCATCAAGTGTCTTTTCTTTAATTTAGCTCTCAGAAAGATTCTCATATAATCCTGTGTCTGATCAGGCCTCGTGAATTTCCCCTATTTGCTCAGTTCTTTGTTACACTTTCACCTCGCGTCTGGTTCTTCTACATTAAAAAGTCAGGTGGTGGCTCCAGAAGCATACCAATATGACAGAGGTAATAACTTGCATGGTGGTATACCTGGATGATATGTATTAGCTCATATAGTTAATGCACAGGGCTTTTGTGCTAGCGACCATCAATTATATGAACACTTGTGAAAAATCCACTTAAGAAATCACTCACACTTTTCCATTTGTTCTTATTGTGCAGGTACAAGAGGGCTGACTGATTACAATACACAAAGAATATCTCTTCAGCACAGCAGGAGCTAAAATCGTAGTAATTGATCAAGGCTCTGTGACGTTTCCTCTGAAGCTATCTTGAAATACATTCAGACATTTTAAGAGGAGCTGCTGCAATTTCAGTGTCATTATCAATTTACTACAACAAATTTGACAAAAGCAGCATGCTGGTTAATTTGTTCACATCAGGTTCCGGGGATGAAACATACACCCTTGTGTCAAACTTGCATAGTTTATTAAAAAAAAACATTCCTCCTCAACAAGAATTTGCCTCAACACGTCTCAACCTTCGATGTGTCAGCGAAAACAAGAGCTCGACTCAATTCCGAGGCGAGAGGTTAAGGAATGGCCTGTGATTGAGTGTGGCTTTCTACCCTTATGATTAAACTTGCACACTGACAGCCAGTGTTTGATGAACAATCTATTATTCTTTTAATAAATCTTTCAGTAAAGCGCATGATGGACAGGACAGATGAAGTGGGCGAGGGTCAACGCAGCACTGTGCTGAACTGACAATAGTACGCGGCGCACGGCACTGAGAGGAAAAAATCTGAAGAGAATCCACCGACAGTCAAGTTGTTTTCACATTTTATTGCAGCCTAACAAGAGGCTGCTCAGTTGAAAGCAGATCTTCACCAAGCCTGACAATCTTCTCACTCACAGCTAACTTTGCAGTCAACGATGCATTAAATGCCAGAGTAGTTATATAAAGGTAAGTACGTACAGAGACACCCTGCAGAATCATATCACACTCCCCCTATAGGCTTGACAGGAGAGATGGTTTATGTTTTTTTCTCTCCATCGGTGGAGGCTTGAATTCATGTCAGTAACAATGAATTCCACCCGTGACAGGTTTTCACTGTGGGGGGAAAAGAAGCAATAGAAATGTTAGAAAACTTCTCAAACTCCTCCCGCGTCATCATCCATTTCCCCCGCTGTCTATCTGTGTGCTCAGCACCATCAGCAAGTGGATTATACATAGTTGTTTTTTGTTGATTTCTTTCTGCCATGAAAAGTTTGCACCATTAGAATAGAAAGTAACCCAGGAGAATGCAAGATGACATTTCTGTGGACTTAAAACTACTAACTTTTTTACAGGCATTTTTCAAAGCAACAGAGCTTGAGTGTTTGGTATTTGATGAAAGCTTTTACTAAGAGTATGCAAATTAAATAATTAGTCCTTATGAGAATTCATGCTTCGTTATTTAACCCATCCTCAATGTGGAAGCACTAAGATCGTCGAATTTCAGAAGCAAGTGGTCAAAAGTAAAAGTATCTTGAATACTTCACCTAAAGCGAAATTCTGTATCATTCCAGTCAGTCTTAAAGGAATTCAAACATTTTGTTGTGAGTCCGGTCAGGAGCACCCAGGTTATTAAACATTCTGCAGAATGCCGCAGGGAGAGCAATAACTGGTGCTGGGAAGATAGACAGCATCTCACCTGTACTGGCATCGTGCATTAGCTTCTGATTAATTAGGAGTTGAAGGCTCTTTTATTTGTTTTTGAAAGCACTAAATAACATTTCTGCTAAATACATGTCTGAGCCTCTCTGCGTCCTTTCCACTCCCCAGTCTCTCACCCTCTTAGCACTTTACCTCTGGCTTTTGGTGATCGTACCTTTGCTGTAGCTGCCCCCGGAGCTTAGCAACATTTTACCGTCTACAATTAAGTGCTGCTCTTCTGATCACATATTTCTGACTTGGCTGAAGACTCATGTTCTCCTGGGATTATGAGTGTCCCTACGTTTTCCATATTATAATAATTTAATTTAATTTAATTTCACCTTATGCTAGTTGACGTAATTTAGTTATTGTGTTTTGGGTTGTGTGTTCTTTTATTTTGCAGCACGTTTGTCTACTGTGGTTGTTTTAAAAAGTGCTTTATAAATAACCTTGACTTGACTTAAAGTGGCTAACAGGTTAATGTGGCCACTATGCCTCGGGTCACACCTCACACACACCACTGCTCCTGGAGTTTCTGCATCTTGTTTCTTATTTTTCACAATAAAGTTCCCAGTAAAAGAATAGATGGGAATATGATCTGCTGGCATCCTACCTGCCACACTACAAAAAAATGAAACATTTCACAGTAATTTTTATGTCTCAATATGACACCGGCATGACGAAAAAACAAAAATCCAAAATAACTAAGATCACAGAATCCTTTTTATAAAGAAAGTAAAAAAAAAATGATTAGGTAACAGGGTTTTACAGCTGGAGCTACAGATGGAGAATATGTTTTTTTCTCACCTTTTAAATCACCAAGGCCCAGTTGTCCTACTCCTCCCCCTCCTTTTTGACTCATATTGACTGTCATTCAAGAGAAGTAACTTTGAAAATGTTTGGGCAAAGACGTCTCTTTTATAATGTTTCTTTATGAATTGGCAGATATACAGAGGCTATATGTAGATGCTATTTTTACCTGGGTCTCCTTTGCACTGTCATTCCAGTTTTACCTTGGTGCCAATGGGCTCACCACTCAAAAAGATGTCGAGCGCGATCCCAGAAAGGCAGCGCAGGCGGAGAGTCCTGGGTGTCAGAGCACTAACCGCCCAGGCATCCTGCCACCACAGCAGACAAAGTCTGAGCTCAAGGTGGCTTTTGAGGAAAGTCGGGTCAGAAAAAATCAATAGGTTTCTCCCTGCTGGGAGCATGAATTTGGACAGCAGAGTTGGTGCCAAACTGGCCATTAGATTTGAGATAGTCTCAAGCTACCAACAAGCAAGCAGACTGCTCAAATGAAGGCAACACCCTGCAGTGAGGAAATATGTAACAGCAAAGTTTTTAGTGCAGAGCTTTATCTTCCAAAAAAAGTTCACTTTCACATCAGTTACGACAACTTACGTCATTCTTCCTTTCTGATGCAGACTTTTGAGATGGGTTCCAGGTGTCAGGTTAGCAGTTTAAGCTTTTAGCTTTGTGGTGTACGTTCTCTCATTTGTAAGGTTGGAAGAATGGGCTTTTGGTTTGGATCCCTGGTCACTTGAGTGAGGATAAAAGTGTCTCAGAGTCAGTGATCGGTGGTGGGCAGATTAATTTTGGAGTTTTTTATCTCAGGAACCCCAGAACCAAACTGAAAGGTGAGATATTTCAGCCTCACCACAGTCACAGCTTCACTCAAGGTAAAAAAATAGATTTTGACATTCCTCAAAAAGCGAGGGCATATAACTTGGGTCTCTTGAGGTTTACGACCAGATCTAGTTTGAATTTACTTCAAAACCCTCTGAATCAGAACCATTACCTTCTTAGCCTAGCGGTACAGCAAAGCTTGGAATCTTTTTAACCCAACTTTTTTATAAATTTCTTTGACATACAAGATATGAATAGAAAAAAAAAACACTTTCACATTTATTGTTGCATGCAAATGTTGAAAATAAAAAGAGGTTGTTTAAGCTTTGCCCCCTGAACAGTTTCTAGCTGACCATCAAAGCAAATGTTAAGAATTCAAGTCACTCTCGGGCGTTTTTTGATCCGTGTTCTTTAAGGCAGTGAAGAGTTATCTTACCAATCCCCAATCTGAAGGTGATTGGGACATCTGTCTACTTTAGGGTAGCATCTCTTTTATCATCGCACAGGGTTTCCCTTGGGATTTCTCAGATGGAAGTAGATTCAGAGGAAGCCAGAGTCCCAGGGGTGTTGCTAAAGCTACAATCAGCAGAACAAGGTATTGGCTGTCATCTTTGTAGCACTATATCAAAGTTCAAAAGTGAGGCATGTTTCATTTACAGTCCAGGAGCGTCTCACCCCAGCCAAAGGCATATTAAAGGTTTCTTGTCTCATTTTATTGTTAGTGGTTGATTTTTTTTGTACAAGATTTTTTATTCGGTTATAAAAACATCTCGTAGATAATCATATCTGCAGGTGGAAGTGTCTCTACAAATACAAGGATGTGGTGAATAGTTTATTGATTGCCATAGGGGAGCTTGACGGGGAGAGGTGGTGGACTAGTGGCAGAAACTGTCTCTGGCTCGACTCCACGGAAAAACAACAAAAAGTCGAATCTGGATTGATATGTCCAAAACTCCAAGAGGATTCTCCCTACCCTGTCTAGTGCCCCTGAGCAAGGCACCATACTCCCCAAACATCTGCAACCCGAGCGCCGTACATGGTCGCTCACTACTCTGTGTGTCCTTCAACAGATGGGTCAAAAGCGGAGGTTAAATTTCCCTACCTGGATGAGTGTGCCTGTGCATTTGTTTGGGACTAATAAATGCATCTTAATCTTAAAAACAAAATATTATTCGCACTGGCTTCTTGTTTTCTGCTCTCTTTGGATCAGGCAGTACGATTGGACTGTTCGATCTTATCTCTGAAGTTGAGTGATTGATTTTCTTTATTTTGTTCTTTAAGGGCAACGGGTCAAGCTTTCAAATTATCACGCAAAAAACACACAAAGTGAAGCATTAGCGTTAATCTTCTCTAACTCCTGTGGGAAATAATTGTCTCTTTAGCGGCTAAATGCCGCGGCTAAAACGCCGAACAGTTACATTGTTGACTGTGAAACTAAAACAATGACTTCAAAGATGCTGTAGTGCTCCCTATAGATCCGACGTGAACTTAAGAGTAACATTTTCTGAATTTGTCAACACCTTTCGCATTGAATATATTTGTTGATCTGGAGTTACAAAATACATCTGGTTCACAGCAGAAGATGATTGATTTGACTCCAAAAGAGACATACAGCCCATGATTAGCTTGAATCTTTGCTTCTGAATAATAACACCATAACACAACTGCACACCCAATAGAGAGCACACCTCCACCAATGCTCAACGGGCTCCACTAGATCCTGATTTTCAATTGGAGCAGCACCAGATGCACAGACTCATAGAATGAGGAGGCCTGAGATACCATGGACTCATGCAGACATCGCTCGCATGCACACACACACAAACACACACAAACACACAAAGACATACACACCATTTCCTCTTTACTCCAGAAACCCTTATTTCATCACTATATTATCATATTCATCACTTTAACTGCATTATGTTATGTCTTTCTGCCTTTTCATTAGCAACATATGTATTGTGTATCTAATCCGTCTTGTATGTCACTATCTGTAACCATTCCACAAATTAAAAATAAAATAATAAATCTGTCACCTAATTATTCCAGATGTTTTTCATTAGGTTTAATGCTTTATGGCTTGTAAGAATTGTAAGGGGAGGGGAAAAAAACATCCCACAATGTGACAGAAAGTGATTTTTTTTCTTTGCTCATATCAAACCGCGATTTTCATGGAAATCCGTTCAGTAGCTTTTCCGTAATCCTGCTGGCAAACAAACCAACAAAGTCACGTACGGAGCTGAACATGTAACCTCCGTGGCGAAGGCAATAACAACTCCTTTCCTGGGAAGCCTTGATGTGTGATGCTCAGGTGAGGAGAGATGTCGGGAGCGCAGGGAACGACTGGAAACAAAAAGAAACCAGTTCACAGATCACTACGCCCGCCCTTGATCTCTCCTGATGGCAGGTCACACTTGCTTATGGAGCGGAGGAGGCTCCTTAGGAACCGAGCGGAGCTGTAGGAATCAAAGATGCTCTGGCCCCTTGTGTATCTACTGTATGATGCATGTTCCCACCGTAATGTGATCTGACAATGCAGCACAGTGCATAGCAATGTTACAGGATAAGTTGTACACCAGAGTCCGTACACAGCAGGCGTGTGGGTCTGAAGTCATACAGCTTGATGTAACTTGACAACATAGGATTGAACATATAGGAGGGAAATATTGGAATCCAGGGAGCAGCACCCAGCAGGTATGTGCCTTAAGATGTCACCCCCTTCACATGAATCAACAGTAGAACAGAGGGGGTGCAGGGGTGGATGGTGCCAGGGGGCTACAGAGACCTTATCATACAAGCAGCTCGTCGAGTAATCATGAACCACAAAGCAGCATGCATTATACCAGCCACTGCTTCGCACTTTGTATTTAACAGGCGATGGAATCACAAGCGTTGCTATGTAATTATTTTCAACCAAGCAAATTAAACGGTGCAACGTCAACAGCTGTAACTTTAATCACTGATACAAGGACACACACGGAGGTTTTCGTTTTTTGTCGGGGTAACAGGGCAATATACAACATCTTGTGTCAAGGTCAAGAGGGAAATGTATTCAGCAGAACCTCTGCACTAAGTACCTACGTGATATTATGTTTGCTGGATGGTAAAGGACGCTGTCATAAAGGGTGTGTGTAAAACAAATTGCAATCTGTCTGTCAGCTCATGTTAAATGGAGTGCACCTTTGATGAGACATGCAATCTGGTGTCTGCTTTTGTTAGAGACAGCCAGTCGCTTATGAGTCATGGCATTTAATATAGATTTTATACATTGCATACATTTTGGGGATGATGGGAGTAAGGCGAAGCATATTGCTGCTGTCATTATTTGATGACATTATGCTGTTGAGCAGCATAATGTCAGAAATGACCTTCAAGAAGGAAAATAATATTGTGAAATATTTAATCCCATTTTGGTGATATATTTCTGTCCGATACAGTGTATTCAGTGAATTACTAAACCTGGACATATCCCTCACGGCGAGCACAACAGTTACATTTAAAAACAGGATTCAAACAATGCGAGCCATGCAAATCTGTTGAAGTGTTTTCACGGAGGAGGAAAAAAAATCTGAATTCCAACTCCAACTGACGTGGGGGCTGTTGAATCCAGCAGTGACCTGTTTTCATGCTTTTTTACATTACAACTGGGGACATTCCACAGATTTACTTTCTAATCCTCACATACGTGAAATTCCTCCATTTTCCACCGGTACAAGTGTTTATTATTCTGCCAGCACTGCGTTGGAAAGGGCCGGTGTGTCAGGGAGGTCAAACATGAATCAGAGCAGCTCTCTAATATAAAAATATCTTCTCAAAGCAGCCAGTAGCAGAGGCAGTTAAAAACACGGGGAGACGCCAGCAGCAGTGTTCGCAGTGCAGCTACTGGCTGTCGGCGGCTGCAACACCATCCACAGTAAAGTAGTGATAATACGATGTAAATAATAAACATTGTCCTTGTCAATGTCACCATCAAATCCTAAAAATCCACTTCTGCGATTAGAGCCACAGGTGCTTTAGCTTCCGCAGACAAAAATCTATCATCGCTTCCAGCTCTGCGGCCTCGTATCACTCCTGTTCTCTGCTACTGATCCTCCGTGTTGTCACCGTGAATACGAATACGTTCTTAGTGAACTCAGCCAGTAAATTACGGATTATAAAGAAGATGATCCATCATGTTCATTTTGTGGGAGCTTGTTGTTCCACACAACCGACGCATATGCCCCTGTTAACATCTCACTCAACAATCACCACCACTTCCTGCTGCTGCCCTTCGCAACAACGAGAGGGAAATAAAGAGCCGGTGACATATTGTTTGGATTGCACGCCGAGTGTTAAACCGTCAAAAGAAACCTGCCTTTGTGTTAGCGCACTCACTCTTCCCACCTGTTCTTTGTCACACGGGACACCGTGCCACACCGTGACTCAAGACAGACGATGCATACTAATGAAGTCTTTTATCCGCGGCTGCTGCCCACGGACCCGTCAGAGGTGGCAGCCTGCCTCCTTGCGTCGCCGCGTGGCACCGGTACCACTCGCCTCTGCTGCTGTTTGAGCCGCTGTGGCCCCCGGTGGCCTGTGCGCTACAGGGGTGAGAGGTCTTACGGTGCTTTTACTTCATAGCTGTGGGTTTATGTCTGCGTCTCCAAGGGACTGGACGGAGTGCACATGAGAGGAATGTGTAATTCATTACCAGCAGGGCCTGGTGAGTACATCCCTATGACGCAAATGGGATGTGTTAAAAAGGGGCTTCTGTTTTATGTAGCATTGCCAGGCATCTATGGATCGCTCTCACATCAAAGCATGTGTCATTATCAGGCTTTCAGGGTAAAAAAAAAGAGAGTCACATCCATCAGGATGAAATGTGCACCTCTCTAAAGTAGCCCTGATGGCTGGTGCTCTGTGCCTCTTAACACTACTGATAAATATTTACGCCCGGTAAATATTTGAGGGCCTAACAACACGCCGCACTGTTTATTTTGATCATATTGCCCCTTTCATTATTTTTCTGTGCCTCACAAGATCAATCTCTTTGGAGTGGACAAAGATGCATTTAATTTCCCCTTGCTATTAATCTCTGGCCCAATGAGATGATTAATTACACTGTAATAAAGGCTTGTCGCAGTTAGAACTCTGTCTTTATTCATGAAGAGGTTTGAGGGCAGGATAGGTTGAATAGAGGCAACGGATGTGCTCTCTCTCTCTCTCTCTCTCTCTCTCTCTCTCTCTCTCTCTCTCTCTCCCTCTCTCCCTCTCTCCCTCTTTCTCTCTCTCTCTGCTTTGTGGAGTTTGTCAAACCAAACTGGGAAACAGTCACGAATGGCCAGTTGTTTGTGTACAAGCTGCAGCACAAATCTCATGCAATCAGGGGTTTTCAGTGTTTGATGAGAGGAAAGACAAATTTGTCCCGGGGCAGTGTAGATAAATGGTTTATTGATATAGGAGCTGAAAGGACCAGTAAAAGCATCTTGTCACTTCTTGTATAGTAAATGTGCTGTGTGATTACAGGGGTGTGTTTCTGTGTCAGGGTGTGTGGGTGTGGACAATTGTTTGCTAGTTGTATTGTGTTTTTAATATTTTTTGGAGAACAAGAGGCATGCTTCCCTAAGTGGCTTGTTTTGGTTTTAACACACCTCAAATGTTGTTGGCTGTTTTGCTCCAGAGGAAATAAACAACTCAACCGGCGTTCTCACTTATTCATTTGCATTTGCGCGATCCATTCATCTCCGCTTGGCGCAATTAAGATGTCTTTTCAAATAGGCAGATCCGGCTTTGAAAGATGACACCGAAGCAGGGGACTATTTAGGGAGGAGAACTTGAGATTCCCTCTGCCCTTGGAGTAAAGCAATTAATTTGACCTTCAGTAAGGTTTTAAAGGGAATCTCATTCACCCATGTCAAGAGAAATGACTTGTGTTAACGCAGAGGTATGCTGCATGAATACAGAAGAGACGCAAAATATGTTCGGTTTTTGACTTGCCTACTAATAACGACGCCGTGCCCGTTGGTACACAGGAGGAGATAAACGGATGCCTTCTGTTCATATGTCCAGCTTCACAATTCTACATATATCCTCTCTCTCTTTCTCTTCTCCTCTTCACCTACCTCTCTTTATCTCCCCTCCTCTGTCTCTCTCTCTCACTCCCTCTCATTTTTTGCTGCTCGCTCCTGCACTATCACAAAAACACGCTTGCACATACCCTCGGAGAAGGGATGGGGGAAAAAATGAAATGCATGAGTAAAGTTTTAATAAGGGGAGAGAGGTAATTTGAAAAGTCTTTGGAGGTGTTTGGAAATTTATCAATAACAACCAGCTGGGATTTCATGCATGGGAGCATTTGGTGTAATTGCCTGCACATCCCTGATAGAGGTTCCTCTTCAATAACAAAAATATACTCTTTAATGCAAAAAAAGACTGACACTACTTAGCAACTCTTTCCCTTTTCAGCGGTGTCTATAGAGGTTCACACGATGAGACGTCTGTTCTTGTCTAGGTTGTCTTCTGGTTTCCATTTTATTCTTGCAAAAAAATGATAGCCTTAATTTCCCTAAGATCGCTGCACTTCAAAGACTTTCAGTTGCATTCAGCTGCACAAATTTAAATCCTCTTTTTGAAACAATAACCTTCCTCCCTGTAACTCATTCCCTCTTAGAGCGTGAGCCAGCTACAGAGAAACACCTTTTATGTCGAAGCATCGCAGGTAATTGGTAATTTGACAATGGAATATGTTCCAACATAAATTATAACCTGCCCTTTGTCCCATGATGTCACATGGATTAATTCTTAAATCTGCAGAACAGATTCTGCTTGTCCTGAAGACTCCTGAAGACTCAGCTGATGATGGAGCTTGAATAACACATCAACCAGATCTGTGGGTTGGACAGAAACATCCAAGCACATAAACTGTAGATATAATCCCTAACCACAGGCATCAAAAGTGGCAGAGATGGATGCCTTAGAGTTTTATTAATGAGAAAGCTAGACCGCTCTCTCACTGGCGGTTCATATTTCAGTGAGCGGCTGTTATCAGCCTGATCAATGGACCATAAAGCAAAACAAAAACAAGCACACATGTTGGGTTAAATGCCCCGATGTGTTTTAAAGAGTAAGCCGCACCATGTCCCTGATTTGAAAGGGCTACAGGTTTTACTCAGCAAAGTTATCCAGATAATTCACTAAACCTGTTTCTTGGAACCATCCCCAGTTCCACATTGATCTGTTTTTTTATTCTTCTATATAGTTTCTTGTCAGGGCAACTGTAAAGCAAAATGATCACCAGCAGCAGCAGCCACGGAAAGTTCTGTCCCGTTCTTCTTGACACTAAAAAAGAAAGAGCAGGGCCTGACTTTTTTTCCTGCCGCAGTAAAACAGAGTGTGAATTCTCTCACACAAAATCATAAATGACTGATAAGGTCACATTCAATAGCGGCGTAATCATCCAAACGAGACACTGTGCGTCTGTTTGTCTGACTGTCAGGAGAGAGTCATGCGGAGGGCGGCGAGTGCTCTCCTCTGTGCAGGGAACAAGCTTAGAGCCTCATAGTGTATTACAGAGGGAATAACCCACACCACCACCTCTGCTATCGGAATTGCTCGGGAGGAGATTGCTGCGGGAGGTTGTGTCTGTCTCCGCATCGCGGTTCTATATTTTGTTCCGGGCCCAAGGTGTTTCACTGATCTTGGGCCAACAGCGGTGTGAAAAATTCTGCCAACTCAGAGAAGATGATAGCTCGAGGAAAGGAAATTCAACAATCCTCCAACGTGCGCCAGAGAAAAGAGGAGTAAAGACAGGGAGAGAGAGAGAGAGAGAGAGAGAGAGAGAGAGAGAGAGAGAGAGAGAGAGAGAGAGAGAGAGAGAGAGAGAGAGAGAGAGAGGAGAGGTGGGGGGGATGAAAAATGAACTGGAAAATGAGGACAGAGTTCTAGTCTCTTATCTCTTGTCCTGATGTTCTGGGAGATAACTACCGCGTAAGTATGTTGTCAGGTCCGCTGAAACACATTACCGCCAGCACCACAAGTTCTAAGGGGAGGTCTTGCGGTGCTGCTGCTTGGCTAACCTTTCGATCCTGCACACTTTTGGTCCTTGTCCACTGAGATAGAAATTCCTCGACCAAGGTTCACGGATGTTGTAGTAGCGGAGCGACCGAGTGGTTGGAGAGACCGTCTTGTAACTGAAAGGTCATATTCTCAGTCCTTGCAACAGCCATTATGCATCCATCAGTAGGCGTGTGCTGTCAAAGTGTGCTTGGGATGCCTGACTGCTTATCTGCTCGCTCAGCGTAAATCAGCCTGTGTAACAGCGTCAATGGCAGAAAAACATATAAATATAGTGTTTGTTAATTAATGAGATTATAGATTTGTATGCAATACTAATTCCAATAACCCCCAGTGAACAAAGTTACAGCTGCATGATTGAATCCATCATAACAACTCTGGTGATTTCATTGCAGTTTCCTCTGGACTTTGTGGCGACATTGTTTCTCTGCCGTGTCCTCAATATGACTGATGTGGATTCACAGCCGCAGAAGAAAAAGCCATGAACCCAAAGCTTCTCTTAGAGGTCCTGTGAGACTAAAAGAGTTTTATTATGCCGTTGTGTAATTTTGTCTGAGTGCATGTGCACTCAAAGTCTCAGATATACAATGCAACGTAAAATTATTTCAAGGTGAAGGTTGTCTTTCGACAGCCTAAAGATCTAAGTACAATGATTCATTTCTTGCAGCGTGGCACATTTGAAAGAGCCGTTTTGCTGAGAGTTAAGGAGAGATTGAAAACCATTTACTACCATGAAATGCCGCTGCTCAAAAAGCTTGCCGATGCAATACGTCTACATGGCGAAGATGCCATCGCTCTGCAAGACATCAATGTTTCCCTGCCATACAAGTGTTGCTTTCTTGTTTCTGCTTGTTTGTGGAGCAGAGCTTACCTAAGCAAAACTCCATATGGGGTCCGGCTTTACTTCTCTACCCAGATGTATGCATGACACATGCCCAGTGCAATTGTGTTTGACTGCACTGTGACACTGCAGGTGCCATGTTTGCCGATGTTATTACTGTAAATGGAGGAATGTACCTGAAATACAACACTACAACGAGAAAAAAAAAAACATGTCTTGTAGAAAATAAGTTAAAATATAGGAATGTGGCCACTGTTTTTGTTTTCTTGTTGAACAAACAGACATGAAAAAGATGTGGCTTATCTGTGTAAATTTAGACTAATCTCTTCAAAAAGAGAAAGAGAAGGAAAAACTGACCAAAAGAAAACTGAAGGAAGAATAAACAGCCCACACAGCTCCGAAATACCCCCCCCCCCCCCCCCCCCAAGACAAAAACATCACCCCACCAGATTGTTCCGGATCGTCTTCAGTAAGTAAACTGAAATTCGAACATGAAACAGACTTTAATTGAAGCTGGGTTGGTTTTGTGTTGTGAAATGGAAGGTTGAGTACACACGATATGGTCACAAGTGTTTTGACCCCTGATCACTGTTGCCAAGCAACTGACAACAGAAATGTGCATCGCCTCGCTCTCTCTTTTTGTTAAAAGAAAATAGTGAATGAATCTGTGTTTTTCTAAATTGTACCCGTGATCACAAAAGCGTGCAAAGCATTTGAGGGCCGCAGTCCTTTAAAAACATCGTATTTCAACCCATGAGCTGGTTGTTACTTGTTGTAACAGTTGTCATGTGGGTTGTTGACGTCTCCTCTTGTTCCTCGGCCCAAAGCATTTTTTGAACAAATCACAAGGACACACCGACTATTTGTGAATTTCTGAGTGTTTCTTTAAATTGACATGAGTTTCTCCAAAGGCAGAAGGATGAGGTGCTTACATTCGGTCAAGAGCATCGTAGCAAAATAAATGAATGCTTCAATCTGATCAAACTACCTGAATAGTAGAGCAATAGACTCTATTAAATGAATGGAACTTTGAGAAAAGTGCTCACAGCGTTTTCAAGTTTTACTTTTGTCATTTTAGCTCCGATAAATCTGCAGTGCATAGGTTTATTTTTTGCCGACCTTGATCAGCCTGGTCGTTAAAGAGGAACTGGCTTTGGAATGTGTATTGATCAACAAAAAGCAAAAAGGCTGTGTCCCTGACTCTTAATACGCAGCCGCTTTAAGATCCAGCCACGTTTTCATTAAGAAGTATTTGAAGGAGACATAATTTGTTTTGGAGGACTAATGCAGGAGAGGTCAAGTCTGTGCAGCCATTAAGTTGTGTCAATCCCGCGATGTTGTCATTAGCACAAAAAGGATGGGTCATGGTCGGAACATTAAATGGATCTGCCTTCTACTTTAATTATTTTTGACTGGAGCTATTTGTTTTCATCACTTATGATTTTCTCTGAGCAAAGTAAAATCCTATTCCTGCACTTTTACACAAATATAATTAGAACCAAACAAGGGCAATTAACAGCGTCGAAAACAGGACACACGCACAAACACACACACAGGCATACAAAGAAAATTTTTTGGATACATTGTCCATGTTAGGTATACTGACAGCTTGTTAGCGCTCACATAATGTAGAAATCAGGTCTGGCCTACTATCTGAACTGTTGCTCATTACACGTGGCAGTGATTCTTACAGACATGCTACATAATTGGCCGTTATGTAACTGTTTCTGGTTTAAAGCAGCCAGCTTATCTCTGTAGCAAATTGCCAGGGAGCGAGTCATGTGCTATTAATGATGACCAACTTTCTGGGGTCTATTCCGTACACTGTAGTTTGACTTCAAGTTTATGGACACTGCAAGGCTAAGCTATAATGCAAACATTGTACTGATGCTCCATTAGACCCTGAACACAGCCCATTATTCAGCGAGTCATTATATCTCGGCAAGAAGATCATTTCTGCTGTCCCTCATCTTACATGTGGACTGCACCCATGCTGGAGGCTTCAGCTGCAGGACTCATCTTATTTCGAACCCCCGGCCAGGACGAGCAAGTTGCTGCTGGCATAATGAGGCTGCATTGAATGAATGGTCCCTCCCAACAATCGCCTTGTATTTGCACTCGCACAATTAGATTTGACCAAGTGTTAGCAAGCAGGTTTCATTCAGAATTGAACATTGGCATGCCTCAACATGTGTCTGAGAGTAAAGAACCCCCTTAAGTGGGATTCCCAAAGGGCTCATGTTCTACCCCAAAAACAAGTGGTGGAGACCTTTTGAATCACAGGATTGACGCGGTAATACATCAAGCCCTGATCAAAGCGTTCTATTGGCGTCAGCATTATTGGGCAGTATTTCTCCGAGAGGATAGAGAAGGAGAGGAAAACCTTCTGAAAACAAATCTGTCATGGGGGATTATTTTTATCTTGATGATGACCTTGCAGTTCAAGAAACAAGCAGCAAAACATCATTTTAGCGAACCTTTCAACTGCTTCCCACTGCTTGAGTTTCAGCCACAGAGCAGATGATACATTCTGATTCACCGGACCCCCCCTTGGCTCATGAATCTGCATGGATATAAAAAACTACATCAAAAACATTGAAATTATGGCAGACGAGTATGTTTTTATGTTCTGGAAGTTTTCCTATTAAAGTATGTAATATGCCACTTGTGTTTACATGCAGAATTTTGGAACATGTTCAGTCCCCGCAAGCTGCAAACAAATAACATATATTTCCTGAAGACAAATTACATGTTGAGTTATATGTTTGTTTAATGTCCTGTTATATTCTGAGCCACTTTGTGGGGGACCAACCATGAAGCAAAATGCGATTTATTTGCCCTTCTCCAGCCTCGTTCTCCCTGTTGCACTGCAGCCTGATGGATTTTGACTTTGGCCAACAGTCTGAGTGTGATTTATGATAAAAATAGCAGCTGAACCTAGGATTTATTAGCCATTACCGCTGTCCGTCAGGCAACATTACATCACACTGCACTGTTCATCTCAGTTTTCCGAGCAGCAGGGCACCACCTCAAGACGTTTAACACATGCAACACATTGAGTGACATTGCAGGGTCTGGAGACAGTTAGAACATATTCATACGTCATCACTCCCTCCTCTCATCCAAGGAAGCAACTGATCCCTGTAAAGGCCAAATATTTTAGAGAAAAAAATGAGCCGGTCTATTTTCTCACTTTTCAGATGTTGTTGTCAGACCTGTGATGTGCAAATGAGAGGTTTTTCTCTGTTTTTTCACACTTTAGTTTGTTTTTAAAAGTCTTAAGTAAGTATTATATAATATATAAATATGAATATTATATAAGTATAGTCTGAATTTCAGTCCTTAAATTGCCTTGAATACATAGATATATGGTGCATTAGGTCTTAAATATGTAGGCCTTAAGCCTGAAACATGCTTCTGCGTTTTCACGGGCCCGTAAGCGCAAGAGCCCTTCCGGGTCCCTTACGTGCTTATGTATCCCTCCTTACGTGCTGACGGGTGTCGACCCCCTTTTCTAAAATTTACGTCAAAGCTCCGCAAGCTCACTCAGCCCGCAAGGCTGTGATTGGTCTGCTCTACATCCCTTCTGGAGCTGCATTTCCGGTTTCATGCCCCATAATACCGGCAGAAATCACGGAAGATTTAGAAGAACGAATATGGACCAAATAGAAGAGCACTTGGCAGAAGATATCCGATAGTATGATCACTTGTATAACCTGTCACTGACTGGCGGATTTGTCCGCCAGAAAAAGGCTACGAGGAGCCGCAGTGGCTATGTAAATAAACAATCGACGAAGAAGAAAGAAGGCGTCTCTAAGGTCATCTTCGACAAAAAGCATTACTCTGCCTAGTGTTCTGGCGCGGAATTGCTTTGTAAGACGCGCAACCGTTGGGGAAGCATGAATGAAAACGAGTCTTGCGCCACAGCGGCGTGAAAAGACGCAGTCGCAGAAGCATGTTTCAGGCTTTAATCATAACATTAATTTTTTGGGCTACTTCTGTCGTGCCTGTAAGAGTTCTTTTTAGAGAAATATTTTTGTGGCATGCATAGTGTGTAATGTCTTTTTGTGTTTTAGCTGTTTCTCAACGGTTCATAGATTAACACTGTACTAAAGCTACAAACTCGAAACAACGCTGACCTGATAAGTGATAGTCTACAAACACCCTGGTAAGAATTGATCTAAGAACAATAGGCTCGGCTGTGACTATAGATACCTACTGTCTCTGCCTGTGCTTTGAGAGATAACTTAGCGTTCCAAGTGTTGTTCTCTATAAGGTAACTTCACCTTATTTAAATTATGGGAAGTGTAAGTAATACTCTGATATTCCTTCATCTTTGTTCTACTTGACCTACTTCTTAGTTTTCATTCATTATCGTCCTAAAGAGGCCTTAAAGTCATACATGTAACAAGTTTAAACCCTCAGAAACCCTTTGCCTTTGGTGTTTGCATGTATGCATGTGTATGTTTATGTGTCACAAAATGTAAAATATCCTATTATATTACATTTGACACCGCATATAAATCTTTAGCCAGAACTCTGCAGGTTATTTTGCTTCTATAGCTGAATTTCAATCAGCACATTAAAAAAGCCTCGTGCAATCTTGCAAGCCGGGAAAAGTCTCTAAATTTAGAACAATGCAGCTTGGAATTACACTGAAGCAAATTATCCTCGCCTTCGTTTCCCCCTGCCTAGAATAGAGCAACTATTTACATTCTGAATGGTTCAGCAACTGCATGTTCTGGCTCAATTAAAGCAAGGCTTCTCAGCTGTACAATTCACAGACGAGGTATCACCCTAGTTCTATACCACATTGACTCCCAGTACACCTTAGATCTTAGTATGAAGGAATGCGTCACCACACGTTTCCTGTACGCTTGAAACGTGGCTCTGTTTGCAGTGCTTGTGGAGAACGGCAGCTTAGATTGACAACAGCTGGATTAAAAGGTCACAGAGGAAAATACGGAGCCAAAATAGAAATGTCTCATCACTCCCTGAGTATTATCCATTATTTCACTGGCACCATATGCTCTGTATTTTCCAAACACTTGTGTTTCTCCTGGATGGAGAAATCATTATTGGTCTATTACATCTGTTTCTGGGTAGAATCAAGCTGTTTCTGACAGAATGACATTTGCTGTAATTTGGGGGAAAACAAAATACATCAGAACAAATCCTTACTCCGTTATTCTCAAGAGCAAAATCAGACAACATCTCATGCCTCTTTTTCTTAGAATGATGTCAAACACAGCCGATACTCCTGGATGTTATAAACACGGATTATAACTCTAAATACAGGTTTTTGCTGCCGACAGACTAATATCGAATTATTGTGTTTATCCTGGATGCTGCTGCTTGACTGACATGACCATAGGCAAAAAGATTCTGATAAGATTATTTAAGATAAAGGAGTAAACAGTTGAATCAATTCACTGCTCATCTGTTAGAAAATGAGCATGTTGCTATAAGGACGTTTTAGACATGAACTCTGACGAGAATGTCTGACTCCAGAATGAGGTCCTGACTTTCAGGAGATTCTGCACTCAGACATGTTCACAACAACACAGAATTCAGGCGAGGGGTGGAGCAGCAGGCAGACACAGGACGTCACATATAAATTCAGCTGAGGCGATCGTGTGTTTTTGTTTACAGCACCTCGACACCGGCGTTGGCCCCTTATCTCCAAAGCATCTCCGTGTTGTCTTCTATAAGAGTGGCACCCCTTTTTTCATCGTGAGATATTTATATTCTTTCTTTTTCCATTTAGAAAAACGGTCTACAGACGTCGTGGGAAATAGTTTTTATTTATATAGCGCTTTTCTAGTCTTGATGACCACTCAAAGCTCTTTACATACTAGTTTATTGACATTCACTCATTCACACTCATAGAAATGGCCTCTAAGGGAATCACGTTTTCTCTGGGCAATTTGGGGTTGAGTACCTTGCCCAAGGACACTTCGGCCTGTCGAACTGATGTCCTTCTGGTTAGAGGACAACCACTCTACCCTCTCAGCCACTGCTGTTTTCTGACCTGGGCTCACTCCGATATTGTCTGGACTTTATATGAGGGTGCTGGAGCCTCTCACTTGCATTCTCACCTACAGCCTTTGTAAAAGATGTCAGAAGATAATTCAGTCTGAAAGAAGCTTTAATATTATACAATATAAGTTTGTATCTGTTCATGTTTATTGTGTCTGCTGGAATTATACAGGCCCATAAGGGTCCCTTATATACAAAGGTAAATATACCTTTTGGCTCATGTTTTGTGCTTTTCCTGCCTCAGAGGAAATGTATTATCATGTCAAACAGGTAACACATGAAGGAAAGAGGGAGCCAAACAGACAACCTGGAAAATGCTAATAAACAAGGTAAACCTTTTCTCCAGCTCCCCCCTCGGCCTGACACAAGCGTATGTATACTGCACTGCTTATGTATTCTGTTTTATCTACTACATTTTGTTTGAGAAGTTTGTTGACTCGTTGCCTTCGAGTGCTGGCGGAAACCTCTGACATCCAAGACATGCGCGTAGACTGCCAAACAGTTTGTATTTTCCCAAAAAGCCACCAAACTCCCAGTCTCCTGTTTACAACTTGTGCATTTGTTTGATTTGCAGCTCATTAAATTGGACACTGTTCAGGAGCACACTGCGCAATGGCCTTTCAGATGATTGGCTCCTGAACAGATACAACTCTGACTGTGCCGTCCATCAGTTGGCACATTTATTGATGGTACTTAAGTGTCTGTGTGTGTCATTTCTGAATTTCTCCACACTCGCTACCAGGACAAACTGCTCCTTTTGCTGTGCCCTTTAAGGAAACAGTCGGTAGAATAGGTGGAAAGGAGGAAGGGATCCAGTCATTCAGATCTCCCGGGAACCTTCGGAGAGACGCGCGGAGCAGATGTTGAGGAGGAGCCCTTCTATTCTTGGCCTGTTTCTGGAGGTGTGTTTGGTCATTAGCTGATATTCCATGCAAGTGCACACATGGCATCGGATCAACATTCTCATAAGGCAGATATGTGAGTCACTGCTCCAGAAAATGCATGTCTCTCGTCTGCCAAGACTGAGGGACTTCTGAGTGTCTGTTTTTGCCTCTGATCAAACATGCATGACAGCTCGCCTTCAAAGCCAAGACAATGTGTGAGCGAGGCAGGCTGGCAGAGGCGTGCGATCCCTGCGTCCAGAGAAAACACACCCTCACGCTTTACAGTTGACAGTCCTGCTCCTTTCATCCAGCTCCGAAGATGTGTGCTTACTCTATGAATACTTAATACGGGTTAGGGTCTTATATATCAATAATGAAATGTCAAAACAGCCCCTTCGACAGCCTCACTGACCTATGTATCATCCCCTGCCGTGAGACGCAGAATCCCTCTGAGAGTCTCCCTCCGGTCTGAAACACTTCATCTTCAAACACACATCTGTTCAAGTCGCCCTTTGAAAAGAGAGGAACCAACAATTGACACATAATTGCTCAAAATAAACGATACAAAAGGGCTCATTTCGCTGAAGCCATCCAGTGTTGGCGTCTGATTACTCAAGCGCGCGCACGCATCACCACGGCTCACTGCCGCTTTTAATTAACACAAATGTTGCTCACACCCGTCTCGCAAAAATTTAAGAGGAGAAATGGTGCAGCAGCTGTATTTCTGACGGAGCTGTAAACAAGGTACAGCAGCTTTAAATCTGGCATAATGAAGACAGACCGGAATAACAACTGTCTGCACTTCCCCCTGAGGCTGTTTTCCCTGAGGCAACTTTCCCTGAGGTGAATAGATTTGCGAGGGCACTCTTGGATCCTGGCGTAGTGACCGACACTGAGGGATAGGATATGCAGAGCGGGTTGGCAGGGGGGTCTGCAGTGAAGAGGTAGAAATCCTTTGGGCAAAGACTCGTATTTCCAGACTATTGTTCCATTGAGCTGAAAAACACCTCAGGTAATGAACAGAGGCATCTATGGCTACATGCAGTCAAGGATCAATTTTTAATAAAGAAAATTCTAGGGGCTGATATGTTTCATATGTCAGAAGCACATCTAAAGAAAGAGTCACTACTGAACCGTGCTTCCTGTTGCCATGATTCAATAAACTACACATACAGTGTTGTACCTTGTAAATAAACACACAAGCAAAACAAACCCATCTATATTTGACACTTTCTTGGCGCCGTGTGAACGTTTCCATCCCCTATAATTTAATCCAAGCTGCAATTATTTATGACGAACAGCAGATAGGAAGCTTCAGTATTCACTGTTGATATTTTGCAGCAGTGTTCATTTAAACTGTTGATCTATGTATTGGAACAACAGTTATTAGTGTAAATGTGTTATTTGGATGCCAAAACATTACTTGTGTGTGAATGGGATCCTAAGTGTCCTGCTTTGTCATGGATGTGTTATTTATTTTTTAACTGAGCTCCATCACAGGCTTTCGAGATTCGAATGGAAAACAGACCCGGGTCCGTCACTCTGACACAATGATTTGGGTTCTGTCTGCTGGTGCTAAGCTTTGTCTCGAACCAGTTTCACTTTGATCATGAAAGCAACATTAATTAAAGGGACCTTTCAAGACTTAAGTGCACTGTTAACCCGAATGCTCAAATTAATCAACTGGATTGAGTAGTGTAAACTTAAAATCTGTTAAGAAGTTCTCCTTGCTTAAACATATTGAGTACCAAAACGACATTCTAATTTTAGAGTATGTGTAACTAATAATTTTTGATTTACATGAACTATTTTTGTAGATTCTGTAAGTACTACTTAAAATTTAAAATGTGCAGAGACTCATAAATCTACAGTTTCCAAGATTAAGTTTTTATTCCAGCAGCTCTGCTGCAGATCTGCCACCAGCAGCGGACTTGCTGCCAGAGACCGCCGCGACGCACAGCCTGTCTGCGGCGCATCTGCAGACAGTGTTTTCCCGATAGCGAAAGGCGTCGACTGTGAAGAGTACTTAAGAGATCGAAAAGTCAAACGCGATTTACAAGTTGGTGCCCTCATATTTACAGAATAAGTATAAGTGAATTTTAAGAAATAAACAGTCCGACGGAACGGTGTAAATGTATCTATTAAATATTAACAAACTACAAAATCGTCTCCACAGGTAGTACCTACACGATTTTACTTTGAAGTTCGAGGTTCATTTCCTGTTCTGACGGTTAAGCTTCCGTTTGAGCGGGCTTTGACCGGAGGTTAATCTCTAGAAGGCGCGCACCGAGTTTTACCCAGAGATAGTGTTCCTCACCGGTACCGACAGAAAACGACAGAGAAGACCTGCAGACCTGTCTTTTGTGCTTCTGGTTCTAAGTCATCAACGCCCAAGGATACAATTGTAAGTATTCAATTTGAAGTTAAGAATGTGAGCCACACATTACACAAATATGACAATGTATATGTATAAAAGTAGTCCTATCTACTAAGCTAGCAAGACTTGTCGGGAACTTACTGAACTTGTGTGATGTACAGTTTTGATGATACATGGCAGTGTGTTATTTTTTTAGTGTGTTAATCATGTAAACTCTAATTTCAACATCCAGGTAAACCAATCTGTTGGAGCATCCTCATCCTCCTTGGCAAATTTAAAACCGAATCTTAGACTACCCCACTGGAATATCTTCTTCTAGTTTTGCTAGGTAAGTTAAGGGGTTAAATGTATGTAACTCATTTTCAGGGGTGCACCGATTTATCGGTCGTACATCGGCCGATGTTCATATTTGTGGTAAAACCGCTGGGCACGTGCCGCGGCTGGTGGAGCAGTCGCTCCGTCGCCCTCCTCTCGGCGCCGCCGGAGGCTCAGTGCGCGGCACCGGGAGGTCCTCATCCGGTGGCGCCTCACGGCGTCGCTGGTGCGGGGGCTTTCTTTCTCTTTCTCATGTGCATCGTCTCATGCACAGGTAACAAGGGAATTGACAACATAGGTCATACACACAGAAGCCGTAACAAATCTAATAAACGGGCAATACTGCTACCGTAAATCAATGAGAAGAGTGTCTCTATAATGATACTTTAACAGGGCTGTTTTAGACAGGGTAAAAAGGTGCTGTTTTAAATTATCCTTGTGGTATTTTGACCAAAATATGTTACAGTCATTTCATTAAGATCCCAAGGAACCATTTCAACTTGCGGTAAAATGGGCATAATATGTCTCTGTTAAATAAAGTTTAGTTAAATCAAAGATTGTTTCATAAATCTGATTAAATTCGTGCTCATTAAAAGATAAGAGTGATGAAGGGCTGAACATTTTTTAAATAGTGCTTTTTAAATAAATATTAAATATTAAATATTTTTTCTGGCACAAAAGGGTGAATGAATAACAACAAAAAGAAAATAAACAAATATCGGCTATCGGCCAGATTGTTATTTTAAATATCGGTATCGGCCAAGAATTTCCATATCGGTGCATCCCTACTCATTTTATAATTTTGTGACTGCAAAAACAAAAAATGCTTGATTTGGCAGTTGGTTTATTAATAACAAGAATAGAACTTTGTGAGTGCCTGTTTTCCTGTAAATTGAAAAAGCAGGGAGCGGGGAAATCCTTGTTTGATGTTCAGGACACACTGCCTATGCATGTCCACACAGAGCACTGCTGCTGTTGAGCTGATACTCTCAGCCCTGTCTTTCTACATTGACTTTGCATTTTACTATTACTTGAGATGACAAATATATTAATATGATTACATTTTCTATTTTCAGGTAGCTGCTCCTAATATGACTTGGAACTGTAAGTTGTGTTCAGCTAATTTCACCACCAGGACACAATTATTTAAACATTGTAGACTGAGGCTTAGCCACTTTTCAAGAGTTAGCCCACTACCATGCCTCTATGATGATTGCATGTGCACATTTCTAACACTTAGTGCACTGGGAACTCATTTGTCAAGATACCATATTCCAGAACATAGAACCAGTGCAGGGCAGAGTCAGGAACCTGTAACATTCAGGTGCCCTTTATGCACATATCAGCACCCTTTTTCTGAGTCTGTACTCCTCAGTCACATAAGATCACACTTAAAAAAACACGAAATGGTACTCTGCCCATACAAAGACTGTAACTATAGCACAAATGTGTACTCTTCATTCAACTCTCATAAAAGCAGAGTGCATCGAGCAAATCTTGCATCAGACTTTCGCAATGACATTGTCTCTGAGCATACGCAGAATCCTCAGTCCACTAGCTCCGAGGTCACTTGTGACTTGAATGAGGAGTGTCCAGGTAATAGCACTGACATACAGGATGAAGAGCAGCATGATAGCTTTGAACTAAAAAATCAGCTCAAACTTAATTTAGCGTCTCTATTTTTAAAGATGCAGGCTATCCTTCATGTGTCAAACACAGCCACACAGGAAATAGTGGACAACCTGAATCAGATCTTCTCTTTATCCCAGCCATTGATCAAGGGGGCAGTTAGTGATATATTGGAGAGACATGGTCACAATATCACAGATTCCACACTCAATGAAGTTGTCAGTGCGGTCATGGAATCTAATGTTGTATATAGTAGTACCTCCAAAGGTGCAGAGCTGTCCTCTTCCAAGCGAAGAAAGACATTTGTCGAGCACAGCTATCCAATGGTCATCCCGGTAGAGTACCATTTAGAAGCATCTGGTCATACCATCATGTATGTTCCAATCCTTCAAATGATTCAGGAGTTGTTTAAAAACACAGATATTCTCAAGAAGATTCAAGAACCTAATTCTGAGCCTGGTCATTATGTGTCATATCGTGATGGCTCTCATTTCCATGATAATATGTTACTCTCAAAAGAAGAACTAAACATAGCAATCCAGCTATATATTGATGACCTTGAAATTGCTAACCCTCTTGGCACATCACGAAAAATTTACAAAATTTGTGCATTATACTGGGTCATTGCCAATCTGCCGCCCAAATACAGATCAGCAATGCACACTATACAACTGGCTGTGCTTGCTAAAGTAACGGACCTCAAGAAGTATGGGTATGCAGCTATACTTGCTCCATTTGTGCGAGATGTTCACATTCTTGAACAAGATGGTGTGTTCATTGAATCGTTAGGTCAAAATGTGAAAGGCACCATCTTTTGTGTTTCTGCTGACAATCTGGCTGCTCATGGATTAGGTGGCTTTATAGAGTCATTCAAAGCAGAGTATGTTTGCAGATTCTGTATGGCCACAAGTGAACAGTTTCAAAAAACTGAAGTGAGAGTGGAAAAGTTTGTTCCAAGATCCAAAGCCAGTCATGACCTTCATGTACAAAACGTCCTAGAAAGTGACATTCTGAGCAGCCAATTTGGTGTCAAAGGTGATTGTGTCTTGCATGAGACCCTGAACTACTTCCATCAAATCACGGGTCTTCCTCCAGATATCCTTCATGATCTTCTGGAAGGTATTGTTCCCGTTGAGCTTTCTCTTTGTATTAAAGAAATGATTCGGCTGAAGTACTTCACTTTAGAGTATTTGAACCAAAAGATATCTTCCTTTCCATATCAGCACACTGATAAAGTAAACAAACCTAAGCCTATTCCTAAGACATTCATGACTCGGAGAACAATCGGAGGTAATGCGCATGAAAATGCCACTCTGCTCAGACTACTGCCATTACTTGTAGGTAGTAAAGTGCCAGAGGGCAATGCTGTATGGGCAGTTTTGATGGAATTAAAAGAAGTGGTGGAACTAGCATTGTGCCCATCTTTTACTGATGAAACCTTGGATTATTTTGTGTGCAAAATCAGCGATCACAGACAGATACTGCAAGAGGTTTTCCCTCACTTTAGGCTGCGTCCTAAACACCACTATGTGGAACATTACCCCAACCTTGTTAAGTGCTTTGGACCCCTGGTACATGTTTGGACGATGCGATTCGAGGCCAAACATCGCTTCTTCAAAAGAGTGGTCCATGACTCTCAAAACTTCAAAAATATATTGAAAACACTCGCAATCAGTCACCAGCACATGATGGCATATCATCTTGGTGCACCCTCATTTTTCAAGCCGAAAACCCAAACATCCAGTGTTGAAACTGTCTGGGTTTCTGCACTACCAGAGGTAGCTCAGGCTCACATTAGAGGACTTACTGCTAATGATACTGTCTACCATACATCAAAGGTGATAATTGATGGCATCGACTATATCAGTGGAATGTTTGTGTCAGTTGGAGTTAGTGGGGGACTGTCTAAATTTTGCAAACTAGAACAGATCTACCTTGTGAATCAGAATGTTTCTTTTCTCTGTTGTGATTTTGACTCCTGGTATGTTGAACATCTTCGGTCTTATGAGCTTTCAGCCACACATTGCCTGTCCATCCACCAGCAATCTGATTTCAATGATTCTGTCCCACTCTCTGCATACCAAATAGAAGGATTGCTGCTGTTGACTCCGAAGAGGTTCCTACAAGTGAGACAGAATTGAGACTACTCATTGGTAAGTAACTATTAATAATAACAAAAATGTGTGCATCAATCAGTGTATGGTCTGTATTTTGTAAGTGCAATCTTTTAATCCCTCAATGTTTCTTCATTTTTTTTAGTGCAATGGCAGCTGAACCTTCAGAAATGATCCTCCGTGTCATTGAGGCAGACCGTGTTATAAAATTAAAACTCAGCTCCCGGCCTAGCTCTGTTGACCAACTAATCAACATTTTGAAACACAAACTAGAATTGGACAATGACTTTAGCTTACACTATGAAGATCCAGATTTTGATGGGAAACTCACTTCACTAGTGGACATTAACGAGTTGCCACAAAAAGCTGTTCTTCATATTTCCCTTTCAAATGATTCCAGCTCTGTTGCATCAACTGAAACACTCTCAGACGTGTCAACACCGGAACGTCTTAGCAGATGGCCTTCAGGTCCTTTTCCGATTCCATCATTTTCATTTGTTGTTGAGGTAATGCTTACAGAAGGCAATAGGGAATTTGAGAAAAATGGAACCCCTCTTCGGCTGGCTAGAGACCAAAAGCATGACATTCTTGAGCAACTTGCTTCTACTATATATGGTTTTAAGGCTTACCCAAGTGACAAAGAGTTAGCTAAGGCAGCTGAAGCTCTTGTGGCCAAACATCCATGTTTAAAGGAAGCAGGATCTGACACTGGATGGAATGGCTGGAAAAACAGCATCAAGTTTAAAATGGGTAACTACAGGACCAAGATGAGAAGGGTCGGCTGTAAAGAGGTCACCGTAAATGCTGGAAAGAGAAGCCGAAGAAACCCTGACAATGAACCTTCACACACTAACATCAAAAGGCCCAAGCGGGCAGAAGTTAACTTTCTGCCAAACTTTCCCAAAGGAGAAGATTCCTCAAGTCTCGAACATTTGAGGGATCTTATTGTTGAAGAATTAAAGAAGACTGAGAGAAACCTTCCTCTCATTAGTAAGATGATGCAGACCACATTTGCCTTGCGGCGACAGACAATAGTGATGTCCTGCCCACCAGTGAAACAGCTCTTGGACCTGTGGCCTGCTCTTCGCATGCAGTCTGAGGTAATATGGATTGATTTTTCACCTGTTCTGCTTTACCAATAATGTCATATTGCATTCACTGGTAACCTTATTGGGTACACTTGCACAATCTTATTTAATCAAATACATTTATTGAGTTTGCAGAGGAGCTGAACTGGATGTCATTAAATTGTTTGTGTTTCCAATATTTGGGTGACACATTAAAATACATGAGGGGCAGAATATTAGAAACATAAAAAACATCTTTCAGTATAATGCACTCCAGGAAAACATCACTGCAAACTACAAACTCAAAATAATTAACCTTAATAGTGTTCGCCCCAAGGCCGTTCCTTGCTACACTGGTCTGGTGTCAATTCCTACCAACCGCCCTAACCTATCCAATCCAAATGAAGGCAAATCTTAATATCTTCCATTTGGTGGCCAATGATTCTATGTGTAGTTTTACCTTATTATCAACTAATCAACATTACTGTGCTGTGTGTTCTGCCCCTTATCCTCTTCTTAATTGTAGGTGTTTGCAGAGTTCCAGCGGATAACTAACCAGAACCTGTCTAACACATTCTATGCCGAACTTGATCGCCACATTCCTCGTTTGATGGCTTTATTCCGACAAAAGGCTTCTAGAACTGGAAAGAATGCAGATGCTTTGGCTGAAATTTTCAAAGTCCATGATGAACAGGTAATTATATATATATCACAAATTAACTCTTTATGTAATGCCAGTAATAGGTTCCATGATCAAAATTTGTTCACAACATTAATTTTAATCTCCATAGGTATTACATGATATCCACTCAAGGCGTACCACTGTTCTCCATGCCCTTCCTGTGTATCTGCGTGAAGATACCTCCGGATTTTTCCAAACATGTGTGGTAGGTCTAATTATATAAATATCAGGCCCATTCTATATTTAACATTCATATTTTAATTTTTGTTTATATTTATTTATAAAACAATACTTGTCAAAATTTCTATTGACATGCCAAAGGGTTTTGCTTGCCACCCACTTATTTCCCATGGTGTTTCAGTGGATGCAATTGTAATTATATGATCTCTCTCTCAAATTTTTTCAGGATGGTTTGGATGAGCCAGGTTTTGGGGATGCGTCAGTTGCTCTCCTTACAACACTCAGCGACAATTCAATGAGTCGAGTTCACTACCAACCAGAGAAAATCTCAGTTGTCCTAGAGGGTGAAGTGGTGGCCACCCTCCCGAGACTCGCTGATGCCTTTCTGGTAATGTTCGGCCTTACCTATGCACTACATCTCAGCTATCCCAAAGGACTGACCAACACCTTCGAATTTGCTCAGAAAATTTTACTTGGTCTGGAAGAATGTAAATTGTCACCCAGACTGCAGTCGCTGAAGAATGACTTGATGGGACAAGTGTAGAACTGGAAGATCTGAAAAGCAATAATGGAATAATCTGGCTCATTCAGTTAAGAGCCTAATCCATAACAAAAATATGTTACTGTCTGTGTTAGCTGTTGTTCAACTATTAATGTTAAAATTGCTGCTCTATAAGCTGTCAAGCACTTGTTGCTACCTCACTGGTTTGCAGCCAGATGGCACAGTGTGTGCATATGCAATTTTTGTGTTTACTTTAATTGTTAACTCTTCTTTTTGATATTGAAATATTTTTGTCCCAGTTTGTGATGAAAATGCAGAGCATGAACGAAAAACATGCTGATGCCTTCTTGGTTACTTTTGGCCTCATCTATGTACCTCACATTTCAGATATTCCAAAGAATTGACCAAGACAATTGAGTGCCTTAAAGAATAGAGGACTCTCGAGTCTCACTGTTAAGAGCCACAACATAAACATGTAAATTGTCTGTGTTGATTGAACTGTTCTACTGTTGATGTTCAAATTGCTGCTGTACTCTAGGTTTTTAGCCACCTTGCACAAATTACACACTGACTTTGTAATTTTACATTTTAAAATGAAACATTGCCATTTTTACGTAGATGTTGAAGCAGTATTTATGGTCAATTTTGTCCATTCAAGCAATAATTTCCTCAGTGCTGCTATATTGATCAAGAAAAAAGGAAATGTTATGGTCTTCCTCTCACAGAGCTATGTAGGCTATGCTCATGTCCACAACATCACTGTGACATCACTAATGCAGGAACAACAGATTTAGCAGTTAGGGCGATATGGCACACACTAAGGAATTTATTGTGCAAATTGCCTATATTTACCGGAAATGCAGTGGCAATGTTTCCTTTTAACATTATTGTGAAATGGGTTGTAATAAGAGTTATGGTAGATTTAAACCAAAAGTAGCTGCTGCCTTACATGTAGACTAAAAGGTTTACAAAAATGGCCCCAATTGTGCCTTTGCAATTGTTGTTTTTTATGTAAATGTGTCTGTTTGTTTTTAAATATTCTTTTTGTTGCAGTCTTTGCAAGACAACCTTTTGGAAGGGTAAAAAAGGCTAACTTTGATGTTTGAAATTGTACAAGTTGGTAGTACTAGTAGTTTTTGGAGTTTCATAAAGTCAATTGTTTTGATTTGCACTAAATGGAAATATTGGAAAATATACTAATAAACATTGAGTTTATTGAACACAAAAATACTTGGTGTCTATACTTTAAACTATTCAGTTGAGCTAACTTATTGCATTGAGCAATGTAAATACATTTTTTGGAGTTACCGTTACTGAACATTTGAGGTGGCTTATGGATATTTTTGAGTACCTGTTACTGAAAACATTTGAGTTTGCTTATGGGTATTTTTGAGTAACTGTTACTGAAAACATTTGAGTTTGCTTTATCAGTCATTTTGTTTAACTAATCAAAAAGTATGTGTACCTTCAACTTCAAATATACAAGCTCCCATTAACTCAAACTTTTGAGTTTATGAACTCAAAAAAATTGTGGCAATTGATTGCCTCAATTTTTTTGAGTACTGCTTACTTATTCGGGTTTGCAGTGTGGGAGGATCTGAGCTCCAACTGCTTTTCAAAGCTTTTTATTGCAATTGTTCTCAAACTACCTCGCAGAAAGCGGCGGTTGCCATGGTAAAAATGAATTGATAGTGCAGCACTTTGGTCTGTGCGCATTGAGACGCATTCAGCAGACACTGACTCTGAAGTGATGTTTTCTTACCCCGCGCTAGTAAATCCCTCTATGAAAGGGTCTCGTTTTGTTCGTTAATTGAAGATGGCAGAGAGGAAGTATTCAAGCCTTTTCTACGTGTGCTCCATGTTGCACAGTGCTGACGGTCAGACAAGACCCGCATTCTTCAAACTAAAGGGGAACTTGATGCACTCTGACCTGTATTAACCCATGCAGACTTTTACACTTTAGGATTTCTGCTATATTATTATATCATTGCTCCAATCAGTGAGAATGGTGAAACATATGCACATTTTTCACAGATCTGACTTTAACGTTTAACATGTTTTAGTTTCATGTGTTTATTTTATATATTGTACGGTGATGGCGCAGTGAAGTATAACGTATTATTTTAGTTTTATACAAATAATTAAATTACTTCAATTCATGTTGTCAGGCAGTTACTACATAGCTCAGGTCCACACTACTGGCTTGTTATATTTGGCTTGAAGTGGTCCCACTCTCTCTCTCTCGCTCTCCCTCCTTATCGTTGAACCACAAAACTGAAAAGCATACAGAATCTGACAAGTTCCGTCTTCCTATAATCCTCTCCATTCTGTTTCCGTATTAGCAGGCACCTACATACAAACAGCCCAGTCAGGGTTTGTGTGTGTGTGTGTGTGTGTGTGTGTGTGTGTGTGTGTGTGTGTGTGTGTGTGTGTGTGTGTGTGTGTGGGGAACATGGAACTATCCCGGGGCAAGTTAAATGTTATCTTGATTCAATACTACTACTAAGCCACTGCTAGCTGCTCTACAGTTTGACATTACTCTTGAACCTGCTGGGCCAGACTTCAGCAGACACTATTTCCACAGTCTCACTCACCAAAGTGTAGCAAGAACAGGTGGTGGGGCCGCGGAGTGATGGTGCAGACATCAGTGCACCATCAAAATGATTTGTGAAGCTTCTTTTAAGGTAATAGAACATGCATAATGTCGCTTTAAGTGTTGTTTTAACAGCTTTACAGTAAGTAACATACGGTCACCTTATTATATTAATACAACCCTTATAAGGTTTAGTGTAAAGTCTTTACGACTTGTAAGCACACAGATGCTCTGTCATTATGCTGGGGATGCATATGAGGAGGGTTAATGTGGGGATTGTAATCAAGATGAGAAAAAAAACTTGAGATAATCTAATTTTAACAGGGACTTCATAAAGCTGCAGACATCTGACACAAAAACACTTTTAGTCACATCAAGAATGACACATGCAGATATAGAAGGAGCATTTCTAAAAACTGCGCACTTAGATTGATCTAACACCACTTCATAATTTCATTAAAATGTTTCCTGCTTTGAGCGATAAGCCTTTATTTTTCATTTTGCAGATTACAAAGTGCCACTATTATCAGTTTAATTATTCTCAGTGATTAGAGGCTTTAATGAAAAAAATGTCTTCACACTATAATAGTAGTGATTCACTCTCGTTTAATGACGGCTAAGTCTCCTCGCTGGGACACACTTCCCTTGCCTCGCGGAAGACACATGAATTGGTTTGAATTTAAGTTTTAAAAAGTTTTAAAAAACCTGCCACGAATTAAATCATAGTCCTTAACCTGAAATAGAGAAGTGGGTAAAGTGGTTGTGAAATGTCAAAATAAGCACTAATCACATCAACGACCATTGACCATTAAAAATCCAATTTAATTTTACGGATGGTTGGAAAGAAAGAAAACATTTGACTATAAACTCAATGTTCTCTCACAGTGGCACAAACAGTTAAATCTTGCGGAAGACATATAATATAAAAATACCCTGCTCTTCAAATTTAAGGTTTCTGCAAAAAAATTGCTACATATTTTTTTATTTGTCTCTTTTGGACTTGTTATCTTTTGATTACCTTGTTGGGGATGCACATATTTAAAATGTCAAAAAGAATGACTCATAATAATCACTGAGGCACTTGGCCCAACTGAGTGTATAATGCTTCTGTAAAATAATGTGGCACACTAAAAAAAGAACTCCCTTTATTGTAGGTCAAAAACCAGATATTATGATGAAAAACGAAAAAGACTATGCAGTTCCTCAAGGCTCCCATATGCATCTTTTCACCTTGAGGCTATAAAGTGCATAGTGAGTCCTTTATTTGTCCCCGCAGGTGTGCAGATTAGGCCAGCACCTGTCACTCAATTTGATGGCGCGTTGATACGACACTCAGCCTGAGGCGGCGGTAACATAAAGCCACTATGAGCACTGAGGACACCAGTAGAGGAAGTCAAACTAAAAATAAAGAAATATGTACAACTGGCAAACAACGGCTCGGCCCAAGAGGCAGGCACCCACAGCATATGTATACACCCCGAAATCCCCTGAAGCTCCGTTATAAACCAGCTTCAGGCCAAAACGGGGATGCACGCACACAGCATGACAGGTGAACTTTCCAATACCTTCCTATTTTGAACAGTGAAAATATATAATACTTCTAATTAAATGTGTATTATTGCATATTTTGTTTGGTATTATAATCAAAACTACATTTGCCGAAAGAGCAGCTCTGGAAACACGACAAAACAAACTGAAAAGGGAAAAAACTTGGCAAAAAGAGAAACACTGAAAGTGAAAAAATAGTAATGATGTTTACTCGTCAAAAATGTTTCAAAAGGGCAACACTATATTTTTAGCTGTTGCTAGTGTTCCACTTTTTGTGCTCAATTTGTTTGTTAGTATTTCTTTTTTGGGCCATTTATTTATGCTACACAAATGTCATCTAACTGGTGACATATCAATAAATTGTTTTGTTGGATTAAGTTTTAGGTATGGGCAGCACGGTGGTGCAGCAGTTGGTCACTTCACAGTAACAAGGTTGTGGGTTTGAACCTGTTTGCTGACCCAGGTCTTTCTGTGTGCGGAGCTTGCGTGTTCTGTCCGTGTGGGTTTTCTCCTGGTACTCTGGGTTCCTCCCACAGTCCAAATACTTTCAGCGTGGGTTAACTGGAAACTCTAAATTGACTGTGGGTGTGAAAGTGAGTGTGGATGGTTGTTTGTCTCTGTGTGTGTCAGCCCTGCCGCACCATAGCCACCTGTCCTGTACCCCGCCTCTTGCACAGTGTCAGCTGGAATTGGCCCCAGCCCCCGCCGCGCCCTCAGAGGATAAGTGGTGCAGATAATGGACGGATGGATGGGTTGTCGGGTGAATTTTTTTCTAAATGGTGTGTCATCAAGGCGGCGAATAAGATTCAATCATCTGATTGTGTTTTGTCACCTTGCTTGTATTTTCGTTGCAGTGAATGCAGTGAGCCGGTCTTACATTAAAACCTGCAATTCTACATTGATCTTATCAGTAAAATCTCAA
Source organism: Platichthys flesus (assembly GCF_949316205.1). Lineage (NCBI taxonomy): Eukaryota > Metazoa > Chordata > Actinopteri > Pleuronectiformes > Pleuronectidae > Platichthys > Platichthys flesus. The sequence continues at coordinate 16,656,585 of NC_084952.1, forward strand.
CACAAGACCAATACATTTGAATTATTGATGTGTACCCTAGCAGTTCAGACACCCCCTAGTGTTGCAGACCACCAAACAGGGTTCCATTAAAGGTTTATAAATCCTTCCAGTTATTTCCAACATTGGGTTTTAGTAAAGACTGAACAAAAGGTTGTTGACATCTTTCCCTGTCCCTACATTGTTAGAAACCAATATACTCAAAGAACTCCTCGTGAATGTCACTCTGCAATTATTCCAAATGGCGTGCTTAAAAACATTTGAAATTGCTCAGATAAGATGTATTTGATGCCACAGAGCTGAGAGGCTAATTCAGGTTTTTCAGAGAAAGGTGCACAGCTATGGATCAACATTCTGCTGATTACAGAGTAATTTATAGAAAACTACTTATTTCTCACTGCAACACACGTGCAATTGGCTGCAAACAGCTACTCAGTTGTGTCTGACAGAGCTCGGGTCAATATTGTCAATAGCCAAGTAACTGGAACCACCATGGTGAGGTGGTTTTCAGCCTGGTCGGCAATTTCTCTCCTCCTGATTGCTTTACTTAGGTTAATTCAGTGTGTTTGATCATGTATTTCTGTTTCTGTGTCTCTGTCGGAGCCTTGTACACACACATTAATGTGAGGAGGCATGTTAAAGCAAGAGAGCAGTTAGTACATTTGCATGCAGTGCAATACACTGATTTCCAGTTTAAAAGGTTTACCTAGAGCTAGAAATCTGTAGAATACATTATATTTGGTATTTAATAGGTTTAATAGACTAGTAAACCTCACAATTTTTGAATTTGACCTGCAAAGTTTGTTCAGTCCATCTTTATTGGATTGTTCCTGTACCTGACTGTAAATCTTTCTAGAAACTCTGCTCCTGTTTTTTTTTCTGTACACTTCTCAGTTTTTCCTCTCGTCTCTGTTCGTTCATGAGCTGAAATCACAAACCCCACGGGACAAGCACTAACTTTTCTTTCAAGTTGAAACATTTCACGTAGACAATACTTTTACTTTTCCCAGGGCAGAACTGTGTTTATTTGCATCCACTTAAATTCTCGCATATGCAATCATGTCACCTCTTAAACATGCTTTGTACACAGGCTGCATAGACAAAGCATTATGTTTGGGACTACAGTCTTCTGTCTGTCTTTGATGTTCCCAGTCAACTAGAGCTGGATGATATCACCTGAAATCATCATCAGGAATAAAAGTTAAATGTATCTCTGCAATTATTAACGACATTTACATGTTATCCTACAAACCTGTGCACAAAAGTTGTCCATATCGTGAACCTCTAAATCTTTGTAGTGAACCAATAAGCCTGAAAATTTGATTATGTAACATTCATTTAACAATTTAACGTAAATGTATTTGTTTAACTAAACAAATTAACTATCAGATCTGAATTACACTTTATGGCATGAAATATTTTTATTCCATTCGTGAGGTATACTGTATAGTGAGATTATTTTAACAGACACTCTTGACTGCAGCATTTTAGCCTCCATACTGTGGTTTGAAGGCACCGGGGAGACTCGTGCTAAACAAAACTTGGGACTGTGTTTGGTTGTTAAGGAGCTGTAGTATTTATTTATTTTCTGACAAACAAGCTAATAAAGAACATTTATTGTTGCATTTATAGTTTACTGCTGACCTGACTCTGCCCAAATGGCCGACCCACCTGCATGTACTGAGTGAGAGCTTTGTGTCTCCATCCTGCACAATAACCACAGAACTGCAGCTGTTCAACATTGATATCAATATCAACAGATTTCACATTTAGCTTTGTTTTGTATCATCCTGTATCATGTTGACTACCAACTATAGCAAATTACCAACATTAATACTTTTTTTAAGTTTAAGATAACATCGCTTGAAACTACTAGGTGGGACAAACCCAACTCAACCGATGAGATGATACTAACATGACTTCAGTCTTTACTACATTCATCTCGACCAAAAGGTTTATTAGCTCAACTTACAAATGGTGAGCTCCCAGCTCTAGAAACCTTGAGAGTTATTCACAAATTGATGTCAAATGAAAGTCACTGATATCAAATGGGAAATTTGAGAGGTCACATGAAAGTGTGAGGAGTATAATTAGTGTGAAAGTGACATGGAGGGTGTAACTGAAGATAAGTGGTTGAAGGTCCCTAGTTTTAAAAAAAGTGTCTATATTACTGGATACACTTTGAAAAGGTCATCCGCATACACATCGCAAAGGAATTTCTTGCTTAAAGTTCATAGTTATGCCTAATTTACGGAATCTGTGTTTTGAGTTGTTCCCCAAGGTTCTGTTCTGGGTCCAATGCTGTTTGCATTGAATGGGCTTTCACTTGGGCATATATGTTATTTTTGCTACAATTGCTATGAAGACATTATTCAATTATATATTTTATAAGTTATTATTTCTGCCCTCGATGCCTTTTTTTCAGAAAGTGACAGAATGTCTTGTCTGTCTATCCATTTGTGCAGGGCTACAAGTTCTACATACATTTTGGATATTTAAAAAATTGTGTATTCTAATTCAAATGTCAGACTGAATTTTCTTAAGAATTAAATTCATCGTTCTTTCAAAGGGGGTCCTTGCATGAATATGCGGTAATATTAAAATTTTATCAGTGGTATCAAATGGTTTCACAATGATACGATAATAAGGTTTATCACAATCAATTATTTTGGCCAACCTTTTTTATAATGTTACAATATATATATATGGAAACTGTCAAAGAAGTTTTTGAAAGCACCTAAATTATATGCTGGTGCACCGAAATGAAAAGGATAGACGTACCAGTGCAACCAATGTATAAAGTTATTCTGAAGCCCTGCTCATGTGTTGAACCTCCTCTCATTTTTCTTTGGGAGTCATTGAGTTGTGACCAGCATGTCAATTAGATGGTTCGCTCCTATTTCTTCTAGATGAGAAACTTACCTGAACCAAACATTTTCCTTCCGGTCTGATTACTGTAATCTGTTTTCACTTGTCTCAGTAATACAACCCTGAACTGATTAGAATGGGAATGAATTCTGCAGCCCAGCTCCTGACAAAGGCCTTCAATGGGCAGGCGCCTGCCTACATGTAAAAGCTTCAACAGCCATATAATGTTAGTAGAAATCTGAGATCCTCTCATCAAGGTTTTTTTAGTGATGTATTATTATTATTATATTATTAGTACTTTGTTAACAGCTTTAAGCTTTTTTGACACCATAAGACGTCCTACCTCTGATTTAAGTCTTGCTTTCTTCTTTAACCTGAACAAGGACAGCAGATTACAGGTTTTCTTATTTCTGTTGTATCAGAAATCAAACCACAGCCGACTGCTGAGAATGATCAACTCACTGAAGTGCTTTTAAACACAGATAAGAGCAATGTAGCAGCCCTATTTCTCCCATTGTTATTATTGATTTACCCTTTAAAAGACATTCAGTTGTTAAGAACACAGTGTTTGATCACAGTCTTTTCTCTGTTGCCGACACCAACCTCTAATTCTGAAATCTCATTCTGAAAATCAGTTTGACCCAAACATGAGTATTATTCATGAGCCGTTCCCTCGAGTCAACATTATTACTCAGAAAACCTCAATGATTGGAAAAATCCCCTCCTCTTGAGATGAGATTATAATTGTGTGTTTTTGCTCTCTGTGCTCTGATTGTTCATCAAGAATTGTAAAGAAATGATTTAAAAGATGTTCTGCTAAACATTTTGTCAGCTTTGTGTTGCTGACAGAACTGAAAAAGATTTGACATCTGAATACAAAGAGCAAAGACTTGTGACAATATAAGGCAACAAAAGCACTCATTGCTTCTTTTGTATGTATAAAAAAGACTAGTGTGTTTTGACTCATCATCTGCAAAGGTTATGACATCTTGCAGAAGCAGTTAACATTAACTTTAAGTCAAATGAAAAAAAAATTGTGTTAGAGGACACGCAAGCACGTGTATACTTGCTTGTATGAACCCTTTGCACACCCAGTCTTAGAACATCAAAGAGTGATTCATTAGTTTTTCATTCAGATGTGGATTTCGTAATATAATTGCAGCAAAGTGTTCCAATGTGGGGGACGTTTGCAATTCACAGTCACAGGCTCATACATAGAGTATGTAGCTATAAAGACACCAGCATGTGAATTTTTAATCAAACAGACGGAGATAAACATTTCTTAGATGTTAGATGCTGTTTGTGCTGAACTGTTCATCTCAGAAGTCCTCAACAAATAAATGCCAGAATTCATAAGAGAACAGAAAAAGATTCAGTGAGGCTGTTACAAACCGTGTCTGAAGGTTGTAATGCTGTTTTATAGTGATAAGAGCAAAACCCTACATAGTATATATATATATTTTTTTTTACAATGAGGCAGCAGCCTTTGAATATCAGCAAGACAAAATGTTCTTGTAAAAATCAATGCAGTTCCAGCCATGTGTAATGGTAAATGTCAGCCTGTGTGCGGATATCACTTGTACATATAACATATGACTTTAAAGATTACATCCATACTTACAGTTGGGCGAAGTGGTACGTGAGCTAAATGCCAACGTTGTTTAGTAGGTATTACATTGCCAAATATTTTCACTTACATAGTTTAGCATTTTAGCAAGCTTACATTTGGCAACTAGAAAGGCCCAAAGAGTGCGCATTCCTCCACTAATGTCCAATAGTCCCCTAATGAAACCAAATTTGAGTTCATGAGATTAAGATTAAGATTCGGAAGCAAGTTAAAAGAGAAACTTACGAACACAGCCCTAAGGCTCAAAAGACGAGGAACATTGTTGAGGAAGGGTGAGAGGATGGTTAGTGTGGAGATTTTTTAGATATAAAGTCAAAAAAGAAGCAGAATAGGCTGCACTGCAAATTGGTCGGAAGCATGTTCCCACAAGACAGACATGTTTTCCTTCTGAAGCAGAAATAGTGATTTGATTTATATTGTGAATATATCGCTATCGACTGATGGGAAATGAGTGTGATACAATTTTTTTCCATCTCGCCCAGCTCTATCTGGATACCATTTTTCATCAAGAGTCATGAATTATCTCTGAGAAATCAACAAAAATGTGAAAAAAAATACTAATCTTGCAATCTTAATGAAAGTACATTTTTCTTTTAAAAAGGATCCGCCCCCCCTATAAATTTAATAATTTTCCGCTCAACCACCAAGTTTCGTATAATTTGTCAAATAGTTTTTGCGAAATGCAGCTAACTAAACAAATGCCTTGTTTGCCTCATCACTTGAGGTTCATGAATGTCTCTAACTACATTAAATTACATTACATCGACTTATTGTTGAGATATTTTGTATGGAACCACAAATGTAAATCTCACGAGTGTCACTGATAGTAGAGTGTTTTACTTGAGAATAAAGAAAAACACTCTATAATAGAATAGGAATAGTAAATAGAATGTGATGGCATCACCAATGTTCTTAGAATTTGTGCACTGGGCCGAATTAAATTCTGCTCCAAATTGAATGGCGATTTAATATATGTAAATCTGAACCAAATCCACCAGTTCATCCAACCATCGGACCAACATCACCATCCAGAGACATGAGGAAAGTGTGCTAAAAGCTGTTATTATAAACATGTCAACGCTGCTATTGAGTGTGCACTAAACATGTGAAATTTTCCGGCATCATGAACATAATCATTTCCCCACTTATGGCAGCGTTATCCTTTAAAAGAGTTGGAACAGAGAGAGCCTTATGCATTTTAATAAACACAGCTGTCAACCAGCCAGACGCAAAGTGACACTTGTGGAGGGTCTAGGACAGATGGGGGACGAGGTGTTAGATCTGGGAGCATGGCCGTGAAGCACAGACCTGGAGTATAACCCTTGAACTCTACGTGATGGATTGCTCCCATCAACTTGCTGCTGGTGATGTTGTGTTGAATCCGAGATGTGCAGTGTTCCTGTAAATACAAGCTTCAGGTGAAATGGAAGATATTTTTTGAATCATGGGAGAACAGCAGGAGCTGACAGCGAGGCTGTGAAAGACATTAACAACAAGGGGTAAATACAAATAAAAAAAGAAATTACAGCATTACTTTTTAGAGTAATACTTTTAGACAGTTTTCTATTTTCACGTCAGGCTCAGACTGTCAAGGTCTGATTATTCTCCCCTTGTTCCTTGAGTTTTCCTTTTTCGGGTGTGAGCCTGGTTTCTTCTCCTCACCTGCACAACTGACGTCTCTTCCAAACTTGGCATTAACTTGCTTCTCAAAGGATCCAATCACAAGTGAGCTGCTCACACCTGGCAACAGGATGTGTCTCCACATGCGTCCTCTGTGATCAGATCGCACTTCTTTGCTTTTAGAAAAAAAACGTAGTCAATATTTTCATGTGTGTCAGTTATGCGTGTCTGTGTGTCGTGTGAGAGCACAGCCAGACCGGGTGAGAGAATCAATGCTTTGCAACTCTACGAAATAGGTATTTTTAAGATAGGAAATCAATAAGTGGTGGTCATTTTTAATTTAGTGTTGGTTGGCACAAATAAATCAATATATTAGAAACAATGAGGATCGTTAAAATTGTTTGGTTTTATTATGTAAACGTAGCAGGTCAGAGGACGTTGGCTGAGTAAGTGGTTCTTGGTTCAATAATGCCCATGATGCATTTTGTGCACGCAGCTCATAGAACGGCCACATGCTTCCCATACTGAGTGATGGGATCCAAAGTGCGTTCCCATTGCATCTTGGTTTTACCAACCCCATTTAATACTTAAGTCTATCCAATTGTGATTGGACGACAGTTGTTCATACCAGGTTTGAACAGGGCCAGAAGCCCATCAGTTCATCTTCTACTCCACCCATGCAAGTACAAACTCTATATCCCTTCTCATCTCTCAAATCCTCTCCAGAATGCTCCATCGACCAGTTCTTACCCGGCATCCTTTCAAGGCAATGCTTTGTTTCCGTGTGATGCAGCGATCCAAAAAAAACGTGTCTGCCTCAGTCCTTGTTTGTTCCCTTCTTCAATCCACGTTGGTCCAAGTCTTCGACCGGCTTTGCTGTGCCGCCATTACCAATCTCAATCTGGTTCCATTGTTTTCCCTGACAGGCCTCCCGTATTCCAGAGACCCAAAACCCAGCCTGCTGCGCTACCAGACCAGTACATCCATGTCTTCTTCATACCACATCATTCTCATATTTGCCATAAACCACTTAATTTTTAATTCGGAGTCAGGATTGTATTCTGCCTCTTTGGATGTGCTACATTACAAGTCATAGCACAGACAGTACTGCAGGTTCTCTTGGAATTGACTGTGGCCTATTTCAAAGACGAGCAGACCCCTTGCTACATTTCATATAATATTCAGAGCCATAAAAATAGTTCAGTGGAGTTTTTCTCAATCATCATTCATTCACCCACTGAGTCTGTTAGCCATGAATGGTCATATGTGGAGCGTTCCCGCCCAGAGGCTAATCTCCGGTTCCCTGTACTAGATTTCCTGCTAGAATGCACTGTAATGACATTTATATCGTTTTGTGAGTAGCCTTCTCAGATTCCTTTTAATTCCACCCTCTCACAGATTTTTTTGCGTACATTATGCTGTATATGCAGGAAACAGTGAGATGATTGCAGAGTAAATTGTAAATTGAAGTGAATCCCTCAACAAACCACATCTTGGCTCCTCAGGAACATGTTGGTTATCAATATTTTTTCATGTGGCGTTTGATTTAAATATGAATTTCTCACACAAAGCGCTTAATCAACAGCGCCTGTGCCCGCAGTGATTCTGGAGGCCCAGAAGGTGTTAAATGAATCATGGACTGCAGCTGGTCCACCGGTACAGGGGCTCGCAAGGTCATATCTGTCTGAAAGGGCAGAGGACTAATAAACGACTCTTCCAAATTACTTTTCTAACTGTAAGAGTAATGCCCAGATATTACCAAAGGATGTCTTTTTTATAGCCCCTGGTCCTTTGGTTTCATTCCTCCTTTAATTAAGATTTACTAGGCTTTTCGTCAAACTGGAGACACCGCAAACACTTTTGTTTCGGTTCTGTAACCAGGTGTCGAGCTCCAGATCTGAGTGACTCAGAGTCCCATTCAGATTGAACACACAAATCTGTGCTTTAAGATGAAACCCACATATAACAGGCAATCATTGGGTTTACATATTAATTATTCCTAGGTTACACATCTAGAATGGCCTCTTACCACTCGCATGCAAAAAATCCACTCGTACGAACATGATATGACTAAACCTTGATTAAATGTTATAGGAACATTAGAAACACATTCAATACAAAATAGTTAATATATGAGCTAGACTATTGAATTAGCAGCATATTGCGCACACAGCGTATCAATTGGTGTTTGTTTAGTGGAATTAAATATCAGTGTCAGTGTTATGTATTTAACCGCAATTTATCCACACAAATAAAAAATTCCTTTAAGTGTAAAATACCAATGCTCAATAGATAGTTTTATTTTATTAGGATCACAAAATATTTGTTTATGTTGTGTGATTATGTTGCAAATGTAATATCTGCATTTTGCTGGCATTTTTCAAAATGGCTTTTATTGATTATCATGTCCATCCTCAACAATGCAGTGTCACTTAGGATCACGTTAGTCCACCTCTGCCAAGCAGATTGTGTTTCTGTTGTCTGTTTGTATGTTTATTTGTGTGTTTGTAAGCAAGATAACTAAAAAAAACAGCTGAATGGATTTCAATGGAATTTATGGGTCTTTAACCATCTCTCACCATGATAGGGTGTTTTTCAACATTGTCACTCTTTTCTCAGAGAATCACTCTCATTCTAGGATGTGAATATAAAAAAATTGAACACATTTAGAGAACTGATTTTTGTGAGGGTGTACAATTTGGTGCAGCTTGATTGAGTTTAAGGGGACTGTTGGGCCATGGCGGAACTATGTGCTCTACCGAGTGATTTTCTAGTTAGAGCTGCATTAAAATGTGGGCCTGAGATTCAAAAACAAATATGCCCAAAACAACGGAGTCACGGTTTCTTGATACCCTTCTGAAAATGGAGATCAAATATTCACTGCACTTATAAATTCTGGTCCCATCCATCCATTCCTTAAGCTCCTAAGTCTTCACCGCCTCAAAGCTCTACTTCCCTCACCAGTCACAGCTTCTTACCCTGTTTCCCTCTTTCTGCTGAACATGCTGCAAACTTGACTTCACTGAGAAAACAGCTGAATTATTAATTAATCTGAGAAGGTTAATGAAAGTCAGTTCCTACTGTGTTTAAATGCAGGTCAGACACAGCACCTGGTACCGTGAGGTTCAGAGGACTCACTTTCAATGTATTCAGTTTGAAGTTGTTTGGTTGTCACGCGATTGATGTGTTAACTAGATATGACAAGATATTGTGATTCTGTACTTTCACTATGTGGCTGACAGCAGTAAAAAATGAGATCGTATTATGTCGCTCAGAGCAGCTTTCAAGTTGGCCTTGTTTGCAGTCATAGACATGATTAGGCACTGCCTTAATTTCCATATGAGACTCTACTGTATTAATTAGCATCAGCAGAAGTGAAGACTTCATGGGGACACATACACAGCGTCACTGCCTCCGTTACTGCAATCCAAGCCTGTTTTTCTTCTCCTCGCACCAGACACTCCAGGGAGGATGCGGCGGAAAATGCCTTTTTGGCTTCAGTTTATAAATTAAACACTTCCATTTCATTATTGATAAACGTGTTTTTAAAACTCCTCTTTGCTTTTGTGGCAAGGTTTTTTCTCTAGGACTCCATGAGACTGACTTTTTGCAAAGAAGAGAACAAATCTGCTTGTGTCTTCAATCAAACATTTTTTCATGAATATGTGCGATTTTCTACGCAACACTTTCAACAACACATGATACAATTTTTATAGAACACACTTTTCATATTTTTGGTTCCAAATGTTTCTCTTAAGATTAAGAAGTTAAAATGCCACAATATGTTTTATTTGTCACACAGTGAGAAGCATCAACTTCTGAACATTGCTGTTTTCAGGAAACTGTTCACAGCAGTAGGTAAAATGCAAGAGGACTTCGTGGACATCGTCTATATTTATGGTGCCTCTTTTTCCTGGTACTCCTCCACTTTCATGTCCACCACGTGTTAGCAATGTCATCATCACGCCCACTCGCTCCATGGGATTTTTCTGAACATGTTACTTAGGGGCTGGCAGGAAAATAATGTCCAGAGCAACTAACTGGAACAGTTTGCTCTTCACTTGTCGCACCTTTTGAATATTGCAGGAAAATGTATGGTGTTCAGAACATGTCTCAAAGCAGCTATACAGTCATATTATCCCACAGAGTGTTTTTAAGTTTAGGTTACTTTGTACTTTGTAATGTGTCTGACCCACGATTTATAACTGTGGACCAAAAGGCAGCTGTATGCTGCTGAAATTACCTAAATTTAAAAAATGTCTCTTTTACAATGTGACACTAGAGAATATCCACCAACGGAGTGAAGTCATCTTTTACCTTTCAGACATCCCTCACTTGAGACCATGACTTTGTTTTTCCTACAGTGTCACATTCCCTGCAACAGAACGAAGCAGATGTGTGTTTATCATTGTCAGGTTAAGTATCCTGTGGTGGAGATAAATGTTTTTAATTTGTTACTGTCTGCAGTGTTGAAAACACGTTGTGGCTGCTCGTCTAGTCATCGATTTACCATCTGGTGGCTGTGATGACGCCGCTACCAGCTTTGTGGAGTTCTACTAACTGCAGGCTTTTGTCAGGACAGTTTGATTTGTATAGTCGGATGCAATAAGCAGTTGTGTTGAGTGTAGAGGTGCATATAGTCTCTCTCATAGCAAGCTGTGGCCTGTTCACAGAAATTCACAGAATTAACACTCACACAACCTAATACATACACACACTTTCTTTAACAGCAGATGATGTGATCCTACTTAATGCATAAGTGCCCAAGTGGCACCATTAAAAACATGTTTGGCAGCACCAGTGTGTGTTGTCAAATGCTCCATAAACTGGAAAAGTTAACATTCCCCCGAAGGCACATCCAAACAACTTCACAAGCCTTCAGGAAAAACTCCTCCTTCGGGCATCTTAACATTCTGCATACAGGCACAGTGTTTCTACATCAGGTTTTGAAGTACGGAGACGACTTTCATCTCGCATCCGTCCAATAGCGGCGGTGCTATTAGGTAAAATGATGACCACGCTGAAACAAAATTGTCTGTCACAGTGCATATACTCTGCTCTCTCTTCTTCAAAAGGCTCACTGAACCTTAACAACCAGTGGGTGTCGGCTAAAAATAACTCGCCCCCCACAAAATCCCTGGAGTAAATACTGTTTACCGAGTTCGTCTGTATGTACATTGTGGTCAGATGTGGGAGTAAAAATACACACACATTTTCCACTGACCTAATACAAGTCCCAGTGCTGAACGACAACTCGTCAGGTCAACTACCTTAGCTCAATTTGAGTAACACATATCTGAAAAACTTGAACCCCACAGGGAAACTGCTTTGTTACCCATAATTTGGGGAAAGTAATAATACTGATGATGATGATATAGTAATACAAGGAAGAATAAATTGACACAATTGACAGTGGATGACGTCACATGCAGCTGCACATTAACTACTGTCGGTAGCTAGTTACACAGAAAGCAGCACATTTTCCAGTATAACTACCTAATCAGCAGGAATTTCACAAACGTTGCGACAGAAAACAGCAGAAGCTGGAGGCAGTGTACTGTTTCCAGATCCATGTCTCCCCTCCTTTTAGCCGGGCTCCGCAGGGAGTGAAAGTGTGACAACATTCTGTTTGCCGTTTCTCCTCACCTTACTGCCTACACAGGCTTACTGCATTACTCCAGGGAGGTTCAGCAGGCTGTTTTAACTTCAGCAGACTTTATTCTACTTTAATTGTCCTGTCCCTGAGCACCGAAAACGTACCCTTTCTTCTCCCAGACGCACCCTCAGTTAGTTTTATAGCTGTTCTTCAGTTGTGTTGTGTAGACCACAGTAGTTTCTTCTGCAGTAGATGATTAAAGAAAACTCAGTCTTGGAAAAGCAGTTCCATCGAACACTACTTCAGCTTTGAGACTGAGCAGCTGAATATCAGTATTTTACCTTTTTGAGCATGATACCTACAGAAAGATGTAAAGCTCTCAAATGCAGTATACCCAGAGGGATCAAACTGTCTTCTTGTGAAAGTGTTGCTGTGTGCAACCTGCAAGTGTGCAACAAGTTTAAACATGCAAAATATGATCATGCATGGACCAAACTGTACCCGCCCAAAGGGTTTTACTTGCACAAAAATACACTTTTTGTTTCTTAGATTGAATAAAGCTGAGTCATTTGGCCGTTTACTGTCTGCTTCTCATATATAGTGAATGTGTGAATGGTACATTGTCTCTTTCTGCCTCCAGACTCAAAACAGAGTTAAAGTTTAGCCATCTGTTTCCACACAACCTTTCTTTTAATTGCCTGAATTAGAGGAGAATGAGGAAGACTGGCTGGGTGCTCACTCCTGTCCACTTCTCACATTGAAGGAACAAACATTATTTACAGTGACACATAGCGTGGGGGAGCTACTGTATGTCTGTGTCAGGTGCTTTCCACCTGGTCATGTTGAACACCTGCCCGGAGCCAGTTTGGTTCACTGCAGATGGATAAGGTGAGCTCTTTGTCCTCACAAACCTTTCCCCCAGGCGCTACCTCGCGCACGGAGAGAGCTGCACTCTCTCCTCAGAGCTAGATCATCATAATTCTTGTGCTCGGATATTAACTCGCTCCAATATTGAGTAAGAGAAGCTGCAAAGTCGGAGGCGAAAATAGAATTAGTGTTGATGAATGGTTGATGGTAGATTAATCAACAACAAACTTGAGCGCATGTTTCCTTATGATTCAGGATTTAATCATTTTACAATGTTGCCCAATATTGCTTATTCGTAAATCGTGATCCTCTTATTCATTATGGTAAACTAAAGCAACACATGTTTTCATAGGCCCATATTATGAGTCACATTTTCATGTAAATCAGCTTTTTGTACTATTTCACAGACGTTGCACACACTCTCTCTGCAGCTAATCATGTGGTTTTGTGTTGGATGTTAGATTATGTCCCAGTTCTCAATGTGACGTCTGTGGTTGAATACGTTTAAAGAATAATGCTCGCAGAGTGAAAATCATGTGGTATCTTTCAGTCCTCTAATTAAGGCACTTGTAAGGATAGCATTAATACACAAAACCGATCCGCGGATATTTGGTATACACTGTTCATCTGATTAGCTTGTTAATGTACACATGGGATTACACCTCAGTGAACATGTTTTTTTTACCGGATATTTGTTTTTCACTGGTTAATAGCAAAATGCAACCTACTTACATAACACAATAATTACATATCCTGGGAATAGCTCCTATTATTGACCCATTCTGCAGATGCAACATGTTGAGGAATTACTAATTAAAAGTTGCTCCCTGTGCTTGACCTGCTGATTAATCCTGTGGTATTTAATGATTCCATTACCGTCTATGAAATGTTATAATAAAAATGAAGATTTGTCATCCAGCCAACATTTAAATGAGTTCATTCGTTTGCAAGTCGACAGCTTCAAAGATTACCGCGTTTGCAAAAAATAACAAACACAAAAATACTAGTTATACCCACAGCCTGCACTTTGTGAGTCGTGTAGCCATTTTTGGATCAGCTCCTGTTGTATTTTCATCGTGTTTGAAGAGAGAGGAATCCGGGGAAATGCCAGGAGCCATTGTTCTTCTGATAACCAGACAAGCACAAAGCTAAGACTGACTCAGTAACAAAGCAGAACATCTCCTGTGTGCCGTCTTGTTCTCTTTTCAATGGGAACAAGCTGAGGGAGACTTATGACAGGCTGCCACCGTGATCCATAAAGAATTAAGGCTTGTAAAATAATACAGGCACCTTCGAGTGAGCTTTGTGAAATATCGAGGGGAAAAGTAGCTGGGGCCAAAAATTCATTCCTCATTATTTATTGCCGACCAAGTGCGTTAGCCTCAGTGGAGGTCAGACCGTTGTTGTGACTGTGGTAGGGGACTTGGCTAGCGGACTCATGTGTGGCTAGTGGGCAGAGGTTTCAGGGTCACGTACTGACATGCCGCAAGGAACGTGTGTAACGAAGCATTACACACAGCTGGCACTTGCCAGGGCAGGCCCCGAGTCACAACCTGGAATGGAGGTCACTTTTAGAATCCAAACCGTTTGAGATTAATATAGTTTTTGGTGTTGCTGGGTAGGAGACGCAGATGCCAGCTGACTGTACTGCGAGTTAACCCCGGGTTGGAGGTGGCACACAGGATAACCCAAAGCCTGGGAGAAAAATGAGAAATGACTTTGAAATTGTGGATTTGACCACCGAAAACCCTTTGTCAATGTGTCCCCCCCACAACAGCACCGATGAGAAATGCAAGGGAAAAAGCACGGCAAAGCAGATCTCATCAAGTAATGTATAGCGGCAATACAATGAAGGACGAAGGGTAGCCCAGGGGTAATCAATAATTTGAGCCACCAATCTGTTCCAGGTGCTTTATGATGTGACTGAGGTAATTATCACCAGATCAATGAAAGAGTTTGTTGTGCAGACCAATGGCGGAGGGAAGGGTAATTGGTTTCTGCTGCAGAACTGATTTTATGTATGTGTTTTTCCAACCTGGTGTTAAAAAATGATTCTCTCCGGGAGTAGGAAAAGTATGTTTGCCCTGCGCTGTTCATTCCCTCTGGGTCCAGGACTAATATTCTGAGATGTCCATGGGTTTATTTGCATTTGCATGCATCATTAAACACTCACAAAGGGAGCCTGGGTGAGCCGTTGGAGCAGGGAAGACTGTTCAGAGGTCGGGACTAAAAAGGGAACAGGGAAAAGGGAAATGCTGCACCCGGGTCACCAGATAGTTTCTAACAAAGTTAACAACTAAAGTAGTTGACTAAACAGGTAGTGCATCTAGATTCCTTAAGAGTTTTTTGCTAAACCCTGCTTTCTGATGGGCTGGAAATTAGTGTAGTTAGGGAGAGTTGTGGGATGTTAAATCAAAACAATGAGCTGGAAGAAGCTAAAAGGTTAATGGAGCTGAAGTGAGGAGGTTGGGAGTGAAGATGGTTGAGCCTCAGTATGAGCCGAACTCAGTATGACTTTGATGTGAGGGAGGCTGCTAATCCCACCCGGTTCATCTTGTGATTGCTGCATTCACTTGTTGTTAACCTTTATTTTTTGAATTCTGTAATCAAATGTGTTGTTCCTGGTCAATGTTACACATTTTGGGTTAAGTGGTAGTAAGTTACCATTTGTCTGTTCCTCTGTCTTTTAGAAGGATTACAAAAAACAATACTGAACCAATTTTCTTAGATCTAGATGATGGCTGTTGAATATATATCTAGGCCATCATACTGCTTCGGGAGTGACAAGGATCTGCATTTCTAACTTTCACAAACAAAGAAAATAACTCCAGCTGTTGCATTATCAATATAATAGCTTGATTTGTTTGCTATAGGGCACAATGTTGTCAAGCATCTCTCTGAAATACACTATACACTCTGTACATGTAAAGCTTTGTTGTGCTTTTGTTATGAAAAAAGTTCTAAGAGTTTTATTTGAGAAGTCGTAACAGAATTGGTGAATTGAAATAAAAATGATGTTTTTCAGTTTTGTTTATATACTGTATTGTAATTAGAATGTGGGATTTCTGACCAGTCCTTCCAGTCAAATGATGTGACTGATACTCATTGCATCAATCATTTGTATTCTTCTCCATTATGAAATCTGAACTTCATGAACTTTACTCCTTACCTGCACCAAACACAAGAACATAATTTGTTTGTTGGGGGTGAGTCTCAGTTTGTTCCGCCTTATAAGCAGTTGCAGCAGCCCTTGTAATTCATTGTAAATGTGATTGATGCTTGCAAAAACACTCCAAGACAGTATTGCAATCAATTATGATTGATTTATTGTCTTTTCAGTTTCAGGACTGTGTAGCCATTGTAGCAACAGCAACTTCCCATGCAGCCTCACTCACAGAACCACAATCATTCTTCTCCAAACCCCTCTGTAGGGTTTGGAATCCACGCTCCCAAGCTGTGCTCATCATATTTCATTTCTGTAATTCACAACGAAGGTCATTTGTACGAATTGACTGAGGAAAGAGCAGTTTTTGTCCAAACTTAATTAAAACTCATGTGTAGCTTTCCGTGCACAGCTTTTTTTCTTCGTCAATGATTCAATAATCAACAGAAATAAATCATTTCTTCTATTGCATCAGTCGCCAGAAGGCTGGAAAAAATGCAAAGAATAAATAGACCCACTCTGGCATGCCCTGAGTTACTGGCAGGAGCTGCAGGGCTGCTCTGTGGAGCACTCAGCGGCACCTCTAGACCACATGGCGACAGTTATCACAGAGGCTGCACTATGATCTATGGAGTGCTGATCAGCTGTGATGTCAGCCACAGTTATTTACAGTTATGGCAATGTTATTTTATCCTGTGACCACATGTAATCGCAGTACACCCATCAGCCACAACATTAAAACCAGTCACTGGATTTAATGTGTATGTCTGTATAAATATAGATATGATATAGTGGGCCTGACAGCAGCCTCAGTGCTGCTAGTGTCACTAGCTTCACTAATTAGTAATGGTGATTTAGGGTGATTCAGACTAACAGCGTGACCATTTCCTCTCCTGTGCAGGACCCATTCCTGCTCTGTTGTCCTTGTAAATTAGGTGTGCCCCACTGATTAATGGTTAACAGCCACTATTCCAAGAGAAGCATCATCAGCAAAGCATTTAATTAAACGGTTGTCTCAATTACTTAGCAAGCTAATGTAGCTTGAACACGGGGTAACTTTATTAAACCACATGAAATGTCTCAGATAAAGTTTTACGCTCCCACAGTAACCCTAAATGGAGACGGGTGTAAACCCGTGTCAATTAGAAAATAAAAATACTGAGGCCTTTCATTTAAAAAACACCCGAAGACCAAGAAGTGTTCGGTGACGCAGTATTGGTGCAAATTGCAGGTTATTTGTAGAACCAGCATATTTCCTAAATCAAAAAAATCCCGCTCAAATTAATTGTTTCTATCAACTGGTTCAATTCCTGAGCTGCACTCCAAAAGACAAAGTACCAAGCCAAACTTGGTGCCCTGTGCCATCAATCATTGCTCTGTATTAACTACCCCACCTCCCATCGCAAAGAAAACAATTAAAGTTAAACTTGTTGATTTGTTATGGTAGACCATAAATCACGCTGGTATGTGAAACCCACCATCTCCTGGGGCCCCTTTACAGGTTCCTCGATCAGTGAGCCGAGCTCAGAAAGCACTGCTTTGAACTAGTCCGATGGACTTATTTATTTATTTCCTCGTTTGTTTTGAATAAAATGATATTTGCCTCAGTCAAATTAAATGGGCTGAATTAAAGCTTCTTACGTGAGCCTATACAAACAGCATGTGTACATAAAGATAAAGTGCTTACATTATTTGAAAAGAAAAGAAGAAACAGGTTCCAGAGGGAGGGAGATACTGACGTCTTGAAGATTACGCTCTCTGTTTGGCTCACTGTTTCCTCTGACTTCAGCCCAGTGACAGGAGAGACATGTTGTCTGTTTGTCTCTTTGCAGGATGTCATTTTCAAACGTGTAGTGACACATTGTTTTGAACATCCAAAACCACTGCAGCTAATGAGCTGTTCCTTTCGCATAATGTTCCTTCTTTTAGGACTGGCTACTGTTATTTTTTGCTCCTACATTTCAGGAATTTTTCTTCCTGTTTTGACAATACAAACACAGCGCCGGTGAGACTTTTCCATAACTCTTGGCCACTTTTCAGTAAGCTATTCTAGTCCTGGCAGTGCCTTCGTCTACCAGAATAAAAGGTGGGCATCATGATAACGTCTAGACTTTGTACGGCTTGACAGAGAGTGAGTCACCATATCCAAGGCTTTGTCTTGAAAGTATTTACTCCTTGCCCGCTGCTTTTGGTTGCATGCATTACTTTTGGGAGGAAATGAGAGGGACCCCTCTGCAGAACTGCTCGGCTCATATCCCAGATCTAGTGACATCCAGGGAGCATGCAGAGAGCACAGAGATTCTCCGTATGCCACGTCACAGGAGAGAAGTGGAAGAAGAGCCAAATTGATAATGAGAGACAGCACAAAGGCTGTCTGTGGCTACCCGGCCTCAGCAGCACAGGAGACCTTGTTATTGTTCTGGGCAGGCCATGGGTCAGACAGTGCCTGGCTGAAAATGTTATGGATGGAAATTTGTCTCAAGAATATCAAGCACACGTCGTGAAAACTCATGGAAACCCACAGACAGAAGCATCACCTTGTTAAACTGCCTAAAAAATGATGTTAAGACAGCAAATTAAAAGGCTCCCAATAGCTGGACAAATTACCATCTTTCTATAACTCAATCCACAACACTACTGGCTTAACTTTGACATTATGTTGTCTCTTATGGAATTTATACTCAGTCTATAATTGACTAAAAACATAATTTGCATCACTGTGGCTGTCTGCAAAGCTAATCTACTACTCGCATTTGCACTCAGGGGCTGAAAAAGCCAATTAAGTCGTTGACCCTGGATATTCATTGCAGCCAATCATTTAAAAAAAGCCGTCACTTGTGTGTTTATAATTGTTTTGCTGCTGTCTATTATTCCGAGGCATCACATTTGAAATAAATTACATACAGTCTTACAAATCTCTTTGTTCTGAGGGAGGAGAAGATGGAAAGCCATATCCATCAAGCGGTCATTCCTTCTGTTTCCTCTAATGGAGATTGTCTATTTACAGTAGAAATAATAAATGCAGAATGATTTATTTTGTTGCTAGAAAAACGTAACCTTTAGAAAAACGTTCGATACGGCTATAGAGATGTTCACAATGTCGGGAAACACAGCTGAACTTAAGAGCCAGAGATCACAGAGATGGTCTGAAATGCCCATGATCCCTCAGAGAGCAGGCTTGTACAGAGACATGTAAGTTAAATTTACCAAATAATGTGTAGCTGGAAAATGTTCTTATAGCAAAATCAGTACATCCTACCATGCAAGATTAGATCATCTACATCAGTGAATCTTGCCAACTTAGCCTTAAGCTCTCACAACTAGGCGTTGAGCAGACACACAGCATCCATATCTGCGCCAGCTATCATGGTGTGAACACAACATACTGTAGAGCCGGTTGCCAATGAAGTGACTTTGGCTGGTCCTGACTTTGATTTTTTGGCATGTTTTCAGAGCTCCGGTTCGGTCTGGGGGAGGCAGCTTAGCTAATGAGCTAACCATAAGCAGTGTAAAAGCCTACCTGCTGGCTGCAGAGCCCAGACTCTCATCTAAAAGGCAGGGCAGCTAAGAGCCCCGCTGAAATGAATATCTCTCAATTAGACTCCGAAGGAACCCTGACTCCTTTCCACTCCTCATATGTCTCTGCTCAAACAGATTCAGAGTTGATGTCGTGGATAACCACAGTTTTTTTTGTCATGGAGATGACGTGCGAAATATGACCAGGCTTTAGTTAAAGGACTTTGTTTTGTTCAGCTCCCAGTCAGTGCAATTTGATCAGTTGTGCGTCCAACGAAAATGTTTTGTTTGCTTCGGATTGCACAGAGAGCGAAGCCCGACTGACCAACGTCTCCAGATTTTAAAAGGGCTCCGCATCCAATTTAGACAAGAAAATGAGTTGATACGAAGCCATAAATGTTTGATTTGTGGTGAGACATTGGCACAATCTCTATGTACGTGTGGCTCATTGATTCACTGTGCTGCAGGGGTTTGCAGAGAATGTCGACTGTTTGGAGCTGCGGAGCACTCCACAATAATGTGTGAGGCTTGTGTGACCACTTCTGTTGGTTCTGGGAGTCTGTTTGAGCTGGTCACATTCAAACGATGTAACCCAGAAGGCTTTTTTTTTTTTTGGTCTCAAAACAAGCTACAAATGACAGCACAGTCTCGCTTCTGCAATTTCAGTAAAGCGAAGCGGAGGAGGACGGGTGGAAGCCGGTCAACCTTTTCTGGAGGAGCAGAGAATATTGCCTCTTATGATGGATGCAGGGTGAACTCAGGGAGGGTCGTTTCACAGCAGTGGCAGAGTAAACATAAAATAAGTATGATGAACTCTCGTTTTCGATTTTTCTTGCATAGATTTAGGACTGCAGCATACAAACATACAGATGTCTCTGGCTCTGTGCAGCAGAAATATCCCTTCTCCCTCTCTCTCTCTCTCTGTCTGAAAACCTTTTTCTATTCCATTCCGCCATATTCATCACCACACGAGGATGGCGTCCTGCCATCTCCTCTCTGACATAGCTCACAGATAATTCTAAATCACCTCTTGCTTTAGGGACCGGCGGCTGCTGGGTTGTTTTAATCACAGATAATTGATTTTACTTTAACAGATCACATGAGAAGAGAAATCCTAGCACTAATGGAGGAAACTGTTGGAGTGTTGAACGAGAAGACAATCAGTTAAATGCTGTGCGGTTACGGTTTCCTTGGGGAATATATTCCAAAAGCATTTAAATGCAGGAGCCCCCAATTGTTTATTTATTTGCGGATTATTGCTGCTTTTATGATCAAAATGCAGAGAAGTGGTTTAACTTTGTATGAAATTAAACCACCTTTCAGAGACTACAGGATTGAATTAACACAGTGTCTAAGAATCTGATTAATCCATTAGTCTGTTTATGGTTTGATCTATGAGAGAAATGCTTGAAAAATCCCCAAGAGGGATATTTACGAACGGACTCCCAGGAACAGGGGTTCCCCCCTCCTTGATTTTATATTCCCAGAACTATCATTCATTAAATGAGGGGTTTTGTTGTCCGCTGTAATTTTCACTCCAACCCAAATTCAATATAATTGAAGGAAAATGGTACACGGCAGAAGAAAAAGCTGCATTTTGGTAAATGTTTGGTTTTGTTGTACAAGAGCCTCCTACTCATGTGGCTGGACTGTGGATAAGCTGCCTGGAGCAGAGCAGTTCTGGTACAGATTTATAAAGGAGATTATACTTGTCTGCTGGAGTGTACCTACCACCTCTTACCCATCCACTCCAAAGGCGTGTGTGTGTGTGTGTTTGTGTGTTCGTGTGTGTGTGTGTGTGTGTGTGTTTTTTTTGTGTGTGTGCATGTGCCTGTAGGAGCATGCCTTATACAGTATACTAGACTAAATGAATGGCTTCAGCTGAGGAATAACTAATTAGCCACTAGAATACAAAAAACATGTTAAGTTTCTTGAAACTGCCAGTATCAAGACTGTTAAAGGCAGCAGCATCTGTACAGTGGGTGCTGTTGCATACACTTGAAGCCAAAAGCTTGTGAAATTGTTAATCGTGATGTAAAGTTGTATAAAATCATTTCTGCAGTTTACAGACATGAAAACGATCTCTCTCCTCCGTCATAGAGGCTGTTTGAAATAAACTTTGTGATCCATTAACCGACAATGAAGCACTGTGTTAACTTGAAAATATTATCCAAATGCTTTTGTCTAAGTGACTTACTAGGCGCGTACAGGCCTGTGTATTAGTAGTTGATCCAAGCTTTGACAAAATAATCCCTCTCTTCATTATCTACCTCTGATGCTTTCCCACTGATCCGTATTCTGGGACTTGTCCATGTTAACAATGGTGCAGATATGCCCCCATGTCAATTTTCTGGGTCTCCTTTTTTTCGAATTGAGCATTATGTTTAGTTAATGATGATTTACATGATAAAATGATAGATATACCTTTTTATCTTGTTTGTTCCTGTGAAAATAGATTAATGATGGATCAGGTTGTATCAAATCCCAGGTTACAGATTTGCGAAAGCGTCTCGTTAATGAAGTCACAGCCCTGTGGTGAGTTTGTCTAAATTAGCAGAGGAGTAAAGCCTCCCCTTATCCTGTCTTGTTCTCTAATAAATTAACTATTGTAGACATTATAAATTGTTCTCATAAACAGCTCAGATTACAGAACTGTCTCTAGACTGTAGAAACTGTGTGAGATATGAGGATGAAATGATCACCGATTCTTCTTAATAAATCTATTCATGACCAATCTCAAGTAATTTCAATCAATTCCGTAATTCATTGTTGAGTGTGTAATCAATCAATGGTTGGTCGGTCCCAAAGAAGTGCTGCGACAGAAAGTGCCAGTTTTCCCTCATAAACACTGTGTGTGGCCCACTATTGCTACCGATCCAAATAAATTAGGTAATTGTTCAATGTATTAAATAAATGTATTTTAATCGACAGAGAAAACAAGATTCCTTTCGTGGATTTTCAACTAATTCTCAGAAAACTCCAAGCAAAAAAAACGAATAGAGCCAATCCTGCTCCTTCATTGAAGGAACATTTACATCAGACTGAATGTGTTTGGCAGAGTTAGCACTTGCAGGAGAATTTTTGTTAAGAGAGGTCAGTTTTTGAGCTGTTAGAAAGAAAACATAAAATATACTACAAAACACTTTGATATTACTGTTTTCATTCAAGACAAGTGTACTTTAGCTTTGAAGTAAGTTGAGCACTAGTCTAACCCAGATGCTGAAGACAACTGCTCAGGTGGGACACATTTCCCAGTGACACACAATTACTGTTGTGCTAATTTGAGCAGCCATGGGGATCTTAAAACATTGCACCTCCACCTATGAATGGCATTTACACCCAAAGAGAGGTAATGGTGTTTAAAAAAAACAATGAGCTGCTGTGTTTATTCAGTAGTTGTTCACTTGTTCCATTCTGATTTAATTTTGTGTTTTTATCATATCCGAGTTCTTATAGATTGCAAGTTGCGACTTGCAATCAATATGTGTCATTATTATAAGCTTGACTTTTATGAAAAATCCGAATTCAAACTAATATGAATCTGTTATGAATTTGCTGATGTGGTTTTGACCCTGGCAGACGGGACTGGCAATCGTTTACTGCCATTTTTAAATGGGAATACTCAGCCATGGCACTGACTTCTTTTTTTCTCCCAAAGTATGTCTTTTATCAAAAAGCACCAGGGGGACATGTTAACATGTTTAGAAAATTCAATTTCAACCAGAGGGCGATTTAATAATACAACTGTCTTGGTGACATGAACGCTCACAAGCTGTTAACATCTCTACTCTCAATCCCATATGACATGAAGATAGCATTAGCTTGATCCTGTGAACAGATAAGCTCACCAGATAACAACCTGGTGAGATTTCTTACAGCAAAGCACCTACTCACCATCTATAGAGAGCTGTGGA
The DNA here is from genome assembly GCF_949316205.1 of Platichthys flesus. Lineage (NCBI taxonomy): Eukaryota > Metazoa > Chordata > Actinopteri > Pleuronectiformes > Pleuronectidae > Platichthys > Platichthys flesus. The sequence continues at coordinate 16,679,753 of NC_084952.1, forward strand.
AAAGGATTGCTCATTGAGTTAATGTATTCGGCCCTTACAGGTGGCTAGCACACACCCTCATGCAACTCACATTACACAGAGGCACCACCTCGTTCTATGTGCTACACCCAATCCACAGTTCAACCTCCGACCACCAAATGTCCCTCATCTTTAATTTTGTTGGGTACTATATTTCAACCAATCAAGTTATTAACTGAAATGATAGATAATTGATGACTCACTGAATTATTTACAGTGGACTGTGGATCCTGGTCAAATTAAACTTGGAAACGTGGTTTAAAATGAATCATCTCTGTGTTTCGTGGGTCATGAAGCCATAAGCAATGATATGATGTAACTCGGTCATTAAGCAATGGCTGCTTTATACAACCTATCTCCTTGGTCTGCCCCCTCTGTGGTAATTTCCCCTGTCAAGGTCATGGCCGTTAGCCATCAAGCAGCTATCGGTCATTCCCTGACAAAGTAATACATATAAGGGCTAATCATTAATTACCATCTTTTGACATAGCCTGCATTTTATTATAATTTGTGACAAAGGTGAAATCGATAATGTTATAATGAAACACATCGCATGCTGTAGGTTTAGCTGACATTCCGTGTGCACACAGGAAAGTCACATCAAACTTTGAAGCGGGTCTATTTATCCACAGGCAGGGTGATTGAGTATAATTTGCTCAATCTGTCCCAGCATTTTGCTGTTCTTTCACTTAATCCCTGGAGTGCAGATGTTGTCAACTCGATTACAACTCCTGGCATGATGAATACTCTTGGCATGGTGACATTTTTTAGATAAATATCTGTCTACTTGAGAAGACAGTTTTAAGCCTGGAGCTCCAACAAGATTAAATGGCTGGGTGATTGTTTATGAATCTACAAATGATTTGAAACAAAATGAAATATTCCCATCTATTTCTGTTCCATCCAAAGAGCAGCAAGGATTTATACCACAGAGAAAAAGCAGGCTCCCAGAGCATCCAGCATATTTTATATTTCTGACGATTTCACATAAATGCACATCCCCTTAATTTGATGGCCAGTTATCTTTTCAGAGCTGCCCGAGGATTAAACGTGGTGAATGAACAAGAATCTGTGCAATGAGTGATGAGCTGACGTCAAACTCACTATCGCTTCCTGGAAATTTGCAGGGAGGAAAAAAAGAATTTCCTGTGTCATCAGGCTCCCATTATTTCTTTCTCTTTTTTGCATCTAACAGCAACCTGATAATGCTCTTCTATGGAAAGCCATACTAATTATACCATGCTTCAATATGGAAATGCAATGAATGAGAAATATGTCCAACAGAGAGAAGGTCGAGCTACTAACGTCTCGGTGGTTATATATGTGTACAGTTTATTTCATGTCGAGGTGCGAATGGAAGGGATAGTGGAGCCTTCAGTATCAGCCGAAAACCCCGAACAAAAAAAAGTGGCAGACATACATGAGAAATGAGCATGAGAGACGGAGAAGAAAGAGGGAGAGAAGGAGAAAAAACGAGTGTCAACCAAAAGTGAAATAGTGGAATGAGAGGAAGAAGAACTTGAGAGAGAGGGTGTGAGAGAGAGAGAGAGAGAGAGAGAGAGAGAGAGAGAGAGAGAGAGAGAGAGAGAGAGAGAGAGAGAGAGAGAGAGAGAGAGAGAGAGAGAGAGAGAGAGAGAGAGAGAGAGAGAGAGAGAGAGAGAGAGAGAGAGAGCAAAGAGAAGTAGTGATGAGAGAGCGCATTAGTACGAAAAAGAGAGAGAGGAGTGATAGAGTCACAGAAGAGAAAACGGAGAGTCCAAAGACGAAAATGAAGAAAATGGAGCGGGAGAGCTGAGAAAAAGTGGAGAGAGCGGGAGGAGAGTTACAGGCGGAGGGGGGAAGTGCTGGAGTGCCCCCCCCAGGCCTGATGACGCACCGCCGCAGCGACACCCTGCTCCATGGATCATTGTAATGCATTGCCTGTGTAAATTGAAACATTACACGAGGATCACCTGGATGGTTGCAGTCATTTCCTAATAAGATAAGTGCAGTGAATGAAATGAATGCAATTTATTTTTCTGACAGACTTGTTTTCTCATTACATAAACTATTTAGACTTCCCTCAAATTTATATGCAGCCGGAGAAAATGAGCTGATGCAAACAGGAACATTTGACAGTTTGCCATCACAATCGGCCGACCTGTTACATGCAGACACCCGGAGTCTTTCCCTTGCTGCTAAATTCATGTGGGAACAGAAACTCCACACCACCAAGGTCAATCAGCACATCACATCCTACTTGTACTTGTTACCATGAGAACAAGAGGCCTGGCAGTCTCATTTATATTCACAGGCATACAGATGTACATTTACACTAGCAATTAAATGCTATTTTGCCTCTGCAGGCAGAAAAGAATAGCAACATGCTTACAAAACCATTGCCATGCATCTGCAGCAAACTGTGGTTTCATTTTAAGTAACTCTGTGTTTCATAGATTTTTCATACAACTCTCAGAAAAACACACCCAAGTCTCTGTTGTAAAATGCAAATTTTATTATTGCCATTCATTTCCACCCAAGAGTGTAGAGGGTGTTAAAATGTCAAGAGCACATTTTAAATAATTTTATGAGTGAACCCGATTTGAATCAAGCTAAAAGCAAAAGGAGGCTCTCTTCGGAGTGTGAAAGCAGTAAGTGCCCTCTGTCTCTGCTCCTTCTCTCTGAGGTTTGCTCAGCACAGTGGGGTCGCGGGAAAAACAGAATATATGGATAGTAAGGTCTGAACCTCAGGGTTCAGTCGGAGGCAGAAACACAAACAGGAGTCTGTGTGTGAGCTGTCTTTCTCAGTGTTCCCAGGAGCTACGGGACTTTCAGGGGGACGGAAGAGGCGGATTTGAAGGAGGGACAGGTCAAGTACATGATGAAAGACTGATGGCGGATAAAGGTGAAGGTTACAGGGACACATTTGCAATTTTCTGATTTATATTTTCCTCACTTTTCCCTTTTTTTTTAATTTCATTTGCCCAATGCTGCTGCTGTGGAGGTCAGGAAATTATGATACAAGCAAGTTTCCAATGTGCAACTCAGTGGGCTCTGATTTGAAGGGTCAGGTGTTTCATGACTAAACAGGCTGAGGCTCTCTATAAATAGTGCCGAGCAAATGCTCATAATGGCCTTGGAGAGCTGCGGAAGCATGACTGACATTTAGCATGTCCATATATTATAGAAAACTCCCAGAGCTGCCCGTAACTTCTCCTGTGGTAGTGTGGTAGAGTACTTATTGATCTGCGATTGCCTCCTGAAGGCAAATAAGGAACAAGGCGTAAAATGGTCATGCATTCATTCATCCTCCTCACGACCCCACTCACCCAGAGCGGACGGAAAAGAAAGCAGTTGAACAAGCAGTCAGAGGGAAAGTAGATAGAAATTTATAATGCATACTGAGTCCATGTTGTGTGTTAATCTTCAGCATTGCTCATACATCGTCTATAATGCAGACACAGAGAGTATTCAGGGAGACTATGAACCGATATGACCTCTGAGCCGAGTCACAAGAGCAGGGGAGTTTATCTCTCCATGCCAAAGTATCTCGGTCGCCACCTGGTGGCTGACTGGAGTATAGGCAATAAATACTGCCCCCTCCGTGTTAATGGCTGGGACATGGAAAACCTAAAAAGTTCAAGTGCAACGTTAAGTAATCTTTTCTGTAATTTTAGATATCCCGGATGTGCATCCACATATGTCTAATACGTTTTACGTCAGTTGATGCTAACAAATACATCACAAATACAAATGTCGCGTTCGTATTCGTGATATTTTAGCTTCATTTCTGAATAATGGGAGGAAGTGGTGATTACTATATATTTAAGTATTCAATTCTTTAGCAACAATTTGTTCTTCTAATTTGTCTACTGATTACCAAAGTATTACAGTGATAGCTGATTCTCCTTCTCTTGTCCAAGCACTTTAAGGAGGTATAACACAATTTCAAATGATCTCGGATTTGTGGGTCTCGTTCTGCTTCTCAAACACGAGTCTAAAACCTTTAAAAAGTTGCATTTTCGATATAGAAAATTCTAACTTTTAACTTAAATTCTTACCAAAATTGTTTTTTATTAATGTCTCAGTTACTTTCCAAAACTCAACACCAATGAAAGAATAAAAATGTGGCAGTTTTTTCCCTGTTTATCTGTAGACATAGAATCAACTTTTTTCATCACCAATGTTGTGGTTTTGGATGATTAATAAATATATACAAGCACCATTTAACATAAAGCATCAATACATTAATACGTCCAATCAATCATCAGTAATGATGAGGGGAAAAATAAATTGAGTTAGAAAGTGGCTGCTGCTCCGCAATCCAATGATTAACTCTGCAAAAATGGTAAATCCGTGCCTGCACAACCGATGCCCCTGCAAGGACTGGACAACAATAGCCCACCTGGACTCTGCCGTTCCAGCTCAATGTAATCAAATGCTCTGTGCTCAGAAAATGCAGACATGTTAAAATCTGAAAGGATGACATTAAGGATGAGAGATGAACAGGACGACAGAGGGCTGTGTGAGACAATAAAATCAAGGCCATCCAAGAACCAAGATGGATTGATGAGTCCATTGAGTGGAGATGGCAGGCAGCCAGCTAGCACAGAGGTCAGTGCAGAAGGATATCTCTTGGAAGAAATGATGCATTTAAGAGGGCCAAGGCTGCCAGGGTGGGCTCACTGGCGGGGAGAGAAAGAGGGAGATATGAAGTGAGCGATGGATGAGGAGGCGGAGAGACGATACTGGTATGTAGATGTAGTGGAGACGTGAGAAATATTTAAAATGAGGGAGAAATGTTGGAAAGTGAAGGATGGATTGATTAAGCAGGATACAGGTAAGTGGACAATGGGTAGAGAAATACGCACCCGGGAGTGAAAAGGAGTAATTAGGGGTTAGAAATGGAGGACAAAAGGCGTAAATGGAGAAAACAGAAGTTAATTTAAATGAATGATAAATTTGTCACATTATTCGTAACAATGTCTGACAATCAAAACATAAGGAATTCACCCGGAACATGAAAACACAGTGAACGAGAAAGGTTGAATCCCTCCACAGACACACCAGGGTCCACATCACAGCTTGATCCAAAAACGTTATGCCCGGGGAGACTGGTTTTATTAATCATGCTGATTATTCAATGAATCAGGCACTCACACAAACAAGGAAAAATAATGGGTTTGAGCCTTAGCCCACCAAAAATGAAAAATACCGCCCATCTGCCCGCGGTGATTTGCTGCGATGGATCCAGCCAGTGTCTGCTAACACCCCGGCTGGCTAATTGAGTTAGGTTTATAACGGTGAGGGCCACAATGAAATTTATGCAACCCATCTGCCACATAAATAAACAATGCTGATGGAGATGAAGTGAATCAGTCAGAAGTTAACTGTGACTTTTCAAAAGGTCTCAGCTCTGTTCACTGTTTGGCATGCCGTCTCAAGTCGCCGTCTGTATTCCCCGCACTCTCTGCTCCTTTCAGATTCCCCCCCCTGACATTCCCTTTTAGCCCGAGGGCTGTGGAAAGCCATGCTGTAATGCGAACAGCGCTAGAGGTTGTCTCCCTTCATCATTGCTCTCTCCTCCCTTTTCTGACAAGGAGATAAATGCTGCACAAGTTATTAGTCGTCTATGGCTGATTGATATCCTCCATCAGGGCCCTAAAATGCAACTCTTGCTTCCTGTTGCAACCCAAGGTTACCAGACTAATAAATGGGGGTATTTCAGGGGAAAGGAACGCAAAAAGGTTTTCTTTGATGATGATGGTGACTTAACATACTTGTTTAGAATGTAGCATGAGATCTGAAGAGTCAAGAGAGACAATGGTCATTTGATAGCATGAATGCGTTCAGGGGCGGGATTCAAAGAAACTTCCTTTCAGAGATATACACATAAAGAGCTTAACTCTACTTTAAACTCGCCATGATAATGTTTGGTGTGTCAGCTCATTGCATTTCTTCCTGTTTAGAAATGCAGTCAGAGAATGAAATGAATCCCATTAAGATGTCCCCAAGGGAAGTTCTTCAGATTTTTCTTTTCCTCCTCCATCTGTCAAAATCATACTCTCACTCCAATACACAGCCTGCGGAGTATATAAAAGGAGAAGGTTGTCGTAAACGTATATTAAGCTTTTTTAGAAGCACAGTTGACAACTACCAAGGGCTAAATCGCTCATTTGAAGCAGAACCTGTTCTCAGGCAAAAAAATGACATCCTCATAATCCAGGTCATATAGAGAGCTTTCGAACCCACAGGAGCATCATACATGCATGCATGTGCACAGTGTGTGCAAATACTTGGAAAAGATAAAAAGGAGTTTCCTCCCATGCAGATATGTGGATAGGCTTAACCACAAATTATAGATTATCCACTGAGTTTATATCTTCAATATATCCTGGAGCAGATGAAAACGAATACTCTTAAGTTATGATGCAATGACTGGACTGATTTAACATAGAGCCGCAGTCATTAGTCAATTATTCAATCAGCCATACCTCTTTTGAGGATATGAAATATACATTTTCCGCCTTTTTAATGTGAGAATAATCAGCATTTCTCAGTCGTATCATAACCAACTAGTGGTGGATCCATGGGCGGGGTTAGGGGACACTGGCCCCAGCGAAAATCTGATATACCCCCCAAGTGCTTCTGTCCTGTCAGAAGTCTTTAAGAGAATAGCAATAACAAAACTAACAATACATTTGTTGTTACCATCTTCAAGGTTTTTGAAGTACAAAATGTCATTGAACAAGGAACAAGATTCACAATATATTCAATGAATTGTGGCTTTGTTCAACTCTACAGAGCTAACAGTGAACAAGGAATGACTTCAAGGTGTGCCTTACTGAATCAGGGATTGTGTATGGATGGATATATAATCTGCCCTCTGTGTGAATTGTGGCCCTTTTATGGCCAGGAGTTAGATAATCCTAGATCTGCCAGAGTAACAAACTGAATATTCTTATATTTTGCACTGCTGTCACCTCTGGCTCTGAAGAATAAAGCTCTTTACTTTCTGATATTGTAAACAATCCATTAATAAAACAAAGATAAACAGGAGTTAAAGTGCGAGTTTGGCATCACGATCTTGACCTTTTGTTGCTGCGGGGGCTCGGCTCTGCTCGGAGGTTTGATGTCAGCTAGCAATGTGGTTTGGTATGATTCGCCAGGCAGGCAGCACAGGTAGGTTTAGGCAGCTTGTGTTCAGGTTGTTACTTCAACCTCTCTTCATCGGGCACACTCTCCATCTGCCTGGTCTGTGTCAGCTTGGCAAATGGCCAACTTGCTGTAGGTTACCCCTCCTCTCGCTGCCACTGCATCCACATGGGAAAGAAATACCTACAGCAGTGCTTTGATATTTTCTTTCTAAAGCACTGAACACCGCAGCTGGCTTTCTCAGGATGAGAGGGGTGAGTGTTGTGAGGCACAAAGAACTGGCTCCCCTTGTAGTCAAATGTTGGACAAGTTACACTCACCTCTTTTGACCGGGCTAGCCTCTGCACAGTCCGTGGCCTGCTTTCACAGCGACAGCTACGTTCAATCCCAGTTCAGATGACAGGCCTTCTTGCATCAGGTTGTGATCCCTTTGATGAGAGAGCTTTAACCCACCTCGCTCAAAAAGAAACACGCAGGACTCCGTATAAGTTGCAGATGGCAGCTCAGGCTTCATTTGTCCTACCGTGCTACAGAAGTGTGAATTCCTTCAGGATAGCTTGGCTTTCTTCCCTCCGCCCAGAGCAGCGGCAAACATGGCGTGTGCTAACTTCCTCCCCTCCTAACTTCACTTTGTGGTGAACTTTGAAATATTTTCAACTTTCACTGATCAGCTAAAGCTGCTGTTAATCTGAGTTCCCACTATATTTCTTGGCCTAGTTCACAAAGTTGGATTTATTGGATAGTCATTTGACAAACCTGTCAAATCACAGCTAAAGACCTGTCATGCACACGTAGTCGTTCCCTCAGTCTGGCTTCAGCACAGCTATCTTTATCCAGGCACACTGACAGAGCTGGACTATTTTTACATAAAAACTATGGAGATATCTGCTCAGCACAAGCAGAGGAAATGTTCTTTATTCGCAGTGGTGGTATAACAGTATTAATACTTTAATAGATTATCATTAGATAACTAGTTATGAATACTGATATACAAATTAGTACTTAAAATGTCTATGATATGTGGTATATTATTTATGTATTTATCTATGCATAATTAGCTTATGTGTTTTCAAAAAACTTTATAGAGGAGTAATTTATGCTATGTCATTATTAGTATTATATAATAATTGTTCAATACTATTGTTAATACGATTGTACAATTTTCACAACCACTATTTTACTATCACACTAGTTTAATATGTACTATTTTAGGATTATCATATAACAGCTCAGTTTGAAAAGTCAGTAGGAATTGTGGTTGTTAAATCCAAGTGGTCTTATAAAAAATGCAATATATCCCTCTCTCTCTCAAGTGCGGAGGACAAGAAATAGGAATGCTCAAGTATCCAAGAATTGCACTTGAGTAAATTAACTTTTCCTGCTGCACCCCAGACACTCCCACTCTTATTTGGTAACAGGTACACTCTGTTTCCATTCACATTTGCCGTCACTGAGTTACATTCATTGTAAGCTGACCCTCAAAGATATGGCGTCTTCAAGCGGAACTGTGGGAAATTCTGTTATTTCTTTACAATAACACCCTTTCACAAGAGAGAGTTTGGTCTCACCCGATTAACAGATTCAGCAGCCGGCAAGTGGTGAGGACGAGCTTACACCCGGGGCTTCTCCCTCTCTTATTATGACAAAAAGAGGTGGCTAACTGGATGTGGTGTAAGTAATGTCTTTCTTTGATCCCCCTGCTTCTACACGACAGGTAGCTGCTTTCTATCACCAGTCACCAATGTTTTTCAATTCCACTTAACAGGGTGGTTTCATACATGTTGACACATTCATAGCAACTTCATTTGAGGATATAATTTACCGCAAGTTATAGTTTACCAGCGTATGTTATTGCCGTGTATTTGGCAGCTATCTTGTGTCTACTTCATTGGTATTGATAGATTGTCACCCAGGGTAGAGCCTGGATGAAAGCCTCACATTGGTCAACACCAGTTCCCTGTCATCTTCACTCTCTTGGGATCTGTCCTTATTGGTAGATATACAATCAGTCCCCTTTTGAACTGGTGGGTTCAGCAGGTCATCTCATGGTATCTTAAAACTGCCCCGCTCTTGTCTTTGCTCTACCAAGATATTGACTTTAATGCACTGTCGGCTCATCCCATCTGAACCAGTTGCCATCCAGGTTAAATGATTTTATGTCCTGATTTTGTGTGCACTCATAAAGCTCTTAACCTGTCTCAAAAAGGTGCGGCTTTTGACGTAGACATCTTTTCCTCCCTTCTGCTTCTCAGGAGCAAAGGTCACTGACTAGCCTGTGCATGCATTACGTATTTAAGGCACATACCTGGCTCTTGATTCATGCAATCAGCTGTTTTTTCTTGCTTTGTAAATCCAGCTCAAGACAAGCTATGTCCAACAGCTTTTGTGCCGTTGTATTTTGCATATTATTACAACAGCCTTTACTGCTAGAAAGGCAGATTGCCTGGCAACACACATTTGCTCTGGCAGGCGTAAAACTGCATCTTGAAATTATTCAAATGACTTTCATTGAGAGATGCCATTGATGATAACTGCATTTCCCCCTAACACAGTCATTAGATAAGAGCTTATAAATGTGATGGGTTCCCATTAACCTCCTTTTCTTCCCTCAGCTGAACTGCAAAGGTTTGTCAGGGCATTACTTTATATCCCCCTCACAGTTGGTGTTACAACGGATGAACCGACCAAAGTGGAACGTGGGCTTATCTACATAACCCCACTTTCCCCACAGAGGAAGACGTGAGAGGCAACAACAGTTGGCCCTTCGCCATCTCCCAGGACTTGGTGAATTGCAGGATTAAACTCTGTAAGTAAGCATGTTACATGGGCCACAAAAAGACGGATATTTCCCAGACACACACACACTTACATGCCCCCCCCCAATAAGATAAAGTAAAATAAATGAAATCATAAGAAATATTCACAGAGCATTCCTAATCATTTATTTGATGCTAAAGTGCAGAAGTCAGGTTGTCCCAGGTTTCAAGGATTATCGTTCTGTCAGGGACATTCTGTACTCAGGCTGTTATAGATGGTGTGTTTCACTCAGGGACTAAGTAGCCTATCAATCTAACACTTTCGAGGATCATCAGTACTTTAGACCTTGGTGTGCTCGGCGGCTCAGAAGAACCAACCTTCTTTTTCCACCATTTAAATCATAATAAGGCATCCTGTTCCACGTTAGTTCACCAGCAGTTAATTGTGTTGCTCGACGTGTAATCTGCTGTTTCTACATGTGTCTTCCCATTAAATTTTACATCACTGCCATGCCTTGCTTAACTTCTAAATTAATATGTGATTTCCATGCATTCACAGAAGCTAAACACTAAACTAGTTTGCTGCTATAGAATCTGTTTGCCATTGGATCGCAAAATAAATATTACATTTCAAATTAACATGATGTCATGCACAAAGTAAAAAAGAAAACATGTGTGTAGCTGTGTCTTCTCTTGCACTGCGTATCCCGACAAATGTTGGTTTGTTAAGAAGATGTCATCATTTGCTGTAATCACTGGAATTTCTATCTGAAAAAAGAGCCTCTGATGATTTTCTTTCATTTTCATTTTTTCTTTCTGAACCCCACCTTAAAAAACAGCATTTTCATCATCATTTCAAATAGGAAAAATGAATAAATTATGCTCAGTGGTACAGGGCACATATGCAAAAGTGTGTTTATATTTGTGTAAAAAATAGGTGGACAGACCAGAGTGAAGGATCCGTGCACGGATTCATCCGATTTTGGAGACTTCCGCACCACAAGCTTGGGTTTGAGCTGGTTTCTCTTTATACAATAAAATTTCATAAACCATTCATCATCAGTGCCTGATGCTTTTTTGAGTATTATGTATAAGACATGTCCTCTGAGTATTAATCAAAAGAGCTCCTGATCAATTGTGAGAGAAAAGTAATAAAACATTGATAAATGTGGTGGTGGTGGTGGTGTGTGTGTGGGGGGGGGTCCTCCTCACATTGGCTACTGTACTTGGTGTCTCCCTGCAGATTGATTTCTGTGCTGTGCAGCAGAGGAGTCAACTAAATATGTAATAAGCTGGCTATCTGCACAAGCTCAGGAAATTAAGAATGGATATGTAATGAACTGGTTGGAGTTCAATATATCACTTCAACATGTGTGGGAGGGAGGAATGGATGTAGAAGACAAATTCTGTTGGTTATGAAATGAATGTGCTTTATCTCACCATCAGAGTTTTAAATTAGACCATTGAATATAATGTCAACTCCTACGTAGGAGTTTTATGCAAAAGAAAAGCACAATTTATCAAGCACTATCAAGGAGGAGTGAAATTATTGCATTACTGTATCTGCAAAGATAAGATTTCAATCCATTTCTTGTCGGATGCTGGAGTTGTGTGCGTATATCCTCCAAATGGTAATAGTCTGAAACAGCTCATTTAAAGCTATAATTTGCAGGATTTTCACATTCTGTAGCCTAAATTTAGATAGCCGTATAGCTGGAGGCAAAGGAGATGAGATTCTCTTGAAAATGTCAGCGAGACGACTCTGAGGACCGGTAGCTATAGTGACAGCTGAGAGTGAATGGCTTGCTGACATTGTTCACAAAATATCGGTATCACATATTATGGTGATGCAAAATGAAATAAAAATGTCATGAATTATACAAACCATGATTTATCACCATAAATCTGCATTTCACGTCATCATGCTCCAGATATATCTCGGAGTGCTACAGCCGCGAGGTTTTGAGTCTCTATCTTTTCTGGGTTGAATTGCTCCTGTTCATTAACATTGATTACTTGCGTGAGATCACAATTGAAACACCTTTTCACCTGAGCATCGCTGCTGAACACATTGAACTACATTACTGGTGGAATAGCTGACAGCATTAGGGATGTAGGAAGCGAGACTGTGTGAAGAAATGGCATTAAACAAGCAATGCTATGGCAGGAGAGAAGATTAATGCATCTGCCTCATGAAGACATAACGCACATTTGGCTCGGCACGGGACATGAAACAAAATATTCCCACTTTAAGTTACGCTAGGCTTGATTGATGATCCAGACAAGTTTATGCCACTAAATGCTGTAACTCCCCAAAGATGCAGCTCTTTGGTGTTAGCATGACAGCTCATGGACTGTACTCCTTCAAAGGCAAAGGTCTGATAGGAAACTAAAATATCAAAGAGAGACCAAGGCGTTTTGTGAATTCCTCCTCCACACTCAAGTGCTTTCCCTCGTTGCTGAATAGAAATGCTTTTGATCTAAAACTTAAGGCCGATGTGTTCTCAGCTGACAATGAATATTACATTGAAACAGCCTTGAGATGCAATTCAGCTTCCTGTCCTCTACAATGATGTCGCATTTGTCAACAGGAGCAGAGACCACGAGCAGAACTAGGGAAGAAAAGAAGAAAAACAGACCCAGAGACACGGTGAAGACTTTCTCAGGATTAGTACTGCAAATAGTTTAACTAGCCCGGGTGACAGCTGCTGTCACCTAATTGAATTCAGTAATTCATCATTCATTGTTTTTTGGCACAACAAGTGACAGCCTGATGAGGCTTCAGCGAAGAATTGATTGATGATTGAAACCTATCGCTACTATCAAAGTGTGAGTGTGTCTGTGTGCGCGCGTGTGTGTGTGTGTGTGTGTGTGTTTTTGTGTGTGGGCGCTGTGGGCTCCCTAGCTGCCAGATGAGAGGATGTCTGTATTTTTCGGTTCCATCAAAGTCATGCTGAAATCACGGGTTCCAAGTGAAATCGCACACATCTTTTGAAGCTAGTAAATATGCTTTCCATGCAGTTTGCATTACCTTTTCATATTGCAAGAGAAAGGAGTGAGGAGGAAGAAATAACCATTATGAAATGCAATTACAAGATGCTCAGGGGTCCGAACACCCACGCTGTGTATTGCATTGGGCCAAATTGTATTTTTCCGCTGTCAGTGGTTCTCATACATATTGCACTGAGGAGAGATTATGTCAGCTCATTTCCATCAGGCTTTGACATCATTTTTTAACTTACCTTTAAAACATTGATCCCACCTGGGACTGCAGTTTACCATGTTACACAATCAGTCTCTCAATGCAGACACTGGTGCACTTACTTGTTCTGTTGTCTCAGATTGAATATGGCCATTGTTTTACCTACAGAGATGATGATGCAGCTTGTACCTGCAGTTGCACGAAAATATTTCCCACCTTCTGCGCTCGCTTGACATAAAAATAATGTCAAAAGCAACATGCAAATTACACACAAATCACATTGTGTTGGAAAACTATTTGGATGATGATTGTTAAGGGTTAAGTGAAAAGCATGCGGGTTCCCACTGTGTAGTACATGTTGCCATTATTCCCTCTGCTAAGGAGGGTTTGTTTTCATCTGCAGTTGTTTGTTTGCCTGTGTGTTAGTTAGGAGGATTCTGCAAAAACCATTGAATTGATTTCCATCTTATTTTGTGGAGGAGTGGGTCGTGACCCAAGGACTAAACGATTAGCTTTCGGAGCGGATGCAGAAACTCTTCTTCATGTTCTATAACACAGTGATATAGGGTGTTAGCCTTGGCGGGGCTATGTGCTGTAGCTGTCAGCTGTTGAATGCACTAACACAGTCTGTGAAGCAGGTGTGGGTTTGAAGACAAGGTAAACGTTTTCTCACAGAGGCACAAAGAATGACACAGTTTGTATTGCTGAGCCGCCAGTTATTGATTGGTCGCTGGGCTACATTGGTTAATGGCTAAATAAGATGGAGTGATGCTGTTGTGACGCTGTATTGACAAAGTATTAGCACTTATTCACGTGGCTGTGATACACGAGCTCACTGTGCTGTTAGAAGTCTTTTACAGTGACTATATGAGTCGCTTGTACTCTTTGTATTTTAATGCTGGATTTCCATTTTAAAATCTTAATTCAGAGATATCAAAAAAATAAATCCTGTTTGGACTAAAAAAATAAATGTTCTCTTAAACTATGAGGAAGTAGTTCCAGCATCTGCAGATGCAGTGGCACCTGATTACTTCCATCAACTCTTCATTAGTTATGCTTTAATCACGGATCAGAGCAGCTGATGCACCTGGGAGGGAAATGGTCTTAATATGGCTGCTGGCAGTGATGAGCTCTCCAGCTGTTTGCTGCCCTCCAAAGCTATCAGCCCTCATTTGAGCCAATTGCCCTGTGGACTACATAATCATACCTGTAATAACCTCCCACAACCTCGAATGCAGCCGTGTGCTCCCCCAGCTTTCGGCTGTCCTACACATTCTCTTCCTCTCTCTGTCTCTTCTATGGCCCAAATGCCATGCAAGTGCCATGCAGGTCTGTGTGGCAACGGCAAATATGGATGACTCATTTCTGACTCAGGTATATGATCCGCATTTTTCAGGTTTGCTCACATGGTTTGACACTGCGGTAAAGGAAGCATTTGGGAATCATAAAAATGCTAATTTTATCATGAATTTTTGTTTCATCGCAGGACATAAGTAACTCAGCTTCCTCGCTGTGACGGACAGTAGATGAATCGTTTTACACAAAATGTAACATTAACTCGGATCTTCAGGACTGACATTGTTTACAGCGGCAATATATATTGATTTGTGTGCCTGTACGGGAAATAAATTTTGTGAATTATGCATTGAAAAGATTTGATTATCTTCCGAAGGGGTTTCTCGTAAAACTTTACCCATTAACTTCAAAACAGATGCCATAACGTGTGTTTTCTCAAGCAATAACTTTTACTGGTTCCTCTGTCAGCAAAGTGAGTTATAAAAAGATGATTTTTTCCCCTGAACAATGCGTTTTCATGTGCTCGGAGTGGGAGTTTACTACACTGACGATATAAAATGTTATGTTGTAAGACAGGAAATGACATGCTGGGAGTGTTTTGGAAAGTGTTTACTTAATTATGATTTACGTGCAACATGGTAAGCTCTCACGCTGAGGATCCCACATTTCGTTAGATTTAAAGGAAGCTGAGATTAGCATACTGGACCTGTAGGTCTTGATTGCAACGACATGCCTAATTGATTACAAGAGTTTCACGTAGAGATCCTTTTAGATGTTGATTATATCAAGGAGAATCTATTTAATCCTATATAAGTGCACTGCATAATGCTGCTCTCAGAGAGAGCCGCAGTCTGTTCTATCGCATGACTTCATGACTGGGATGCACTGCCTGGCATGTCCAGTGGCGTTCTTAATGAAAAGTGTTTAAACCTTAAACCTTTCTGGACAGCTTCCCCTTTCCTACTTTGCCTAACAAGGTTGGTATTCCATTTCTCTTGGGAGCTTTCAGTTACATTTTGGTCTCTGTGGTGTGATGAGGTGCCAAAACTATCCAGGGGAAAGGTAACTGTGTGCACAGTCTGTCAGTGTGCGGAGGATCAAAGCCATTTGTAAAGAGCACACGCACATCAAACACAGCCCTGCAATGTGTTACCTAGCAACCCCAGACCAGGTGTCGGAGAGAATAGGAAATATTGAAGCCCACGGTCTTCCTGTTTTCTGCAAAGACAATTTTAAAAGAAATCGATAAGGCCGTGAATGTGAACTGCATGAGAGAGAAGTGAAGGAGCTCTTTTTTTCCCTGCACTACGGAGACAACAGGGGCGCCAAGGAGATAAGAGTGTAATATTAAAAAACTGAGGCGGGCAGAAGGAACATTTGAAGGAGTGACGCACATCCTCTGATGGGTCACAATAATAAGGCCCGTATCCTCACTGTGTAAGGAAATACACACTGAAGCGAGCAACAAGAAAAAGTGACAGACAGACAGACAGACAGACAGACAGACAGACAGACAGACACACACACACCCCCCCCCCCCCACACACACACAAACACACACACACACACACACACACACACACTCTACCCACTAAAGAGCGCAGTGTGATAAGTGAACCCAGCGAGGCCCAATTCCACTGAGTGCCCATGTCAGAATAGAGTTAGGCAATTAGGTGTGATGCAGCAAAGTACTGAAAGGGTGCAATGCTTTGAGCTCCAAGGTGAGGCCACTGGGTCCTCGCGCAGCACAGGAAGCCCTTTATCATGATTAGAACACAGCTGTCATATTAGAGGGAAATTAAGCCGCACCATAGTCGCCGGGATTAACAAGGCTGAGCAGCAGGCATGGGCGCCTGCTGCTAGCGGCAACAACTGTATCAAACCCCTGGCCCTTTGTGAGGTCACATCCTCCGCGGTGAAGTCAAGCATAAGGAATGATGATGCTGTAATGTTGTTTGAAATGCATCGCTAGCGCCGCGATGCAGGTGAATTTGTGATTCGGGGGAGGATGCTAATAACTACCGCTCCCTCGCCTCTTGTCACAGCGGGGCAGGTTAGCTTTATTTACCTGCAAATGGTGATGGTCATTGCGGGGAGTTAATGCGAGAGGCATCAGGAACAGTGTGAGCGCAGGGGCCCCTCAGGAACACTTGAGGGGGAGACCGCAGCGAGTGATGTGGCAAAAACGCGGCAGTCCCAGCTTGTCTGTCTTCGGCAGCAGAAACAGGTGTAAGCTGTGGACGTGCTTGATGAATGTTCTCTTTAGTGCCGGTGAGTGACTGCCCTTATTCAAACAGCAGACAGCTCCTCTGGCTAAGTACTTTGGGAGCAGATACTGTACATGGCTCACGCAGGCATACGGTGCAACCAGGCAGACGCGCACACACAGGAACACGTGTGCAAATATAGACGCATGCAGATATTTTTAAAATGCGACACACAAAGCCCCAGTATACCTTGCTTTGATAAGGGGATGCAAACTGGGAACATGATCACGTTGATTTTGTTTGTTGATGATAACACCCTACCTGTAGCCTCCTCTGGGGTGCTCTTTGTGTGTGTGTGTTGGGGTGTGTGTGTGTGTGTGTGTGTGAGAAATAGATGCATCGATGTTGATAATAATTACGTTCTGATTAGGCCGCAAGAGTAACAGCCTCGCACATGACAACTTAATCAAGCCACACGAGGACAAAAATAGGATTAAAGACGGAGAGAGACAGAGAAATGTGAAAGACGTTTCTCTCTTTTCATGATCTATGAATAGAGTGTGAAACAAAAGGACAGCGGTAGATGGAGGGCCCGCGTGATGGAGACAGACTGCTCCCCTCTGGGCTGAAGGGATGACTGACGGAAACGAGGGGTCGCGATCTGACGTCCTCCTGACAAAGGAAATAAAGAGTCACATTTAAACAAAGACCTCGCCGTCTGAACGCAGCTTTCATATCACTCAGTCTGACTATGAGAAGCATGAAAGGAAAATACACTCGCATACAAGCCGGAGTAAACAAATCAGCTAACTCCGTGATTTAGAACAGTGCATGCATTTTTACTTTGAGGTTATTGCTTTTTACTTTTTTTCTCGAATGTCCTCTGAATCCATCTGAACTGAACTTTTACTTTGTTTCCGTTTGATCTTGTTTTTGATGGTATGCACTTAGATAAAAAGCTAAAAGCAGAAGTTAGAGCAGAAAGGGAAGGGAAGTTTCCAGTAGTGTAGTATCTGCAGGCATTCATTTCCTTCAAGCTACCAGGTAGCTAAACTGATATCGATGAAATGATAAACAAGATGTGTATGGGAGATAATGAGGCATTCATAAAAATTGTCTCTGGTGTTGTGGGCTGGGGAGCTGCATGTCTGGCGGCCTCTTGTAACCTTTGCATTGACACCCTGCCACATGTCCCAAAGAAACCAATTACTCCCTTGTCTGAAGCTTCTCTGCGGCTTCATACGCCAACTTTTATCCAAGCAGGCGATGGTCCGGGGCAGTCGTAATTCACTATTTAACTACTTACTCTTCACATTCCTTCTTTAATCTCACACATTTAGTGACTCATACATAACAATGTTGCTCGCCTTAGTTTTTACTTCAGCACTGCTGAATTAAAGATCCTTGGATTTCTGAAAAATAATAAGCAAGTTGAGAAAACACTCAGGGTTTGTGGAGTGCAGAGATGTGAAGCTAATTCGGTTAGTGTGGTACATTGCTGCGAAAGCAAACGAACATAGTAACATGACTGGTTCACTTGGTTCAGCGGGACAGCTGACAGGAGACTACACCTCCAGTATCTAACCCATTCTCACGCTACAGTGTATCCATGCAGCACGTTATATAATGAGGACTAGGCTTCATTAATCTTTGTTTTACCATTGTCAGTCTTTATATAAAGAAAAAGTTTGTCCTCTAGGTTTTAATGGATAATACAATAGTGGTAGTATTTCCACAGCAAACAAAGAGCTGCACATCACAGAAAGAGTACTATACGCACTTTAGTTGCCTTCAAAAGCTTCTCGTGGTCTGAAGCACGGAACCCTTTGAGAGAAAGACTCTGCCTTCTTGATCTGCCTCCATACAACTGAGCTTTCCACTGGGGGAGAAACTCTCGATGCATATTTAGCTTTGGTTGTCACAAATTTCACAATTTCGAAACCAGCCAGCAGCAGCGTGATGTCTGGCAGAACGGTCTCAGTGGGTGTGTGAGCATGAATGTGATTCTCTGTAATATTTCTTCTTTATAGCGGATATATTTTTATCTTTGTTAAGCAGCGCTCAGCTGGAGTTTCATTGTTGCTGTTATAGCGGTCATTTTTAAGTCAGCTTGACATCCTTTCCATTTTTTAAGATAAGGACCTTAAAAAAACACTGGGCCGAAACTGACCCAGTTCACATGATAGTGGGGGTGAAACTTCACAAGAAAAACCACACAATACAGGCAGCTCTTTGGTTCCTGAAGCTCAGCAGGTCAAAACCACGTATTGGTACTGGTTGAACTAGTCTACTGGTGCCATATGGGTTTGATTTTTATCACTGCCAAAAAAGCTACGTTTTTATAATGGCTCTGGAGGAAAATCTGTTTGTCCTCGAAACCTCACTGCGATTTTGCAATGTTTAAATCACCCCCTCGCTTGCACTGATTGGAAGTACAAAGGAGACAAAAGTTCAGCCTTTAAATGTTTGCACCTGTGTGACCACTGCCTCACTCAGAAACTACTCAACCAAGGGGTGGGGCTCGACCCGAGAAAGAACCCATTGAAATTTGGAGTGAATCTGGTTAAACAAGGAGATCTGCTTCACTTTCTTTAACATGGTAAGATAGTGTGTAGGCCTTTGGGGAGATATGGGCTCTCTGAGGACCTTTGTTGGTATCCACTTATTGTTTGTATTCTCATGCAAGCCTTAAACAGGGGTGGCCAGTATAAATGGAAAAAACTCCACCATCCACCTTCCCAGTATCTCTACCGCTTATCCTTTGAGGGCAATGGTGAACCCTCTTGCTCTGAGGCAACAGGAATAATCTCCACGCTATCATATTGATATTTATAATCTAATGCATTGTTGTTGTTGTTTTTAGCTTGTCTAACAAAGTACTTGAATAACCAAAGTACTTTGTCACATCCTCATACCATCACGAAAACACAATAACATGAAAGAAATCAAACAGCATCTTACATGCCGACCACGGCCTCATACAGGGCAGTAATGTTAGCTCGCGGCACAGAACCACAGTAGAGACAGTGGTGGTGGTAGGTGGATTCATACATCTGACAGTACATATCTTGAGACCGAGAACGTCTGGCACCTCAAACACTCAGCGGTCTTGTGTCAATATACAGTCCTGCAGGATTGAATAATAATGTCAAGCCTAGCATGTTCTCATAAGGAAAACATACATTCGGTATGCAGGCCGTCCAAATGTGAGTCAACAAGTTGACTCCTCTCATTTCACATTCACTCTCTCGCTGTCATGCATCTCTGATCTGGAGGATTCTTCCCCCTGAACTACAACATGCTGTTAAACTAATTCTCAGGTCCACAGTAATAAACCTGCTTCTTATTAAAAAAAATTTCCCCTAGATTTCCATGTGTGAAATTAAATTAATTGAAAAATGATTGCTACATGCATTTAAAATGCACTTTTGTAATACAACATGCCATGCTCTCATTTGCATCATGGCGACTGCATGGAATAATCTTGTACTTTGCTCCGGAAGAGACGGCTGCTTTGTATTCTTGTACTAATTTCAAACCGCTTAAAATACTTTTTGTGTCACTCTGGCATAGGGACAAGTGCAACAGGCTCTAAACAACATCCCTGCTTGTGAGCAGATTTTGCTTCATCAAACTTGCATCACTCCCAAGTGGTGTCCTCCTCTAATCGAACACACTCAGGACTCTGACAAGTTTGTCACAGAGAAGGTGGATAAAGTACAAATGTGAAGGTTTATCCTATTCTAATTCAATCTTATTGTGAGCAGCATATATGATCTGACATGACAGGTAATGCTCCTTATGACTCCTTTGTCATAAATTAGCACGTACTCTGCTTTTCCATGAAAAGCTGTCACCAGAAAATGCTATTAGAAAAAAGCAACATAACAACTCATCCATGCAATAGAAATCTATTGGAGATAAGACAATCAAGGAGATGAAAACTACTCTGATGGACGAGGTTGTGCGGCTCAGTCTGATTCTTTTTGTGTCCTGTGCTTTTACCCATATCTGACCTCACAAAGTACATTTAGCATTCAACCACCAGCAGAGTCTGTGAAAGTGCCTCAAGACAAAATATTTGGAGAAACTTATCTGTCTGTGTTGGTTATTGCATGAATGCAAAGCAGAAGCTCAGTTGTTTGTACTCTCGCTTCCCAGCAGGATCCCGACCTGACCAGCTTGGGCTTTACTGTGGGGACTTTCCATGCTCTCTTTGCATCTGCGTGGGTTTGATCCTGTGGCTCCTGTTTCCACTGGCAGTCCAAAACCTGCACGTCTTGGGAATTGTAACCGTGTGTGTGGGTGTGTGGTTGTGTGTGTGTGTGTGTGTGTGTAGTATGTGTGAATGTGTTTGCCTATATGTGTTAGCCCTGTGATAAACGGGTGACCTGTGCCTTACAGAGTGTGTAACACCTATAGGCCGCAGCCTCCAGAGACTCTTAGCAGGATGAGAGGCGATGGACACAGAATGGACGGATGTCACATGTCAATATGCATCGATTTGATCAAGAGTGTAAGAGGCACACTCAAGCTGTTTTTCACCTTTAAAAGAAGTCAAGCAAATCATTTTCCCTTTCCAACTCTCATTGAATGCCTTTGAGCCATGTTTAGGTCATCTAATCATTTGGCACATCGGTTTACGATGGTATATCATACACAGTTAAAAATTCAGAGATGGAAGACGTTTGTAGATGCTTAATCAAGCAAAAGCAGCAAAATGATATCAAAATAATCTATAATATGCAAACATGTTCAATGTTGATATTGAATATTTACAAAAAACAAGTGTCAAGTCTTAAGATGTCAGAGTAGACGTCAATCTAACACTTAAAGTCTTGATGTGATGATCTGATGATTTTAATGATGTTGGTTTTTATGATTCAATACTGACGCAGCACTTTCATTTTCAAAGTAAGAATCAGAGCTGTGTGTTTTGCTTGTACAATGTTTTATATGACCATCATACAGTAATAAATAAAGCATCTCTTTTAATTAATGTGGATAATTAGATATGGATAGTTCTTCTGCACAGATAAAGTGAGTGCACAACTTTTCAGATGAAATTAGTTTATATTCAGTTTTCATGGGCACTATTGTTTAAGACGGATATCAAACACTAAACTATATCCTAAATGTTTCCACTTCGATTCTGCCCACTGACGTCTGTTGACACCCCCCTCACTCTCTTTCGATGTCTGTGTGGTATTTACTGTGTATGTGACTTAATTGTTAATGGGTGAGTGTTTAGGACACAAAGGGGCATAATTGACACCCGTGTTCCTCGCCTCCGCCCGCATCCCGCCGCCGCGGCTGCAGCGAGGGAAAAAACACCAAGCGGCCACTTGTGACCGCATAACGGCATCATACAATGTCAACAATCACGTCTGAATTATGCAAAAAAAAATTGGGTAAACAACAGACTGAGGGGCAGAAATTGGCTCAACACCAGCTGTCTAATTAGCTTTGTGCTGCTCTTGAAAAGCAAATAAACAGTGAAAGCGGTCGGGCCTGAAAGCCGGCCAGGCATCGGTTCTAAGTGTTCTGCTCCCCCCAGATCAGATGGGGCTCTCCAATTCTGCTTGCACAGAGAGAGAGAGAGAGAGAGAGAGAGAGAGAGGTTTCAAATAAGACACACAGATTAGATCATACGTACAAGTCCCCAGAAGGCCTTTGTGCAGTTATTTTGGAAGCACTGTAAAGACTCACAAGAGACTCGGGTGGAATTTACATTTTAATGAAGCCTTAGCTGATTGCTATTGCGTGGCGCTCAACGCAACTGCCTCGTTTCAGCTTACGTGGAGCACATACGCAGGACGACAGCCTGGTGCACATTTGCTCACACAGGCCTGCGAACACACACACACACACACACACACACACACACACACGCCCCACTAATTTAACACACTCCTGCTGAGAGGTTGTTGCAGAAACAAACTGTCCTGTAAACAAAAGGGGAGAGCAGAGAGCGTACCCAGGAGTACAGAACATGACAAAAACAGTATTCTCTCCAAGCACAATGTGGCTGTGAAAAAAAACTATTTGCCTCTATTAGAAAAATTGAGTCCTTTTATATCATCTAGAACAGGAGGAGATCCAGTTAGAAAAGAAAATTGGTCGGAACGGAAATTGGGATCATTATTTTTGTCCTTGTTGTAACAGTGCATTGACAGGCACAGCGATGAGTAGCAGGAGCTCCGTGACAAGTGGCACAGTGACGAGTGTAACTGACGAGTTTTTGCTTGACACGTATCATGTCAGAATCGTCAGGACTCGTCACTTCACTGTCATTTAGCAGCAGCCCGTGTGGGAGTGAGGACAAATCCCCATGCGTGCGTCGTTATCAGGCACACCGGAGTCGGAGGCGTGACGGTTAGTCACGTACAGTGGTGGCCGCTATCCACCAGTCGCCAAAAAAAAAAGATTGTAGTGATGGAAGCTCCAAAATTCTGGCCATTAATTACATTTTTGTAGGGTGAAATTCAAACATACTACAAAGGCTATTTTCATGCTGTGAGTAACAAATGTGTTGTGTGCTGTGGAGCCAGACTCCTGAAACTGTTTTTAAAATGTTCAGCGCCTGCCTTGTAAATGGCACAGGCTCGTGGCTACAGCCAGACCGGGAGACATCTTATCTGCAGCGCCCGCTCTTATCGCTCAGCCCCGGTGGAAACTATTGCCAGGTAGCAGGTTGTCATATGACACACAGCGCTGTGACAAGCCGAAGCTCGGCGTAGTGGGCCACACCACTGGCAGCTCCCATGTGATAATACAAAACACAACAGCTCTGCAGGGTCTCAGATAGCACCGAGGGGAAATATGACCCCGTGATGATTTATATCTGCCTTATTAAAGAGCTGACCTTGACCATGGAGAAAACTGGATTAGTCTGATTCTTTTTTTTTTTCTTTTTTTTTTTATCTATCTTTAACAATTTGTCGAGATGATGTTATGCTGTTCAAATGAAGACCCTCTTCCTTTTCGTGACACTATTTTCTCCCTCTTCGTTTTTCTCTGTCTTGCCTTTACAAGCATCCAGTGTTCATTGTCCCGTTAAACAAAAGGAAAAGCTGATGCAACAGTCTGTGGCCAGGCGTCTCTCCTTGGCACAACATAAACACAGCAGACACTGACTCGGCACTCGCTGTTGGGTAACACCGCTCGAGCAAACAGCAAACAGCACACACGCGCCAGCCATGCTACCTCAGTCGTATAGACAAAGCCTTGCAAAATGTGATTGAGGGGATAAGTGCATCCCTCAGCCTGCTGCTCATGGCAGGTACAAATCCTTCTTTTTTTGAAAAAAAAGCAACACGCAAGCATGTCATTTTTTGACGTTTGGAAGACGAATGCGAGGAGGCTTTTTGTCGAGGACTGTAATCATTTTGGATAGGCTTACATTTCCCCGCTGTAAGGGGAATTTAATAAACAAAATTAAACTTAGGTAGAAGAACCCCTTGGCTCTTTTATCTGTGCACTTTTTGGTATTTCTCAGATATCACAGAGCTACAATAAGAGAGAACAAACCCTCACTCCTTGCAATAACCTTGGTGATGTTGACCGCGGTTCGGTTAAAACCCATTTTGAACACTCGTAATCGTAGAATGAGAAGTGATAGCCTCAATGGACGGAGGCCATTTCTTGAACAAATGAATGGACATCAAGTTGACCTTACATTATGAGGTGACTTCTCTCCTTCCTCTTCTCCCACATGGAACATTAGCGCTCCTTTTCTTTTCACACTCTTCATCTTCTCCCGTCCGCCTCTTTTCTCTCTCATCCTCTCCCGTGCTCTCTACGTGGCTGCCCCCTGTTTCGCTTACCGTCAGTCGGTATCTCAAAGGCCAGATCACCATGGCAACAATTAGTCACATCGTCATCACCCACCCTTGTGTTTGATGGCTGTTTTTTTTATTTTGGAGGGTTCAGTCGATGCACCCATACCTCACTGGTGCATTGCCAAGTAACCTGTTATGGCGAAGGAGGAACAATGTTGCCATCTGTTGGATCCACGTGTTTGCACACAGCGAGCATCGTTCAAAAAACACCCCAGCGTCCCTGTGATGTCTCATGACAGCCAATCTCATGCCAATTAAGATCGGCAGAGCTGAATGGCTCAATCTTATTCCACAAGTTTAAAACCCACCTAAGCCTCAGGAGCAGCTTTTTGAAATGCTCGTCACGCACCATAGCACTCTTTCCCCATTTAAAAATAATACTAATGGAAAACAAAGATCCTATCTCCCTCTGCTCTCTGATATAAAATGCAGCCATACATACATAATGGCGGTGTGATACCTGGTCGACAAAGTAGAGTAGGAGTAGCTTGATGGCAGCTTGGGTAATTTAAAATGGAAAATGTTTGGGCTCACGACCAGGACTTAAATTTCTTCATCAGCGCCTGCCATATTGTATATCTCTAAATGAAAAGAGTGCTGTCTTGCAGTGGAGTACCCACTAATGTCAGAGATAATATATTGGCTGAGATTTTGGCTGAGTGTTACCTTTGAAATCTTGGATCTGTTTCTGCTCTCTGGAGGCGCTAATTAAGTTTTTTTTCCCTAAGTCTTACCGTTAAGTGATGTTATACTTCATAGTCACAAATAATGTTTCATGTGGGACAGATCGTTGCTCACTCACATACTAGCCAAGAAAAGGATGTCAGGGTGTTTACCTACTTTATCTCGGTTTCTTCTCCAGATAGACAGATACTTCTCTGCACCGAGGTGCAGGAACAAGGCTGTTGCTGAGAGAACGTGCAATAATTTATTGAATTAAGAAGGTAAATTAACTCAGGTCTGCTGGGGGCATTTCTGCTCTCTCACCACAGGTGGGGACCCCTGCTGAGATACAGACCTCGAGTTGCATATTAATTATTATTCTGCAGAGCTTGTTTAGTGACGGATCTCATTGAACCTCTTTAAAGTCGCCTTTTCAATATGGCTTATCCTCTAAAGATAAATGACCATGTCGCACAAACCAGTCACTGGCACACAAATGTGTTTGCTTTCAGGTCTCCACCAAGAAAAGACAGCAGCTTTCCAGTTCTTGGACTATAAAGCTCTGCTGTGGCTTGCCAGACACTGGGAAATAAAAAAGACAATTGGTCTGCAAACCTGCAGATGCTCAATGGTCTTCTGTAAATTCACCGAGAACAGTCTTCATCTGCTGTGTGCAGGAAAGGAACAACAGTGTCACTATAGTGTAGTCATGAAAATAAATATGATATATATATATATATATATATATATATATATATATATATATTTATAAGGCAAGATATACTGTTAAGAATAAAATACTCTTGTTTGTAAAACATTTATATACATTTATATTACCAGCTTAGATCCTATATCTTAGATTCTACATTTAAAAACCTACTCAGCTGCTCGTCTTGGTTTACATTAGGATTCAGTACCAGACCATTAAAAATAAAAAGGTTGTAGAATGTCTTCCATTTCATTTACTGTCAAGTACACTGCATTTTTTAAGTTTCTTCACCAAAGTGCAGCTATATTTGGCTGCATATTTTAGCACAACACGCCGTGAGGTAAATGATCCCCAAATTCCTTGGCTTAAAACTCTGTGAAAATTTCTGCTTTGCAAATGAATGCAAGCACCTTGTTTCCTCTCGTTATTTATTCATTAGGAGCAAATGTTTTTCTCTGTATCCATGCAGAAGCTTTTTCCCTGTCATACTGTAAACCAGTGTCATTTTGCTAAATAATAAAAGCACTAAAGAAACACTTATTCATGTTTGAAAGCCATATACGCCCTCTACAAATACCCAATTGAAAACATTTTCTTCACACAGAGGGTTAAAAAATAGTTTCTGACTTGTTTTTCCTTATTGCCGAGTTTTCTGTGTCAGGCAAAGAGCCTTTTTCTCTTTTTTCCCAAGCAAGCAGATTTATGTTAAGTTTTATGGAAATTACCAGTAAAAAATGCTCCCACTGTTGATCCTTTGCCAGTCAGTTATTCGGGGAATGGGTTCAAATATCTTCAGATATTCTAAATATGAGTCCAACATAACAAAACTGATGGAAACTACTTCAAGACAGAGTTTTATCTGATTTAGTACCCCACAGGTTATAAACATTCATTATGGCTCTTGTTTTTTGGTAGTAACGAACTAAATCTGATCTTTTGGAATAAGTTTTCAAAAATCGGCAGGAAAATATTGTTTATGTGCTTTTAATGAGCTCTTGTTTAGATTTGCATTCTTTAGAACAGCTGCTTTGGCCAATTATCTACAGTAACTCATCACACCAGTCACCCGACCCTGCACAACCCCATTTAATTAAGCCGGAATGAGATCCTAACATAGACAGACGGCACTCATTGTTAGAGCCTTTCACCGAACCTTTAAATGTCTGGTGTGCTAGACGTCCTCGAGACTGCATTGATCCTCCCGGGTACATTAACCTATCAATGCTGTAGGCAGCATGCATTATGATTAAGCACATGGAAAACATCCACGTTCCTCACTCAGAGGTCAGAGAGAGGCAGCTACAGTAAACCACAAAGCACAGCATGCATGGAACAAAGCCCTGGCATTAATATTAATGAGGCCTTCTATGCTGTATCCATCATGGAGCAAAGATACCCTGATTAAGTGTGGCCGGCAGTATCATGGGGACTATTGAGCCTATGGCACATTGGGACTATATAAGTGGGTCCGAGGTATCGACAGAGACACATGGCTGGACGAGGAAACAGCCGGCTGTTGCGGCACGGTGTAATTAAAGTGTAGGGGGCGCTTGTGGCACCGGCGGGCTCCCCGCCACGTTTCCCATTGACTTTCAACTGGATGAGGAAGGTCACCAGCAAGGTGTTTAGAGCAATCTCCACAAATTGTTGGACTGAGGCTTGATAATCTCCAAGGCTTTAATGGATCTCAGATCTGTTTACCAAGTGAGTGCACCTTACAAAGTCATTTGGCAATTGTTTTACCCTCTAACACAATAATAGAACTGGAATTGGCTTTTTGATCAATGACATCAGTGGTTAAGTTGATATATTCAATAAGCACGACAACCTTGAGCCTCATAGAATTACTGCGTGTGCGTGTTTGTGTGTGCACCTGTGAATTACAGAGGGAGGTGGGCGGTCTTTTTGTACTGTACCAATGAACTGTACGGAAGAAGTTAGGCGTTTTGTTTTGACAGCATTTATCTTAAGCTGCTGCGAGGATGTTTGAACTGCAGAATATGTTTGAGTAAATCTATTTACATACACAACACTGTGTATGATGCCCACTGTGTGTCCAGAGTTATGTGTTTATCCCACACTCCTCAGACAGCTGATTATCAGATTGAAGGTAACTATAATTATCAAGTGCTGGGCATACAGTTGTGTTGAAATAGTGAGGAGGATATGGAGAGAGCTCGGCGCTGTCTTGCATGAATAAGGCTGAATTTTAACTGAGCAAAGAAAAGGGAGTTCGAGGAGGAGAGGGACTCTGGACTCGCTGCCTCTGAGTTGATCTGAGGGCTGTAATGTTTCCTCTGGTCTACTCTCAGGCATTAATGGTTGAATGGATGGGATTGGACATGCCTGAAGACTAAACCAGCCCCTAGATCTGCTCCCAGCAAATCTCCACAGCCTGCATCTTAAGCTTAAATAAGCACTGTGGTCACTGCACTCCCAATCATTTCCACAAAACCCAAGTGTAAAACCTCCTCCCACATTTGTAGCTCATTTATCAGTTAGTTGTGTGGTAAGCTAAGACAGAGACAAACCAAAAGGGAGAGGGCGGGAGGCAGGGAGGGAGGGAGGCAGCTCCACTACAGCCTTAAATAATTTCACATCTGTAGCAAAATCTCTGACAGGAAAAAAGAGACGGTAATACACACATTATTTGAGGAGCCAAAAGCTAATAGTTATTGATGGTTATTGCCTATAAGAGTGCAAGAGTTCAGTCTCCTAGTCTGACACAACGGGGGGGGCACTATGGTTTCCCGAGACCTAAACAACAACCACTTATGACTTGTTACACCGCATTCCAGCTCAGATGCAGTTGTGAAGAATTCAGTGTTTGGAGCCTTTTACTGTAAGAGAGGAATCTTTATATGTCCGCTGCCATTTCTTTGTGATTGTAATGTCCCTGCAGCAAAATCCATATTTCACAGCGATTTCTTTCTGGCCTCCTTGTCTTTCCCATGTGAAAAAAAAAAAGTTGAGAAATGGATTCCCCCCTAAGTTCCAAGAAAAAAGTGTCCAATTCTCAGGCGAACAATGTGAACACTATTACAAGACTTGGCACAGAAAAGCCTCAAAGGTCTTGGCACAAAAGGCCTGTACAAATTGAGAAGATAGAAGTGCAAACTCATTAGCTTACCAGGTTCCCAATCACAGCATTTTTTTAATGCCGGATGTCTCAGTCTATAGAGCTCCTAACTGATGAGACCCCTTTTGCTCAACTTCAAAGAACTCGGCTCTGCCTCAGAACTAAGGGCTGATGTTTTCAGCACTGATAGATTTTGTCAGAACATATATGAGAGAGATACCTTAAAAGCGCCTGTGTTCGTCTTAATGAATTTTTGCCCCGAGCTCCCGTCATCAGAGCATGACAACCTGCCTTGTGTGTGCATTTAGGTGGGCACATAAGATGCCGCATCGTTATGTATCCACGGCCACTTGCTGTTTTCAGCCTCTTTTGTGCTACAGTGTGACAAACTTCAGCACTTTCTTCAAGCACTTTTACGAGCATGAATCTGCACGCATCCAGTGTAGAGATAAGAGGCAGCCAACATATTTCCCCAAATGACATGCAATACAGCACCGACTTTGTTTCGGGGCATAGGCAGAGTGGAACTCTCATGAATCCGCCAGTTTGATCTCGCTTCAACATGCGGGATAAATTTGAAAAAAGGCCTAGTCTGAAACAGGGAAGTGTTTTCAGCCTTGTACCAGGTAGAGGGTGCTTTATATTTTGACATCATGCACACACTATGCGACGTCTGAAGATGCCCAAATCACAAGCCCTCCTGTAAAATATGCTCTTTGTAATGCAAATGAAGCCCCTGTGGACACGTTTGACTTATGGCATGTGAGCACATTTGATATTTGCTCTGATCCTTGTTTTCTGCCAACCCAGCTGGATGCCTTTGCTCCCGCCGTACCAAGTATTTAATCCTCAGTTTGAATATTAAGATTGCACTCCATCCTGGATTCATTTACGTAAGTGACTGGATTCAAAACTGCAGCCATACGCACATACATTCATTGCACCGCGGCTATCAATGTGCCCCACTTTTAATCGTCCCCCTGTGTACACCATATGGGAGATGTTGAGAGATATGCTGCTGTCATTCATGGTTCTGTCATTTTTTTCAAAATGTGCTGCCTTGCACAATGATGAGTGCAGGTAAGATATTATCCTATTATCCCATTATGGTGCGTACCTCAGAATCTGCAGCGTTCATTTTCTGACAGCTCGTCTACTGCACCATTTTCATCCTGTGCGGAAAGAAGTTCCTCTGCGATGCTGCACTACCATCTGCTGGGGAACCTCTGGGCAGAGACAGCCGCAGCAAATGTTCACCTCTCCTTCAACTCTCGCTCTCTCCCTCTGTCTGTCTGTCTGTCTGTCTGTCTGTCTGTCTGTCTGTCTGTCTGTCTGTCTGTCTGTCTGTCTGTCTGTCTGTCTGTCTGTCTGTCTGTCTGTCTGTCTGTCTGTGTCTTTCTCTCTCTTTATCTGTCTGTCTCTCGCTCTCTTAGTCCCTATCTCTCTCTCCATAACAGAGATTGATTTCTCTGTCTGTCGCTGATGACATTGTACGACTGCTGTGTTTAAATTAGCGACGGTCTGATAAAAGCATGCAAATTAATCAAATCTCCCTGGACTTAAAATCGTGCAATTCATTGACAAATATATATTGAAGTGCTGTAGCAGATCACAAAAGCCCCCCTGATGTGGCTTAGAATTGACAATGACCTGTGACAGCTCCCGTTTATGATTAGGCTGTCGTCTGGCAGTGTATGAGAGCAGAGTGCTGGACTCGTCAGAGACAGCCAATAGCCACAGCTGTCTGACTCCTCCAAAACACAGCACAACACATTATGTAATGTAATTATGCATCAACATTAATAGCAGTCAATTGTGCAGGAAACCAGCCAGCTGGGCAGGGTTTATATAACTGCCAAAAATGACCAAATAAAGGAGAAATGGAAAACCTCTTCCTGTAAGGAGCAAATCCGCAGACAGGCGAAGACACACTTGCAGCCGCGCGAAAACCATAATTTGTCCTTCTGTTCATGTGGTCAGCCCTGAGACAGTTTAACAGATTGCAAGACATAATTGTATATTGCTTCCTGGATGTCATTTTCTTTTTATCTGTAGCGCTTGGCTTCCATTCAGGTGCTGTATATCGAGTTCAATCATTGGTTTAAGTGCTATCACACAGATCCATTGCATTAAGTCTGCATGCACAAGGAAGATGGAGATATAGCTCTGAGCACATTGTACGTACAATTTACATAATGCATTTAATTCCATTACATGTAATATTATAGCCACAGGATAGTTCTATCTGCAGACTATAGACTTGCTCTCACTGTGTATAATGTATCAAGAGGATCATAAAAACAAATATGTTAACAACGAACATTACATAAATTAACACACAGTATCAAAAGCGTGGGTGTATTCTTCAGAGATATGTAGTGGTCACGGTGTCTCCATAATGACCAATACAGATATGTTCAATGACCAAAACCAAATGCAGCACTGATCTCCTCTGTGAGAGCGGCAGACATTAGGACAGTCAGAGTGACAACAGGCTGCAGTGTGTGTGATGGAAACACTTTCACTTTTTTTCCTTTTCCTGCAGAGTCCTGATGGTGAGACAGCATTTCTTCTTGGGCCATTTTGGATGTGGATGCTCTCGTGCACACAGGCAGACACACACCCGGAGCTGAGTCTGCTCAAGGTGATGACAGCAGCATCCTGCAACGTCTAATAACAGCCACTCTCGAGCTGCGGAGAAGTGTCATACACAAGTGAATATTTCATTCTGAGCAAGCGTGGGTATACATTAACCTGAATCGATTCATGTACGTCCTGGGTTGATATGTACCCTGGTTAGTGCTGTGAATAGTAATCACGCTCCTCGAGGAGATAAACAGTCTCTGCTGCCACCTACAGGTTTTCAGGGCTACTCCAGTTTCCAGAATATTCATCATTCCTAAAAGTGTTGAGAATGCTCTCTACTCGAGGACCTGCAGCAAACTCACCAACCTTTCAGTTTATGGCCGAGTAAAGAGCATTAAAGCCGTCTGATGCGGTAAATGCATGTCATTCATGATTGCTTCAAAGAGGGAGTAAAACTCTGATTTGAAATCTCTCACAGGCAGGGTTTTATTTTCACTCAGCTCCACAAGGCAGTGTGTGCATGCACATGCTCCGGGAAAATGACTTGCTATCTAAACAGCTGTAAATTTCAGCTGTGCCGTGGCCTCAGCCCATGTCAAGATTTTATACCTCAGATTGATTAGACTTATAAAAAGCTTGCAGTGACTGACTGGCTCCACTCAATGGATCTGTAAAAAGGAAAAGCATCATGAAGGAGCTCGGGCTGTAAAGAAGCCGTAATAGATAAACTAGGTTCACCGGGGGCTGGAAGACCACCACTCGACTGAGGCTGAGAAATCTGACTGTGTTGGCGATTTTGGAACTGCACACAGGCATTTTATTTCACAATTTATTTCCCAGGGTATAACGTGTGATTAATGACCTTTATTTGGGCCTGTTGGGTCTGTGGAGCAGGCAGGGACTCTTTCGTTCACTCTGAAACTCCTGGGCTGCACAATCGTCTTCTGTACCAATGAGCTTATAGTCAACAAAATATTCACAGATATTATTCCATTGCCATGAATATGCTGCAGTTTATAGGCAAAGCTGTGTCCTTCAGCGTGTTGTGCAAGTTAATGCGGTGTAGTAAAAGGGTATTTGTTAAATGGATTGGAAAACCAACTTCTCACAGTTCTAACCACTGACCATTATTAGCAGCAAACGACGAGCTCCTCTAATTCAAATAAACGGAACCTGCTGAGAGGAGGCTTTACAAGATGCTGCTCTTTACAACCTGTTCTCTGAAGGAGTGTGAGGGTTCTCTTACTGAGGGGAGCCAATCAGGGCCAAGACCAACTGTGATTAACTGGAAATTTAATGGACTTTTTAAGAGGTGACTTTGCAGTTTTTCCCTGAAGAAAAAAACATTCCAAACAACACAAACATAAAAAACTTACTAAACCACATTTGAATTCACTAGATCTGGATTTTAGTTGGTTCTGCACCAAAATGCACACACTGATATCAGTCCTCTGAGCCTGCTTAATTTATTTTCTTCATGATCCAGGAATTATTCTCTGAGAAATCAAGGAAAACATCCTATCCTCACATTGTTAAATAAAGTGAAAACAAATCCTGGATCTGCTCCCTGATCCAAATCCAGACAAAAAAATTGTGTTCACAATATACACATCCCTCCAACCAGTGTTGTAGTAATGTGTTCTGTAATTTTTACATAAGCTTGCTTAAAAACAAACACACAAACATACAGGGGTGAAGATACAACCTCCTTGGTTGAGGTAAAAATATAATTGGGAAACTACTCTTTCTAAATAAACTTATTTATTTATTCATTGACTCTTTTTTAAGTTGCATAATTCCACAACCACTGAAACTGAAATTATTTTAATTCTCTTATTAATTTATCTACACACTTTTTGCTGAACCTACGTTTATATGTTCAAGGTTTATGAAGGTTGTGATCAATATGAAATAATCTCTTTAAAATGAAAAGTTCCTCAGGAATGATAAAAAGATGAATTGTACAAAAACCCTAAAAAGATAAATAGAAACTAAATTAATTTATCCACTGTGACTTGCTGTGTGTGCGTTTGCGTTAACACTACAGCTTAAATCTAGCTTTATTTAAGGTTTGTGTGTGTGTGTGTGTGTGTGTGTGTGTGTGTGTGTGTGTGTGTGTGTGTGTGGCAGCATGACAGATTTTAAATCTCAGGATCCATATCAGCATGTTTTCCCACCATCATTATTCACCTCAGCCGCTGATGTGACATCGATGACATTAATACAAGTCTGAATGTGGCTGTAAATGCTGTGATGATTGAGATGTGTAATAAACTTAACCTCAAAATCACGTTTGAGAGAATTTGTGTTCCTGCAAACCAAACCTGATTCCAAAGTGTGATGTAACAGTAGCTGGCTGAAGCTAATAATAATATAAGCTGTTAAATTGACACGTTGAGTTGGTGAGTCATTGTTAAAGTGTAGGAGAAGGTCTTCATTAGTTGACTTAGACATAATGTTAAAGGGAACAGGCATAACACCATTGTGCGGCTGATTCTCAGCTGCATCCAGTGATTGTGAAAAAGCTCTGCATGACATCAGCCAATGGTTTACATGGAAACAGCATTTTTCTCTTGTTCTGATCTCAGTGTCAGGGAATTTGTTACTTCTATGTCTTTCAAAACTGGAACGCATTAGATTAGGAGGTTTTCTGTTTTGTTGCTGGGAGTTGCCATTCCTGTCTCTAGCATTGGGATGAGATGAACTTTGAGACAGATTTCAGATAATAATCCTTGATTTTTAGTAAAGTCGACTTATTATCTGTCCCCAACCAATATGGTAAATACTGAGATGTTTCTATTGCACTTGTTTGACCTGTGAGCTGGATAAAGAATATTTTCTTTGGACAGATCCATACTGTGATAGACTCATATATTCAAGTGAGGTAAACTGAGGCTCAGCTTGTTAATCATTTTATTCACCACTGCGAACACCAATGAGAAAATCTGACATCTTTCTTAAAACATCTGTACTGGACAGTTTTCTTCACCACACAGAGTAAAAGAGACTTAACTTGGTTAGTTTTGTGTTAAAAGGTAATAGTTTTTTTTTTTTTAGTTTTATCTAAACAGAATATGCACCGTCTTCTATGGGTAAGAAAACATGTACTGTTCATTATATTCTTACAAAAATAGCAACCAACTCATTAGTTCCTGAATATGGATACATCCCACCTAATAGAATGTCCAAAACATTTCACAAAAAGCTGTGTGATGGAGAGTAACTGCTGCTAAGGAAATTATGGAAAACTTTAAGGATGTTTTAATATTAATGTTCCTTGAGTTCCTGGGATCTAATCAAGGCGATTTAATTTATACAGCACTTTCCAATGAAATAAATGTTTACATTAAATCGTTTGTACAATCACCCACTCATGTTTACAATGAACTTTGCTGTAACTGCATTGTGATTATTTAACGCTGGTGATTTTGATATTAAAAAAAAATGTTGGAGCTATTTGTTGTTTTCTGTAATGTTTAATATTAAACATCTCTTTATTTATTTATATTTTTTTTAATTTAATACAATTAGTTTAATTAAGCCTGTAGAATCATTACTTTTATTTGATTTTGGTAGATTATGCTTTCGTGTTTTTTTAAATTTTATTCTGTATATAACGAACGGTTTTAAATGCTTACTTTTTGTAATGGCTTTTATTGCTTTTACAATTTGTCATGATCCCTTTTATATTTTATGTAGAGCACCACGTTCGGTTCATGGATTTGAAGAGAGAGCGTAGAGACCATTACTTTTCATGTGTTTATTTGCAAAGATTGAGAAACAAATCACACAAAACATGACACTTGCGTAGACACTGGATCTATTAATCCCTGCACAAGATTCACCCCTCAGGTGAGTGAGACGTAGATGGATAACTTGCTAGCAACCATGCGAGCCTCTGTGTTTATTAGAACATGATCGTATGGTCTCATTCATAAACAGCTTATGTATTTTATATGCATATGCCTGCCCACATCATCTGCCATTACTGGCAATACTTCTATCATATCAGTTGCCATTGCGGCGCTGTCTTCCTCCTCCGCCACCTGGCATGACATTACTACAAATCACCACAAGAGGGCAGAGGTGTCCTACAAGTACAAGCAGCAAGTTGGGGAACGAAGCCAGTGAATTCATCATCCTGAGTTGACAGCAGGTTTTAAAAGATACCAGCATGTACAGTGTGTAAAGTATTCTTACAGAAGCTGATATGAACCCCATTCATCCTGCAGCTTTCCCCGCAGACCAGTGAAGTGTTAGCTGGAGCAGATCAGAACCATGGACAGAGTCAGGCCTCCGTTCAGCACCATGGACAGCTTCCGGCTTCACTAGACTAGACTCTGAGGAATACGTCATGTATGGCAGGAGGGAAAATACTGTCTTTTTGATTTAACAACACAACACCCAGAGGAAGCTGCATTCCACTGCTCTTTGTCGCACATCACGGTGGTCCTGCACATGTAGGCTACCTCCTCTCAGGACGGTGACACATCCTCGCCCGCGGCCTGTCATGCCCACCGAGACCAGATGAGACGAGACAGGAGAATTCAAGGGGATGTTGCTATCTGGGATTTCCTCAACTGCAGGGAAGGGGGGGGGGATTGGGGCGACAGGGGATTTCGCAATCACTCGCCCACTACAACGAGGATGACGTCACTGTACATACGTCAGGCAGAGGGGGTAAAGAAAGGGGCGGGGGTGGATCAGTGAGACGTGGAGGAGACATGTGGTATTCAGGGAGGACTTATTAACTCGATGAGGGGCGTGTTTGAGTTCCTGCCCGTTTTTTTTACTTCAGAGAAAGCGACATCATGGAACGTTCGATACTCTTCTCCATCCTCTGCTCTGATTGGCCGAGGACGGGGTGATAATAAGATAATTCACGATAAATCACGCGAATCGTGGCCGCATAGTGTTCATTTGTAATTCGACACGCAACGTATAAATCGCCTTCTCTTCAGGCCAGAAAGGAACATTAAACAGCCTATATATTCGTAAATGATTGTCTTTCTGTAACTGTTTTTGTGATTATGTGTGAATCTGCGTTAAGTGTTGCTTAACTTACTGGTCTAACGATTTATACACAGCACAGCCTCACTTGGCTTCATGCTACACTAATCCTCCCCCATCTCTTCCACAGAATGGTATCACCCTTACATCACGCTCATGCAGTTGAGACTGTTACACATAGTAGTGATGACGGGTTTTAAATGTGTCCACTATAGGCTCCGTTATTTAAGACAGTAAAATTAGTCAGTTTCACAGCATGGGGATATTATTTCTTAGTGAAAGCCAATACAGAGACATACGAGTAACAGAAGCAATGTGTGGTGTCGCTGGCACATTTAGATCCAAAATGGAGTCCACTAGAACCCATCATGCAAATGGTCCGAATCAAATATCATAGTCCTTCATTCAAAAGAAGTACATAGAAATAGGAGATGACAATAATCGTAGATAATAGCTGAAGCTACACTAACTGTCCAGATATACTGCTGATATTTAAGCTGAAATCATTGCACACAAATGGATTACTATAGTTCAGTAATTATCCTTTACAGTCACATTACACGCGGACACCTGGAATAAGAGTTACAGTGGAAAAAGGAGGCAAAGTGGATATGATAATGCATCTTCTACCCGAACCAGTTGACATTTGATCTTAGGGTGATCGATAGTGGAGCTAGTGATGGTGAGAGGAGAGAGAGGACGAGGAGGGGAGGGAGGGGGCGTGATAGACTGAGCCGCACCGTGAAGGGGGCCGTCCCTGTTGGTGGAGATCAGCCCGAGGAAGGCCCACCTAGTGATCATTTGAAGATATCTCCCATTTAGACGATAGTGAAGACGCGCCTGTGCGACGGAAGCATAAGGGGACAAGTGGAAGGCAATTTGAACATCGGTAAGAGCTCCTCTATTTGAATTACAACTATATGTTCCTCAAATTATTTTAAACATATAGAGGTCACCACCATTTGAGGACCATGGCATGGGAGCGTCGTCATGGGAAGAACGCGCTTTAAAAATACATCTGAACCTATATTGAAAGATAAACGTACACTGTGGGTTTGATCCGTGTTCTCGTCTGGGTGTGCGCGGGTTTCTGGTGGAACATGAGCTAAATGTATTCAGTCGTGCAGGCGCGGGGGCAAACGTGACAAATGTGGACATGTAGTAATGTAAAGTTTGACCTGCGACATCACAGGATGACAATGTGCAGGATCGGTACCTGACGTTAGAACATGGCACGAGCTGTTCCCCTTCAGCCGGGCGTGTTTTTTTAGTATTTTAATCCAAATGTGTCCGTGCGTGTGATCGGACACGCTCCTATCACATGCACATCGTTCCACCTATAAAATCGTGATGCGTGCATATATATCTTTATATCTATATATGTAAATGTTCTATATTATATATTTAATAAACGGGTATACAAGTGTATATAAATATATTACAGTGGACATCGTGCCTCCCTTCCCCCAGCGTCGCTGTGTCAGTGACACCTTCAAGTCACACACTAACGTGCTGTGGATTCCCTTCTTTAACAGAGGCCCAGGCGCAGTCCCGTCATGTCGCCGCCTATGAGAGTAGCATTACAGGCGAGCAATAATTCATGAGCACCCCCACAATTAACACAATCATTCAAGTCTTTGTGCATCTGAATATTTCATGCATTGACGGGGACGTGAAAAAAGGGGGTTGAACGCATGAGTGAACGGGGGGGGGGGGGGGGGGGTTACTACAGCCTGATGGACTGCAGCTGTCAGGATCTGCCACAGGGGGCGGTGTTGTTCTCTTCTCCCATAACGTATGGTCTCACGTCAAAAAGAATATGCATGGAGCCTGGTAGAATAGGACAGTATTGAAATAATCTACCGATAGTATTAATAGTGTGATCCATGACATCCACATGTGCACATCAGCTAAAGTGACTCGCAGCTGTTGTGCTCTCTCTCTCTCTCCACAGTAACTCCGCCAAGATGGATG
Organism: Platichthys flesus; assembly: GCF_949316205.1. Taxonomy (NCBI): domain Eukaryota; kingdom Metazoa; phylum Chordata; class Actinopteri; order Pleuronectiformes; family Pleuronectidae; genus Platichthys; species Platichthys flesus. Next base: position 16,718,228 of record NC_084952.1, read on the forward strand.
TGTTTATGAAGGGTTTGTCTAAAGCGAAGGAGGGGATGGCTGTGGCTGCAGAGAAGACCAAGGAGGGTTGCGCGGTCGCGGCAGAAAAGACCAAAGAAGGAGTCATGTTTGTAGGTAAGACTATTTGCACACGAGCCGACTAGGACCTGCTAATGTTCCTGCTTCATGCAGGAGCAGCAACGAATAAGGATGTGTAATGATTCAACTCTGCCAGCATTTCCATATCTCCCGAAGCAAATGGGGAAATTATACAATAATTTCCTGCATTTGTTTGATAAATAGCAGAATTCTTAGCAGACAGAACAAAGGTCTCAATAAATGGAGAAGACAGCAACAAATCATACTAGAATACTAAATCCTACCAATAACTAAAAGGTGACCATATACCTTCATAGTTTCTTCTGTATTATCATATTTATTTCATCGGACTAAATGTGCAGTTTACAATGACAGATACTTCACAGTATATGGTAATAAAATCACTGATTGCACTCCTTTGGTCGACTCGTTATAGTTAAAAATGGCATCATTGATTTTCATTAACGATGACTGCTCAAGTGTCCCAGTGAGAAAGTGATGCTGCATGAACAACACAGGGGCCCTAAATGGAATTCAGCCGTTATCCATCTTATCATATAACCTGTGCTTTTCTTTCTGTGACCTGTCAAAATGTCTGCCGTGAAAAACGCTGATCAATATCTTGTTTTACTGATGTAGGCTGATGCAGCGTAGTTCATCATACCAGAATCATAAATGTTGGTAGATTTAGAGAAGATTCTCTGGGACAGGAAGTCCTTTTTTTTTTTACATAGATGATGTGATGTAAGGCTCTGAATGTCCTTATGCCCTCTCGCCCCACTTGACTGGGCCACAGGCAGGAGCCGGGAGCAGGGGTGGGGGTGGGGCAGCGGGATGTTGGGAGCAGCGCTTGCCACATGTCCGTGCATTGGTTGGCACCAGATTGTTAAACAGTCTAAGCCCCTGATCACCTCCTGGAGGCATAGGCTAAAGGCTGCCTAATTTGTAATCTAACAACATACACAGATCTACACGGATCAGTGTCTAGATTTTCAAAGTGCAGTTGCCAATTATGTGGCTGAGACCATTGACCCGAATCGAAGTGTCCTGCTTCAGATCGTTATTTGAAAAAAAACACACAAATTGTGTTGAGGTGGACATATGCCTGACAGAGCAGCTGGACAAGGTCCAAATAGAAAGTGACAAAAACCAGTATCATATAGAAAAGATCCACCAGCCCCAGTTCAGTGTCTGTTTTGTTTCACTTGAAGGAAATGATCTGGGTTGCTTGTTGCTTGCCAATAATTCAGGATTTAACATAACTGCTGTATATATGAACATTATGGTTTATTTAATTGATTAGTCACATAACCATTAGAGTTTTTTAAATGCGTACTATAGGTAGCTTCGTCTAATTAACAGTCTACAATGTAAATAAGTAATAATATAGAGAAAATCAGGAAATCCAGCACAATATATTCAGAGGCTGCATGGATTCAGGTGATGCTTTGCATTAACCTTTAAAAAACGTCAATTAACTAATAATAAATTATCAAAAATTGTTGCTGATTAATTTTCTGATGACCAACTTAGTGTTTTCATCGCTAAATATGTTGCGTTCCACAAATTTGTTGACATTACTTCATATATTTCTGTAATTATATATTGATACTAACACACTGAGCCTTGTGATAAATATTTCCCTCTGTACTCGCTGTCCATGCCTGTTACCCTGCAGTTCATCTGTTGGTGGTGAGATAGTGGTGGGTGGTGGGAGGGCTGGGTGACTCAGGAGACCCAGAACCCGACAGAGGCCCTGGACCCTGCCAGGCTTTCATTTGTCAGTGGTTCAGGTGGTGAACTGTCAGGATGGCGGGGGAGCAGATTTCCAGTGACACCCCCTGCTGGTGGTTTCTACACGCTTGCCCCATTGATTTGTTGGCTGGCTGCTTTGGATGCATCAAAGAGAAGGATAATATTCCAGGTTATTTTGTCAGAAGTGTCTGCAACAAGATGGATTCTTATTCCCCCCACATATAGAGCGCCATGCCGTTGCCACACGTCAGCTCAGCTCAAACATGTCACAGTGTGTGCAGGCGTGTTTGCATCCCGTGCAGGTTCCGCCTCATCTTGCCTTTTGCCTGTTGTACGCAGCGAAGGGAACAGAGCGTCTCTAAGGCATCTGTGTGCTCCTGCATGCTGATTGTTGAGCATGGTGATGGTGGTGGTGGTGCCCTACAAAGCAGCCTCTGATTTGCTTGAAGGCCCTTCTTGGAGGAGGGGTAAGCGTGATCTGATAGGTCCGTGGCCCACCTTTTGACAGCTGCTGCTGCTGCAGACCGCCCACAATGCTGAGCGCAGCGGGTGGAGAAGGAGAGGCGGCGAGGAGATAAACCCTGTTGTACTAGATGCATTTATTGTCACAACAGTTTCATTCACTGAGCCTTTCTGTGCCCGACTATGACACGCTGGAGTATTTACACAGTGCTATTTTATTAGCAGTGTAATTACACTGTAAAAACATGCAGTCACATCATTGTCAGTATATTTAGTGTCATTGCTTCTTTACAACAGCCTCAGCCTCAAATTACATGAAGAAAAACCATAATATTAATGATCTGTTTCAATTATATGATTAGATACTAAATCAGTCAATGTTTAGGGGACAATAATTTACATGATAATAGTAACAATTTAAATGTGAAGTGATCCTCATGGTGTGTGGTGGTGCATCATGTCATTTTAAAATGAACCAATATGTGATAATTAACATTGGAAATTTAAAAAGAAATCGCACAAGGCTTTTTTTAATGTGACCATTTTAGTTAGAAAAGACGCTTAAAATCTATATATGATTATCGTATATAAAATACATACAATAAAATACTCATTGTAATTCTTATATCTTTCAGCCATAAGAACTGCAGCTATCCATATCTTTGCTTAAATAGCTCTCGGATGTGTGTTCTGCTTTTAGCCTCGCAGTTTGTAGTCACGATTGTGCACTTCATCATCATTTAATTTCTCCTCACTTGGATTTTAAAGGCCCTCTGGGACCTCTAAGGCACGTGACTGCTGCACAGCAGATAGGATGACAGGGCTTGAGTGATCAGGACATCTGAGCACACACTAGAATGCCCAAAAAGCTTGATGGAGCACAGTGTAGATGAATGGGATGTGCCAAAGGTCGGAGAATTAAACAATGCTGGTGGCTGTGGTTGAAATTGGCCACAAGGTTTAATAACTCCCTGCTGGGATTACGCGGTTGTGGTGGCAAAGCTGTGGCGAGCTGCATGGTTAGAGTTATAATACTTGCCTCAGCAGATTTTCTCTTGACCCATATGAAAACTGACTGAGCAGCCGTTGGTCTACTTCAACATCAATACATCAGGTATAGAGAAGATTTTAATGTATTTTGTTGAAAGATTAAGTCTGATCCTGATGTTCAGACTGTAGAGACTTACAGTTTCAACTTCAAGATTTTGGAAAGTGTACAATTATTTTATCCACACTCACTCAAATGCACAAAAGAAATAAATCTCAATGGACATCGAAATGGCAAATCATAAGCGATCATCAAAAAGAACCAGAACGTTTTCTGAATCATCTCTTTTTCTTGCAGGTAACAAGGCCAAAGACAGCGTGGGCAACGGTGAGTTATTACCTCTGTTTTTCAAATGTTAACTTTGTTGCTGTAGCCATGATGGTAGTTTTATTACAGGAACAGGAAACTTCATGGCAAATTCATCATAGTGAAAAGGGGAGGGAGAGTTTATGTGTTGCAGGGGGGAAGCGTAAGTGGCCATTATGTACAATAATCTAGTAGAGAAACCAAGGAGGTCTGAGATCATGTGCATGCTTTTAATCCGTCTGCAGAATTGTGGAGATAATGTTACGAGCGTGTGTGTGTGAGTTTATGATGTTTGTGTGTGTGACTCTACAGTGGCGGAGAGGACCACTGGAGCTATGGGGAACATCGTAGCTGCCACTGGTCTGGGGAAGAAGGACGAGTTCCCCTCTGACTTGAACGTATGTACAACGTGACAACCATTTTCTACTTCCTTATTATCAGTAGTAGTATTATTATTATTAACGAAATTAATAAAACACTTAGCATGATGTAGACAATATCATTAAGTAAAAGCTAAATACAGTGATATAAATAAAGAGAAGACAAATATGGATAGCAATAGATGCTAAACAAAAAATTACAATTCATTAGAGAAAAACAAACAACACCCGAACACAGGTTAAACTCAGGTTAAACTCAGGCTAAATTTCAAACCAGCTTTGCTCAACAATAAAATCAGATAAGAGCAGACAGAAGACGGACGTAAGCAGAGACAAACATGAGCAGCATGACAACAGTAGCACTAAGATCTATCAAACAACAGGCGGTTCAGCAGCAAACATACACAACTATAGAAGATAGGTCACATAATTAACTGTACTGTAAAAGACTATTTTATTTTCTATTATTAGACATGCATCAGACACACACACACCTGAAGAAAACACATAAAAAGATAGACATAAAATCAGTTCCCCTGTAATTACACGCCAATACGGAAATAATGAGAAAAATGTCCTCGCGGTAACAATGCAAAAGGACAGAGCCTTCTCTTGTTTGTTCACACGACACGGTGCCTCTACAGCTCTCTGTCACGTGGGCAGTTAAGAGGAAAAAAGGCCCTTTATCTGTTCCAGTTCCAGATCTCACTTACATTTGGCATCTTCTTGTGAGCTGTGTTCATTAAAGTCTGGACAGGATCACTGGAGTAGCAGTGCCAAGTTTATACGGGTGATAAAACTGTGTCACGTTCCAAAACACAGTCTACAACTTCATCTATTTTATTCCTCAGCTGTCAGATGATTTCTGTATTTTTATCTTATATAATAATATAGCTTTTTTTATAAATGTTTTCTGATAAGCAGCTTTTGTACAGAAAACAAATCCTCTTTTTTTCTACATTTATTCATGATATAATACATAATATACTTGTAGACCTTGTTTTACCTCAGTCTTTTTTAAGGAAGTGAGGGGATCTTGTGGATGAATAGTTGTTCTGCACTGCCTACACAATATACGCTTGTATATTAAAGCTTAGACCTGTTTCATTATTCTGGCGCCTTAAAAGGACCTGATCAGTGTCCCCTGTGGGACTATCAGCTCAACATACAGCCTTCATCCTATACCCTGCCTCCCCCCGATAACCTCTGTAAATGACACTGCACTTTACACACTGTGATCCTGTAATGTGAGGAGAAAGGTGGATGAGATCCGACTCTCCATGAACGCAGAAAATTGATAAAGAAACATAAAACCTTGAGTGTTTTACCTCCAATTCTCTTTAGCTTAAATGCAGTGTCCGTGTGCTGTCAGAGCGTTGACATTTGGTCTATCTCTGTCAGACTGTCAGTGTAACAGAGAGCTCCTTGTCTTGTATGGGGCTTCATCCTTCAGATTTGGACCCTCTAATCTAGTAAATCTGACAGGCTGCTCTAACAGGCTTCTGTTGAAGACACTGAGTGATCCGACTACTCATTTTAACAACCTGACAACCATCTGTGACACTGTTGTCTCATGTGCTGAGGGATGACTATATTATAAAGATGGATGACATGGCAACTCCCCAAAAAGTGAAGCCAAAACACCTCATCACTTGCTGGTGTCTTACTGCAGCGTAGATTGTAAACCCTGCCTCCTTCATTTTAGCAGTTAAAGTGCACACCAAAGATTTTCAGTTCCAAAGATGGTTCTCTTCATTTTAGATAGTTCTTATCACACTGATGTTTGTTTAAGTGTTCATGTTTCTGATTAATCTGGTTTTTATGAGTCATTCAATACTGTAAAAACAGGGTGAGACGTTAGGATCGAGACTGACCGTCAGTGGGTCCTTGCTACCACGACTTCCCTTCAGGATCAGTTCTGCACAGATATTGGCTCCAAATGATCTCACCAGTGCAAGATGGCAGCTTCTATATCTGGGATAATTTAGTACGGTGGACACCATAGACTGTGTAAGAAAAATGGAAGACACGTCTCTACTTCCTCCCATTATCCAGAATTGAAGCAAAAATATCCTGGATACGAACGCAGCTATCTTGCACATTTGGAGTCGGCACAGTGGCGATCAGAGGATGGAGCTGCAGAGCGGAGGTCCCGTCAAACATGTGCCTGACCAATGACGTTTCAGTCTAATCTGTCAATCATGATGTGTCGCACTGTTTTTATCAAATAGTTAATTAAAACCAAACTAAAGAAAAACACTTTACATAAAATGACAGAAACCATCTTTGAGAAAAATTTGATTTGATTTACACTAACATGGGAAAGGCAGGATTAATGGTGCAGTTTGAGCTCTTGCTGGACTGTACAGCCACTTTTATCAGTCTAGCCTGTAGATATTCTTAAGAATAAAAATCATATTTTTATACTAGAATTCAGTTTACATTTCTTCATAAACTAAAATTTATAACTAAATAATTCAAACATGTATCTTATTTTAAATTTTAGAGAGATTTGTGCTACTTACTTAGTTTGAACATGTTTTCATTGTTTTTTGAATTTCACCTGAATTCAAACATTTCACGAGTGGTATACAACATTTATTCCATCTCTGTTGGGATTGGGATACAATTACACACATTCTTCATGTTGACTTTTTCTCAGGCGTTGATCTGTCTGATCTGTGTCTTAGTGCAGGTTTCCTATTGTGTAGCATTTAGGGCCATGCTAATCGAGTTGGTGGACTTAAAGCAGTAACACCAGCTTGATACAGCTCAGGATTATGGTCTCTTCTTCTCTGACCTAATTGACTTGATTAGGGCTGGGTTTAAAAATACACAACGGCGACCCACTTGCTTTGTTTTTAGGGCCTGTAGAAGCAGGTGCAGCGAGGATGGGGAACTGTCTGCTTCAGAAAGATCTCACAAGGGAATAAAGTACAGTTTAAACTAGAACTGTCAAAATCAAGTCAAAGAAGAAAACACAAAATACATGTACCCGCTAACAAGGGTTGTCTGGTGCCTGGTGAATCTGATTAGTTTGTGCTATAGAGCTCCACTGCTCCAAAGAAACTATTAAAAACACATTGGTGTGTAGTTCAACGTTGTTCCTTCATTACCCGGAACATGCACTGTAGTTGAATTAAATTTAATCCCACTGTTCTAAATACCCACCAGAGGCGACAGCTGGAAATAGCGTCCAACGCCTGTTGCCCTATTTACCTCAGTGCTTCCGTTTGAGGAACTTTTACTGATAATTATTGTGTCTAGAAAGGCTCTTTTCTGATGAATTACAATAAAATGTATAATAAAATGATGCATTCTGGATGTAGGGCCACAGACAGGAAAGTTGAGACATCAATTAATGAATAGTTAAGATCATGGAGATACATCATCTCCACAGCATTCTGGGGAGAAAACAGAATCCCAATCTGAGAAACAGGTTTAGAATATATACGTTAAACTACATACATGTTTATGTGCTGGTGGTACTGTGGATGTTCCTCTCTTTACCCTCCTTTCTCTCTCTCTCTCTCTGTCACTGCAGCCTGAGGAGTATGGGCAGGAGGCCATGGAGGGCCAGGGAGAGGCAATGCTGGAGCCAGAAGGAGAGACATATGACGAGAGCCAGCAGGTAATCAGCCTGCACGACACAACATACACATGTCTGCTCTACGTTGAAGCATCTCGTGCCTCAGTGTTTGAACTAAGCACTGTGATCAACAGCTATTTGTTTATTGTAAAAGGAAAAAGCTGCAAACCACAGGCAGGGAGGAGTCCGATCACTTACAGTAGACCGAGACTCATCAGTATTCAGCAGCTCTGCAGGGTTACACACATTTATATCTGTATTGCGTGTCAATGGCACTCCACACTGCCCTCCACTTCTGTCCCACACAAATGCTGCCGCTCCCACTGAGGTAATTCTTCAAAAAAGGGTTTAACAAGCCGACTGCCACATAGCAAGTACAGTGAATATAGCACCACCTACCTACACAGAGCTTTAGATGTGTGTGTGTCGTGTATGTGTGTGTGTGTGGAGGAAGGATGCAAGTCTGACACAGATGGCTATTTTTGGAATTTGACTGTCAGGGGCGAGACAAACTGCACAGAACCTATTGCTCTGAAAGGAGATTTTAAATTGCTTTAATTGTAAATACAAAATTTCCCTGAGTGTATATGAGGATTTAAAGCAGAAACCTATAATATTAGTGGTTCATTTTAAAATATTCAGATTCAGCATCCGGAAGATTTAATATTAGATTTTACATAATCCGTGATAATGTTCAAATCATCCGGTGCATTTGCTTGGATTTTATCTTCATTTCCACGTAAAGCCTCCATCTCTGGATTATTTCTTTAATCATTTGAAGGAATAAAACGGGGATATTTGCTGAGAGGAAAATAACAAGTGATTTTCTCAAAGGCAGTAGTAGCTTGTATCATCCGTGTCCTCCTCCATCTCTCTCCCACTCCTCCGCATCTCTTTACCCTCCCCCATCCTTCGCTACACCAGCAATGTGCGAGCATCGTCTGAATGGGTGTGGTGATGACGCGCTCTGCCTCGCTGCATTGTGGGTAATGTCAGGGTCTCCCTGCATTGCTGTAAATATGGAGGCTGAGCACTGAGTGAGTGAAACGTTCTCAGGAGGGATGCAGAGATTTGAAAGAAATTCATCTCTACGTGTTTCAAACAGATGACCCAAGACTATTTTTAATTGCATGGTAGCTGTGTTATGCTTTTGTACGATCATGTGTGAGGAGGGGAAGGCGTGTGCAGGCTTACACAAATGATGGGATTGTGCTCACGACATGCCGTTGAGGCTGGTGCAGGCTGGTGCTGCCCTCTGCAGGCCACACAGTGACACTGGACCAGCAGAGGAGCGCAGCAGTGATGGAGTGACATCATTATCTGACAGAGAGTGATCATGTCTTACCATAAGCTCTCTGTTTCCTTTAACTGATTCAATTTGAATTGTGTGTGATTAGGAAATTCAATTCCAACTGATGAATTTAATCTGCAGCGCCTCTCTGTGGGACCTTCCTGTCACTGAGAAATCTCTTCTTCTTTTCCACCAGGGGAGCCAGGATTACGAGCCAGAAGCGTAAAAGCATCAGTCAAACCCACCATCCAACCAGCAGCACAATAATATTTCTAATAATAAAAAGGACAAATCTTAAAACTATTATGATCATACCCCTGTTGCAAAAAACAACAAAAACGACAAGCATTCCCACTGAAAAATGTTCTTCCTTCAAGACAAAACTTTTATTATTATATATTGTAAATGTCATGTTATTAATGTAATGTGTTGGGTGTAAGTATCTATTGAGGTGTAGGATTTCTCCTCTCCGTCTCATTTCCTTGATTCCCTCCCAATGAAATGAGACTAGAGCCAGGGCTTGTGACTTTGTACTTGTGTGTATGTGTATTTAGAAATGTGCAATAAATGTTCATCATCTTCCAATAAGACCTTGGGAGATGAAAAATAAATATGTCCGGTTGCAAGCAGATATGACTACAATAATATCCCCTAAGTGTCAACAAAGCCTGTTTGTGGGTCTTTTTTCCTTTATGCATTTCTTTGGAGATTTCTTTGAATGTTTTTGAAGTAAGAGTTTTTTACATTGTATCTTTACAGTTGCTTGTGAAATCATTCCAGTAAACGATCTGTTAGAAATGGACAGAGTATACATGTTTGTGTGTGCGTGTGTTTGTGTGTACTGAAGATTTTAACAAGTCAATATATTATGTCTTGAAATCATAATGGTTGTCATATCAAAATGTGCTTTAAATTGCAGGACTTGTCAATATTAAGGTTTATGTGTTAAGCCAGACATACAATTCCTCTGTAAATAAAAAGTTAAAAAAAAAAGGAGACCATTGCTTAGTGTTGTTTGATCGTGTTTAAACTCTGTTGGCTTTGACCATTATTTCGATTTTGAAAACCTCTTGTGAACATTTCTTTTTTCCTGCGTGTTGATCTCAATGAGGATCTGTTGTGCATGCTTCTCTTTTTGCTCGCTCTTGTCTGCGGGTCTAATCACAGGGTTGAGTAGAATCTGCTGAGTGGGCTCTGGCTCCTGCAGGACGCTGCCATAGTTGGGATGCCAGTCTGAATGAGGACTCTTTGGGAGGGTTTTTGTCTGAGTTAATCCGGCTGGAACGTGCAGGCTCGCTGGTGTCTGGGCCCCAAACAGAGGGTATTAAACAGCAGCTCCCAACACTGCCGGCTCAGACGGATGTGTGGACCCCGCAGGGACGAAGACAGGAGACCATGGCCTCGTTTAAGAAGTCCTTTGAGAGCCTGAAAGGGACAAGCCACTCGGCTGCAAAAGGAGTCACAGACACTGCAGGTACAGAACTACAGCAACAGGAAAAAAAACTTCGACCTGATAGACAGAAAATACTTGTCAATGCTGTTTTTATCCTTTTCAAATGTTTCAAATTGTGTTATTGGATTCTTAAGAAGCAGACATGCCAGCTGCTGTAGTTTTCTTCCCCTGAAGTCACTGTAAGACCCTGTGGTGTGTTTTCAGTGCAGGCAGCTCAAGAAGCTGTGAAGCAGGTGGCAGATTCCTCCATAGAAACAGCCAACACAGGTAATGGGTCCACTGCTCTGTCTGTGAACTATTATGATGCGACAGTAGAGATGTCATTTTCAGCAGGCTACAGCTAAAAGACAGATTCAGGCTGTCGGAGGATGAAAAGCTTACTTGAGAATGTTATAAGAGTTTATTACTTTGAGTATGAGAAATGACCAAAGTTGAATAGTTTTAATCAAACTACTGAGTATGTCTGTTCTGCTTCCTTCTTTGAAGCTGCAACAGAAGCCAGCAGACAGACCCAAACAGCCATAGGAAAGGCTGCGGACAAGGCCACGGACACCATCAAGGAGTTTGGACACAAACTGGAAACCAAATGATTCATAAAACAGTTCCAGCTGAAGCCAACTTTCTTGCTCATCCAGAGGTCATAGACAAGTAATAATTGTTGGAATGGAAGTATGTGGCATCAGAAATCCAGACAAAATATCTATAGTGTGCTCACATAACACCATTCAGCTAACATTCCAAAGGCAATTTTGAGCAATTCTTGTTTTCACATTTCCCCATCACCCATTTGTATTTCTTGCTCTTTCATTATATGTGACTATTTTCGAAAATAAAAAAAGATATCACATGTGTCTCAGGTTTGTAAAAGGTGATATAACACTGTCAGTGGCTGCTGCAGAAGCTGTGTATGTGTGTGATGCGGCCTGTTGTTGTGAGCACTCATCAATGAAGCACCACGGTCACCGACACATTGCGGAGAATACGGCCCCTTTCGCAGGCTGAGTGCTCCTGATGAGAATTTGATCGGAGCTGTCTACCTTGGCCCCTCAGCAACACACCTCCCTCCATCACACTACGCGGTTGCCAGGCAACAGCACTCCCGAGGCGGCTGGGGATTGGTGGAGGCCTTTTGAATTTATGGTGAGCATACTTCTGTCAGTACACAGTGTTCTGGCCGGGCTGCAGCCCACCTCTACAGCGAAACCTAGAACGGAAAGATTCTTCCCAAATAAATAGGAGAATAAAAAAAATCCTTGGTTCCAGACAATTGACCCGAGGCGAGCAGAATTACAGAGGCTCTAAATAAATGTGTGTCGTGAAGCGGAGAGGGTTGAGAGGGAGGGGGGGGGGGGGAGCGGAGTGTGAAAGACGAGGTGGTTTATAGGAGTTTGTTTGTGTGGGAGGTGCAGCTCCGCTTCCTCCCGGCTCCTTCAGCTGATCTGCCCTGTTGTCTTTGATGTGCTCTCACAGTTGCAGCAGTACAGAATGTTTTACAAATATCTTTTGCTATAATTCAGTTTGCATTCGTCTCCTGGTCCTGAAATGGGTCTTTGATAATGTACCATCACAAAACAATTCATTTTAACAGCCAGCTTTTTTTTAACTATGATAATCAATGTTTTATTTATACTGAGAGTGGTCAGACAAATTAACACACACACACACACACACACACACACACACACACAGAGAGAGAGAGATAGAAACTGTACACTTCCCTTCAAACTGACCCGATTTTATCTGCATGGAGCTTTCATCACCACTTCATGACTCTTCTAAAAAATTGTCTCAAGTAAAGCCAACTCACAGGTTCATCTCTGCACTCACACTCTCCTCTTTGTTGCTATGAGAACCTGCAGTTAATTACTATGATTTACTGATGATTAGAGAGCCGAACAGAGATTTTTTTGTCATTACATTACCACTCACTGCCAGAATACCCGACCGTGGTTTCCAGGGAAACTGGAAATGTGAAGCTTTTCAACAGACACAGCCACAGCTTAAAGAGCGAGGGTTGCCTAAGACTGATTCTTCTAGAGACAAACCTTTAGCCACTGCAAATCACTTCCAATCAACAGGGGAGATGTACGGACATATGTGGGGTCTCGATCGACGCTGAGACTTGTAACGTTTGACCCAAATCGGAGACTGAGCCATGGGGAGACTCCACTTTGACTCGGACTGCTGAGGTAGGTCTTTGACTCGTGATTTCCTACAGTGTATTTCTCCGTGTTTGCTCTCGTGGCTAGAATATAGAGCCCTATGCTGCATTCCAGTGCATGCTTTTATGTGTATGTGATTATGAATTTAAATTGAATTTGAGCAGTGTGAATGTATTTATAAGCAGTATGGTCTGAATCATAATCAATCAGTATAATGTTCTTAGAAATCTGAATAATAGTGTCATGGTGTGTTGAGTAAAAGTGAGTATGCCGATTACATGGGGCGACTAAACTAAACATGAATAATGTCAATCAAGTAGTAGCAGTGATGTAACATGTGCTGCACGTCTGCGTCTATCGCGGAAACAAAAATGATTTTCCTCCTCCTCTCGTGCTGAGGCTTGTTGTTACAGTCACTGATTACGAATGTAACCATCACTGCTGTGTTGTTCCCCTGCAGGCACTTGTACGACTTAAATGCAGAGACAGGATGGGAAGTCTTAAGGACGAGATGAGAGGTTTCAGAGAGGACCACCAGCCTCACGACAAGACAGATGAGGGAGAGCGTTCAGGTGGCTCGGATGACGGCGCCGTGCCAGAGGGAGCTCTGTTAAACACAAGTCAAGAGTCATCAACCCGAGGGGACCATCAGCCAAAACAACACACGAACACCAGCCCCGCTGAGGAGGGAGGTGAGAGCCCGACATCCACAGATCAAGTGCTTTCAGGGGAGGATAGAGACAACCCTGACTCAACACAAATTAAAGACTGCACACAGACCGATAGCACCGCTCCGACACAACAACCTGAAGCTGATGAAACAACCGCTCATCCTACAAACATGACAATCTGTACCAAGTCCCTGAAGAATGGAGATGCAGACATGCAGAGGGAAAAGTCGGAGGATGGTAGTGTAGGTCCGGACAGAGAAAGAGAGCCAGAAATTCTGACTATCCTGGTGCCGTCAGCCACAGACCCCTCCAACCCTCTTTCTCCAGACCCACGTTCCCCAGCTCCTCCTGGACAGCAACACATGCGCACGCAGGTGAGCCTGGAGGTCGTCCAGTGTCGCTCTGCAGCCACAAGCCCCATGACTCCTCCCGACGGCGTCCACCCCTTCTTCTTCCCAATCTCCTTCGGGGGATCCGGAGCTGTGGGCTCTGACACAAAAGACGCCGAGCTACAGGTGGGTCAGCAGGTGGAGTTCTGCTCCGTTGCCACGTCCCCCATGACCCCAAAGACGCCATCGACCACCGCTTTCCCCGAACTGATCGGGAGGGAGATGGTGCAGAGGGGGGAGCCAGTGAAAGGATCAGGGGAGCAGAGGGAGAGCGGCACACAAGAGAGTTTCCCTGTGACAAGAAGTCTGACCGGAGCTGAGTCAGAGATAACCGCAGCTTTTAAATGTGCCACATCAACCGAGCTGAATGACGGCTCCAGCTCTGCCGGCCGCACACAGTCACAAGTTACTGTGGCTGATAGTGATCAGCAGAGAAAGCAGCAGAGGATGGGAAGCATGGATCAGGACATTACAATCCTGGTCACCCACTACAGCAACAATGAGGAGGAAGACGAAGAGAATAATGAGTTATGTTCTTACTCCATTGAGCAAGAGATGGTCAAGATAGATGAATATGAGGAACAAGGTGAAAACAAGAGCGATGGAGATGAGAAGATCTCCACAGAGGTTGATGCTCCTGATCAGAATCCCCCTCAAAGCACAGCTGCAGAATCATCTGCTCCTGCCAGTGGACAACCAATAACCAATATGAAACCTGACAGTTCAGAGGGCAGAGAAAATAAAGATGTAAGTGACGAGTCTGTGACAAAACCTCCCGTCCCTGAATCTCCAGCTCCCTTCGGCTGCCATAGCATCTGCACACAGGTGAGCCTGGAGGTGGTGCAGTGTCAGTCTGCAGCCACCAGCCCTATGACCCCTCCTGAGGGGGACTTTGCCTTCTACTTCCCAAGCTCTATTGGGAGATGTGGGGCTGTGGGTGCAGGGACTAAAGATGCCGAGATGCAGGTGGATCAACAAGTGGAGTTCCGTTCAGTCGCTACAGCGCCCATGACCCCGAGAACGCCCACCACCACCACGTTTCCCGAGGTCATGCAAAAGGCACGTACGGAGGAGAAGATAGTGGAGGAGGTAGAGGTTAAAGACGAGCAGGTTGAGAGAGAGGTAGAATGTAAAGAGGAGGAGAATATAACTGAAGAGAAGAAAAAGGAAGCAGAAGAAGACGAGGACCAAACAGAATCAATAAACTGTCAGGAGAAGGATGAGGAGAATTGTGAGGAGCCGGTGCAGGAGGTGAGCTGGGACGATAAAGGGATGACGTGGGAGGTGTATGGGGCTGTGTTGGAAGTGGCCGTGCTTGGCTCAGCCATCCAGAAACACCTGGAGAAGCAGGTGAAGAAGCAGAAGCCGTCCATGCCGCCCCCGCCTCCCCTCAACCCCTCGGCCATGCCCCCCTCAGAGGCCTCCCAGGGCGGGTCGGGCTCAGGGTCGGGCAAAGGCCGGGCCGGGAAGAGAGGGAGTCGGGACGGGAAGGGGAGTCGACGCCGGAGAAACCCGTTCCGTCAGCTGATGGAGAACATGCAGCAGCCCCACTGCTGCTCCCGAGCTCACACCAACGAGTGACACGAGGACGAAGCGACAGCTGTCTGCGGGGAAGAAAAAACACGTGACATCTGGTCGGTGTGGCTGTGATGCTGTGAACATGGTCTTGAAAATGTGAGAAGAGAATCACGTCCTCACACAAGACAAAAAGCCCAAACGTATTGAATACACACGTCAGCCATTCAAGGGTTGTTTTCATTCCTCTTTTTCACAGTTTTTCTGGGACTTTGTAAAAGTGAGGGTTTTATGTCATCGTTAGCTTTTATTCCTTCTCGTGTTTTTCACCAGGACCTTTCAATCGTCCACTGAGTCATTTTAGCTTCTTCTTTTTATGCACCTCAGACAATGTGATGCCATGGCAACCAGTGATCCTTCTCCTAGTTGCCAACAAGCTCAGCACTGAACAGCGTCGACAGAGGCAGAGACGTCTTCAGAGAGGCAGCTTATGATTGTGATTGATGACCTCCTGCTCCGTCAGCATGCTCTCTGGGTCGTTTAATTTCAGACATGTGGATATTTGAATTTCTCAAAATGTTGCTTTGTGTGTGAGAGTAGTCCCTACCATCATCGCTGGCTTTTTGTATGACTTATATTCCGCTTTTAGATTCAGCACAATGGCTTGTTTTTATTATGAACGAAGCATAGAATTGTACTGGTGACGAGCACAATCAGGATCATTTTGGAAAAGCAATGACTCATGTTGTTAAAACTTTACTGTATTTTAATGCCATGGCGAGTGATTCAGTTGTAAAGTTTGTGATGAAACTGTGTTTTTGATTCAGAGGATGTTACAGTGTCAGTGATGATGGTGTTCATACATTAGTGGGCTGAAATCCACACTGGAAGAAAATGCTTTTATTCACATATTGCACTAGTAATACATTCATTTAGATGTCAGTGAAATTATCCGTTCAATCTGCTGCTTGACGTCACAAAGTGTCACTGCATGAGGTTTCGTTTCTGCAACAAGTGTCTTGAACCCGGAGAAAAGTCTTTTAACAGAACGTTCCTGAGGTCCAACCTTGAGGCTGACATGCAGGATTTCATTCATACATGATGTTAGATTCTTATGTGTACCTCTTGTTTGATTTTCTTTCTGGGAGCATCAGCCCTAACCAAAAAAAATAACAATGTGTTGGCATATCTTATAATACAGTTAGTTGCAAAGCAAACCGAACAATTTTTAATCATTAGCTTAATATACGAACAAAATAAACGTATGTGTGCAACAAATAATGGTTTTGTTTTTTTTCTGTTGATTTTGTCTGGATTCTCTCTGTCTAGATCAGGAGTAAGGGAACCTTTTTTCATGTCAAGGTCTATTTCAATTATTGACACCTATACATCCCTCCAACATCCAGCTAATATTTTCTTTTCTCACAATTTTTTTTTGCTCTCATGGGTTTTCTTTGTATTTATGAAGGGCCTCGGCTCTCACGTCGGATAAAACTGAATCATCGGTGGAGACAGTTTGTCTCCGCTCTCCTGGTCTGGATACTATTGTAAAGAGACATTAAAGGAGGAGTTTGACATTTTGGAAAGTCGCTTTGTATCGTTGCTGATACTTTAATGAGAAGATGAATACCACTCTCAGCTATTATCACTAGATATGAAGCTACAGTTAGTGGTGCTTAGCTTAGAATAAAGCCTGGGCAAAGCCCTCTAATTTTCAAGAAACATTTGTGTGAATTACATAATCATCTTCATTTGTTTATTATTATTATTATTATCATTGTTAATGTTGTTGTACTCGAGATTCTGGAGGGCTGATTTGGTTTTATCTCTCTTCTCTGCTTTAAATTTTTCAATTTAAGCTAAAACTGATTGATATGAAAGTTGTATTACTCTATATTGTTTAGGAAAGTAGAGTATATGATAGTAAAATGGTTTGTTTCCATAGTGTGACATGGTTTCCCTTATTGGTCAGAACAAAAAATCATATAAAGACAAGCTCTTAATGCAAAACTAAATGCTCTATTTCAAAGATCTAAGAACATGGTGCAAGTGCATTTACTATTTAAACGCGGCGCAAGATAGGAAAACGACAACAGCAAGGAAATTTCTGTTTGGCCAGGCACAAGACAAGGCCCTATTTGTTTGATTAGTTATTTGGTCGATCTAGTCAGAGAAGCAACATGTGTCCATCTGAAGCCTGAGCTTGGTGCCTCTCTCTTCATTCTCTCCATCACAGATCTGTGGTGCTGAAGGCCGGGTTACTGAAACCCACATTAGGTTGGTCTCTCTTCTGTCCCCGCTGGGCCAGCGCTGCACCCAGAGGCTCAATGTACTCTGGTGGTCCGCCGTACTCCTCCTCCTCATCCTCCTCTTCCTCCTCGATCATCAGCTGATGAGTAGCAGGAAAGAATTAATATTATAAGAACACAATTTGTTAAATAAAAGTTTGAAACAAATTTAAGATGTCATCTCACCATGTTTGTTTTCATATGATTTCCAGGAAGGCCCATGTCTTCAGTGAGGTCGAGGGAATTGAGACTTAAGTGAAAAAATAAATATCAAATTATTCCTAGAACTCAGACTCAGTCCTTTCCTAAAGACAATGTTTCTTTTCTCAAATCAATGTAGAGGTGTTTGGTTTAGCTGCAGGTCACATGACACTGTTGGAGCTGGAACCAGCTCTGTGACACAACATGCTGCCGTGAGCAGACTGTGACAAAATGTTCTCCTGGAAACCGTCCCAGTAACTAACCAGAGAGCCGAGAGAGAGGCTGCGTGTCACTGTGAGCCACCGCCTTGTCAAACTGAGGTCACCACGCAAATAACTACCATCAGCAGATGGAGATGAGCACGGCATTCAGGAGGGTCGTCCTTACCTGACTTTGTCCACATCTGAGCTCTCCTCGTCCAAGTCCAGGACCATGTGGAGGTTGAGAACTGGATTGGCTCTGTCAGGGAATAGTCGATCAATCAATCAGATGTCATTTGTAGAGCACTTTTCACACATACCCCTCCCCCAGAGCAAAGTCATATAAACATGATCTGAGGTAACTCATATTTCCTATTGATCATTGTTGTTCATTGGTCATATTCCTTTGTTATTGAGTTGCTGTTGTCTTTTTCTCACCCCTCCATGGTGTACTTGTTGGTTCCAGGCACCACAGCGCCACCCTTCTGGTTGTCAGACGTCATCATGGACGCAGAATTCATAGCTTTGGCGGCCTTTAGCTTCCTCCCGTAGCTGTAAAATGAAGCGAGCGCATACGTCAACTGACACCAAACCTCTCACAATACTTTTAAAACTTTTGTCCCATCCCTAACTTTATTGCCCTGTTTCTTACTTTCTGCGGGTGCACATGAGAGAGGTGGTGAGGATCCCCAGCACGATGATGAGGCCTCCCACCATCCCGAACAGAACGTACTTCACAGTGTCTACTTCTACTACGGTCGTAGGAGGCTGCCCCTGAAACACAAGGAAGAAATAGGTCTTCAGTATGTTGTTGACTGTAGACCTATGAGGTTTAAATTACACCTCCCGCTGTCAGATCTAACATTATATCACTCCAAACATAATAGGGTTAAAAACTATACTATACTATAATTATCATTGTTTCATCTTTATTTGTGAATAATCTTGGATTTCTGCAATAAGCTTATAACTTTTGATTATTTTTTCTAATATATTAAGATATAGTCAGAAAGTCCCTATCCTCTTTTAAATCTAACTTAAATACACATTTTTGTAGGTGTGCTTTCATCTAGTTCTGATTTTACAACCTACTGATGATTTTATTTTTCAAAGTGTACCTTCAAGATGGTATAACGAGCTCACAGAAATTGTATCTAATTTGTTCATAATAACAATAATTAAAATGATTACTTACAATGTATCTGAGGCCAAGGTCAGCCAGTACAGGATAATGCTCAGGACCAGACACCATCCTCTCCACTTCATTGGAGGTGAGAGCTGTCCCGTTGGAGTAGACAAAATACGCCACCATCACAGTGATAGGTGAAGCTCTGTGAGGACAAAATACTTAAAAGACTGCACTTAGGTTTACAGATCTAAAATCATTATCATCAACTACCAACATCAATTAAGGGATGCCCCATAATATGACTGTTTTCAGGCAGACTTGCCCCACCTAGTGGACAAAAACTGAATGTCGACAAGTAGAGTTTCTGTCGCCAACAGCCAGTGCTTTATGACTGTATTGTGATATAAGGTGATGTGAACTTGGCCTAGAACTTGCCTGGATGTGTCTACAGTTTCAGGCCTGATTAAGACAACTTCAACAGCAGCATTGGTGGCAGCAGTGAGCGACCTGGACATGGAGAGATCAGAGAAAACACTCAGTCATTAATGGGAACTACAAGTATTAAGTTCTCCATCCTCAGATGAATATGTTTACCTGATGATTTTATCCCGATCCTGTTCAACTTGCTCTACGGTTTTTGTAAACTGAAGTTCGACTTTATACGATTCATCAACTGAGAAAATCTGCAATATAACAAACATTATAAATAGAGGCTGCAGTTTTTGTCACTTTGGTGTTTACAAAGATAGACAAGCAAAAGCTTCATTTAATTTCATTCCCTCACCTCCAGTACAGTGTTGCTGGAGATGCCACCAGTATCAGTTGCAGTCACCGTTACTAAATATTTCCCCTTCAGTGACATTTCCAGTCCCTCAGTAGTTCTGTTGAAAGTTGAAGAAAACATAAGAGTGGACAGAGTACAGACAAGTAAAGGCCTGTGTTTGTCTTCTTTATTGTTGTTTTCTTTCTTTTTGTGGGTTGTTTTGTATTGTTTCACTTTATTATGTTTAAGGGACTTTTTCAGCAACAAAATTCTGTTTCTGTTGGTGTCTTGTTTTGTATCTCACTCTTTGTGTCACCTCTGGCTGTTTTGTTTCTGTTATAAATTGTAATGTTAAAGGGAGAGTTCACCCAAAAATGATATTTCACTCATTATCTACTCACCACTGTGCAGATGGAGGGGTGCGTATAGTGTCTGAGTCCACAAAACACTTCAGGAGTTTCGGGGGTAAACAACATTGCAGCCAAGTACAATGAAATTCAAATTAACTGGTGACCCCCTTCTTCAAACAATATTATGCCTCCATAAGGCTCCTGTGGTGTCTTAGAAGTGTCCATAAGCCTCATTAAGACCATGTTTTTAGTCTAAATGTTCGATCTCATCCTCCTCTGGAGCTGCGTTCACGTCCGGGCACACAGCATGTGCTCTTTTTCTGTCTCTCTTTTTCAGCTACTTTCTGAATCTCTTTGTAGTGACTTTTTCATGTGTCTTTTGGGTAAAATCACTGTATAGTTTTTTAACTGACTCTTCAACTATCGATATTAACAGCCACATCCCAAACACACACACACCCAAACACTGACTCACACACATGCACCAAAAGTTGTCAGAGCATCCACATACAGTACATGTTGAGCGCTGAGTGATTTGTACTAACTTGTATGATGCTGATGGATTATTGTTTACTCACTGGATAATCCCAACATAAATATCCTTCTGCTGTGTGGTGACGGCCTCAAACAGCAGTCTCATGTTAGTTGTGCGATTGTTGTTGTCTTCGAACTGGACTGCTGTTACTTTAAAGTCAATCTGCCTGTTAACTCCAGAGTCACCATCTATAGCCTGAGAGAAGTGTGAGATACAAGCAGGAATGCTTGGAGGTCATTTTACATATTTTATAACAAGCTGAAATCACATAAGTTATTTGATCCCTTTCATACTCACAGTGACTCCTGCAACTGACGTCCCTTTACTTGCACTTTCAGACACCACAACTAAAGAGGGGAAAGGAAGGGATATTAGAACAGACAGTCCAAAGTTAAAGGATACCTTTCATTATAATTGTGGGTGTGTACCACAATGACTCTCGGCCCAATAGATCACATCCGCTGGCTACAATGTAATCTAATGGGGCAACTGCAACAGACTATGAAATGTCCCCTACAAGAGCTGTTCAGCTCCAATTAAAGGCTCAAATAGATATCTTAGCTAAGATAATAATTGGGGGTCAGAAGCTGTGTGGTTGGACCAACTAACTGTGCGCTGGAATGGTGGTCATGCCAAAGAAAGATGGCAAGAAGGTGCGTCTGTCTTACAGAAGAATCAGCCACGTACACCACATTTATTACCCCCTTCGGCCAGTTCCAATTTGATCGTCCTCCCAATTGACTTGCCTAAGCACCCTAACCCTTCCAGTGCATGATGGCTAAAGACAGGAAAGATCAGGCGTCACCCTGAATGTGGACAAGTGTGTTTGCCCTGACCGAAATAAGACTGAGGCCATCATGAAAATGAAAGAGCCCACAAATGTTAGTGAGTTGAGGAGCTTTCTCGGGATGGTCAACCAGCTGGGAGAGTTCATCGTTTATCTGTTTCTTCATTGAGCATGTCTGCTGAAGAAGAGCTGATTGGGAGCGCCAACATCTGTGTGGATTGTGTCATGGAAAGTTCCTACTTACAGAATTTAGAAAGGACCACATCTTTAAAAAAAAGGGGATGAATAATCCCATGAGGTCTGACTAGACAAACGAAGTCTACCTTTTATTCTTTAAAAAGGGTAGATGTGGTATTATTGTACATCATATGTTTGATTATTATATATTAAATAGTAAATGGTCTGTATTTATATAGTTTTTCTAGTCCTGATTTACCACTCAAAGCATTTTACAGTACAGGTTACTGCAATTCACCCATTCACACACACATTCATACAGTATATCTATGGGCAGCACTTTTTCTATGAAGGTTAATTTGAGACCTTCTGGTTATAGGAAGACTGCTCTTCCTCCTCAGCCAGAGGCAAGAAACATATTGTAGTCGATAGGACCTGAAAGGATGTATGTTTGTACCTGAAGGAATGTTATTGTAGGGACACAGACCGGCCCGCCATGCTCGGTTAACAGTCTTTGTGAAGATTACTCCTTCACACAAACACGACAGCACCCACAATTCTAAACATAGCACCCAGGTTGAAAAATACCAGAATTCCTCTTTAAGTGTAAAATAACTACAAACCAAATACAGAATCTGAGGGAATGAATTCAGGAGCGTTGTCGTTGATGTCTACAATGTTGATCACCAGCTCTCCTGAAAAAGATTAAAGTAAAGCATTGGTGAACAGAGCGTGTGTTTCATGATTTTATGCCTTTACTATGCTTTACTGCTTTGATTTGATTATCTTTCGTTATCGCTGTACAGCCCAGTTCTGACCTGTTGTAACACTGTTGTTTTCCCCCTTCTCTGTGAACTCGTCCACCACCAGGGCCTCGATCACTGCCTGGTCACACTGTTCATAGTCCACTGTGTACGACAGGTTGAGTCTGACTTCCCCATTTGGATCGAGGATAAACCAGCTGCAGGGTATCAGAGAGCCGTTGCATCTGCATTTGATGGATTCCAGTTCATAAACCAGTGAGTGATTTCCGTCTTTGTCCTGGCCTGTGAAACTCCCAATGGCCCCACTGACAGTGGTGTTCTCTTTCACCGTCACAGGTCCCGTAGGCGTGAACTCAGGCCTCTCGTCGTTCACGTCCAGCACGTACACCTCCACTGTCTTCACAGCTGTCTTTTGCTCAAGATCTGTTGCCTCTACCCTCAGTCTGAATTGCTTCCGGGTGCTCTCAAAGTCCAATTCAATGTCCGGGTCCACAGTGATGTTCCCCCTGTAGCCCCTCTCATCTGCAAAGGTGCGTATGATGAAGCTGCCGAAGCTTCCTTCGATTATGCTGAAAGAAATGCGATTGAAGTCTGTCGTTTGGTCCAAATCCTCAGCATAGACAGAGCCCACATATGCACCTGGTTTTAACGGAAAGAAATACAAATTAAATCTAGTCACACAATTCGGAACACCTGAAATCCATTTGCTAACTTTAACACTCACCTCTTTCTCCTTCTTTGACAGAGAAATTATAAGAGGAGGCCTCAAATAGCGGAACATTATCATTGATATCCTGCAGGAAAAGAAGACGGTTTCAGTTTTCATCTTCACCAGGGGGTGGCAGCATCGGTAGCATCACAGCACCAGAGTCTTAGTATGAATTTCTGAAGTCTCACCTCTACATTGATGATAACTGGGACCACAGAGGACAACGGGGGAGTTCCTTTGTCAGTAGCAGTTACGTTGATTTCGATCCTCCCATTCAGCTTCGGGTCCAGGTCCTCTCGATCCAGCTCGCCTCTGTTTGTCAACACGCCAGTGTTTGGGTCGATGGTGAAGTTGTCACTGAACCTGCTCTGCATAATTCCATACACAATTTGGCTGTTTTCTGTATCCGAGTCGTCTGCATCAGTCGCCTTTCCAAATGAGATACATTAGAGAAAGCCGTTAGAAAACAATATGCTTTATGTAATGATACTACTACTGAAATGTAAACTACATTCCTGGAAACATGTGGACACCCTAGAAAAACCGAATTGTGTGTGACTTGAAACCACTAATTCCAAAACTATGGTCCTTCCTTTGCAGCTATGAGACCATTGACTTATCTTGGTGACTGTATATGAATACTGTGATACACTGATAAGCTTAAATCTTAACTCGTCTGTTGGAGCCTGCAGGTGAAGGCTGGGGTAGAGGGGGAGCTGACCTGACAAGGCAGTGGTACTGACGCAACGCAGAAGAGGCATCCACAAGCAAAGGGATGAATGGGAAATCTTTGCAGTTAAAATAAGCCGCCAAATTGAGAGGGTTTGTATGACAGACAATAGAGAGTGAGGCCGTTTGAGTTGACTGTCTGAACAAGCTCACAAGCATCACTCCAGTAGTGAAGCCTGGCACACACTAGAACAGAACTCAAACCAGTTTTCAACATGTTCCACGAGCATTCATACATAAGCCCAGTCAGTCACTTTGGTCCTCCCAAAGCTGTTGATACATGAACTGAGTCCATCACTCACAAATAATGAAAAACATCCCCATTGTTAACTAGTCCCCTTGTGAAACAATATTTAAATTCAATAGATCAAGATTTTTACTTGTATCTCCACCAAATTACACACATGTTTATATTTATATCAAGATCTAAGAATTATTCTCTGAGAAATCTATGAAATGTAGAAAAATGCTTTTTCTGGTATTATTAATAGAAAAAAAAAATTGATTGCTGTTAACTGTTGTCTTATCATTCTTATTATTTTGTCACTGTTACCTCGATCTTTACTTCAAGCTTTCCCCCCTCCTCCACAAACGCCAGGTAGGATTCTCTGTTGAAGACTGGCTTCTGGTCATTGATATCGGTCACAGTGATCTCCAGCATTGTGTTGCCGGGCTTCCCTTCTGTGTCTATGGCCTCCAGAGTCGCTGAATACAGAGATCGGACCTCCCGATCCAACAGAGTCATGTTTTTCACATAAATTGAGCCCGTTTGTGGCTTCACGTCAAAGTACAGTCGTCTGGCAACACAGATACAGACAGGTGCACTCAGTGATGTTGTCAGGGAGCATGAAAACAAAAAATGCAGACCGAGGCTGCGCTCAAATACCCAATAAAATGTAGTTTGGTTTGAGTGTAGACATACATGCTGTCTGGAAGAAGTCTGTAGGTGATGTTGCCTTGGTCCATTGTGTCAGGATCCTCTGCCTGGGGAGAAAAACAATGTGAGCTTATCTGAGAGTTTCGAACACTGTCTGGGTAAGAAAAATAAGATAAGGTTAACTCGTACAGTGATCTTGGCCACTACCGTCCCATCAGGAGAGTGCTCAGACACATTCAGCTTATATGTGTCGTGTGGGAACGTGGGGCTGTTGTCATTGGCGTCCTTGATGGCAATAGTAACTGTAGCAGTGTAGCGGAAGGTTGGTATATCTTCATCTATGGCAACCACCTGTACACATGGTGAGAGCAACACATTAGCACCTTAGATAACCAAATGAAAAATAACATGTCACAGCCTGTTTTGAACTGATACCTGCAGAACTATTTGCTGTATCTTTTCAAAGTCCAGCAGTTTGGGCTGCTTGACCATCAGCTGAACGATACTATCTGACGACGTAAATTGAGGTTCCACAGAAAACACGTCCTTGTCAGTTCCCTCCAGGATTAGCTTAGTGCGAGAAATCTGTGAAAATCCAACAGGGATTATTCATGCTCCATAATGAATGTGACTCTTTAAGTATTAAATGTCCTAATTTCTTACCTTATCGGGGTCTTTGACCGTCATGTTGATGGATACGGCCCCCAGTGCGTGTTCAAGGACCTCTCCTGTGAAGTGGCTTGCTTGTACACAGGAGTCTCTTGAGCCGTCACATTTATAAAACGCAGGCTGGTTGTCATTGACGTCAATGATGCTGATCAGTACATCTGCTGTGGTGCTGGCTAGTGTCCCGTGGATGTTTGGATTAGACTCGGTGGCCTAAAACATAACAGAGAAGAAACTTTTAACTTTTTCAACAAAAATGTTCTAATACACAAGATTCTCAACTCAAAGAGACCCGTAAACATTATTTTCGGCTAAACCATAGGTTCAACATGTGTGTAATTTTCATATATATCATGCTGTGGGTTGTATTTTGTGTTTTTGCTTTATTTCACAGATTTTTGTTCTTCCACACATCAATTTGAGAAATCAACCTCAACAAATATTTGCATTAAAATCACGTTTTTTTTTCTATGAGATTGGACAGACACCATTCTTGAGACGGTGATGTTGTATGTACGATTTAGTGGAGACTCTGCTTCTGTCCTAAATTCAATTATTTTAACTTAGGTTCCTCGAGCAAAGACAGCACCTTCTTCACAAATGACTTTTCTGCCTCCTCACCTCCTCCTCTCTCATGAAGAACCACCCAGAGTGGATGACAAAGCTGCGAAGCCTTGTCAAGATGTCGCCCCCTCACTCAGCGTCACTCCTTGAGTTCTTTGCCATCACCTCGGCTCTGGTGTCCAGAATTAATCTCCTTTTGACCCCTTCTTCATCCCCCTGTGCTCAACCACCATGTCAATAAGGTCCCTGTTGTCTCACATGATCTTCAGGCTGACGGATATTTCACCTACCTAGCCTCATACTAGGTAGAGTGTTTTGTTTAGCAATAAATACAATCATAGCTGCTGCACCTGCTGTGTTGCTGTGAAATCCCCAGGCAGTACTTTTCTATTGCTGTGGTTAGTGCAACTAGGGTCTTTGGAGACAGTTTTAAAGTGGAAAAGTGGCGCCTGAGAGTTGTACATTGTAAATTTTCACATTCTTTTTTTCTCCCATCTGAAGCTTTAACATCTTATTTTGATATGACATTTTAGGATTTATGCACAGTCACTTCCTTGCCAAAAGTCAGATAAGAAGCTCTGCCACCACGTCAAATGGTAAATCATTAACATGGTGTCTCTCATTTCTTCGATCCATACAAACAGGAAAACACAGCGTCTCCAGGTTAGCATGAGCAGAGGCTTGGGATTGGTGGATTTGAAGGCTAATTGGCTGTTAGCTTCATGTTTAGTTTACTGGAATGAGAGTGGTTTCAATACTTTCATCAAATCCAGCAAGAAACTAGAATAAATGTATTATCAATAATGTTGAACTATTCCTTCAATTGTTGTACAAGAATTATTATTTTTTTTTTTTTTAACCTAAATGAACTCAAAATACACTCATTACTATTACTTAACTTATTTACAGTACCTTTACAGTCAGGGTAACAGTATCCCCAACAAGTTCTCTGTCAATTCGTGACATCACAGAAATAATGCCCTTGTCTTTTGAGATTTGAAACAGGCCAGCTGCTGTCGTACCTGTCAACCAAGAAAGACAAACCACTTATCACGTGCTTGCTCTCACTGCTAACAACACAGTGTTTTAATTTGTGCAGGTTGTTGAAGCTTACTTTCAATGCTGTAGTTGATAACATCATTAATTCCAATGTCCTGGTCTATTGCGAACACTTTAAACACAAATGTGCCCTGTCAAAGAAAAAAAAAAAGATCTTCTGAAACGTTAAGCAGCTGAAAGTCTCCCTTTTACTCAAAAACTATAGACTGCTTATGGAACACACAACATGGAGGCTTTGTGTCATATCACACCATGATTTGCAGCGGAAAACAAAAGGATTGTACATTAAACTCTTACACTCATATTCAGGTTCATAATCTGTAGTTACTTGAAAGGTTTATATGCTATAATGTTTAGAAAACACATCACTTTCCTCATTCTCCATATTGGTGCAGCTTAGTTTCCTTTTTAGCTGAATGGTGAAATGCACTTAATCAAATAATGGCATTAAAACTATTCACCCTGTATCTACCCAGAATTAAATTCCTCCGCACTCACCACCAGAGAGTTCTCCTCAACTCTCCCTAGATAGGGAACACCGAGGAACTTTGGGTCGAGATCTGCGACGTCCTCCACCGTAATGAAGGAATAAACAACACTGGAGAAATAGTTTATATTGTCATAATAACACTTGCCCCCACCATCCTGAAATGAAACACACAAAGGTATTGAAACTCAAAAAAATGTTAGGCTACATATAATAGAAGTTTCTATTCAATACAATAGATCATTGATTGCTTATTATTATTGATTAAATAACAGATCACTCACAGGATAATAGATGGCATTACTAATAAGCATGATGGTGAAAAACTGAGAATTCCATTGTGGCAGCATGGAGGCATGACTCAAGCACAGAGTATAAATAACAAACACAACTTATAACTCAGTATGCTCTCCAGACTGATAGATCGATAACATCATTAATACATAATATTGAACATAAGAACTGTTCCCTATATAGGAATCTACAATTTCCCAAGTTACATTTGTTGCACAGTATCATGAGAAGCTTGATGACACTCTCTGATATATTTCTGTGTAGCCTGACGTTACAGTCAGAAGATGGTTAGCTTAGCTTGGCATAAAGACTCAATATATAGAACCAAATCCAAACTCAGCGGTATAAGCACAATACTTACTGTTGCATTGATCCTAAGACGGTAGAAAGTGCTTAGTGAAGTATAATTCAGACTTTTTGCTAATTTGACGTTACCAGCTGCATCGATGCTGAACACACTTGATCCTTCAATTGGAGTAACCTAGAAAGCAAAGAGCACTTGAAACTTTCCTTATATTTATTGATCCTCAGAATATGATATCAATAAACAAATTTATTGAGGAAGCTCACTTGATCAATGCTGTAATTAATAACACCGGCAGTTCCAGTATCTTCATCAACAGCCTTCGCCCTAAACAAAGTTGTGCCCACAGCGGTATTCTGATGAAACAGAGAGGGATAGAAACAAGAGGGAACAAATTTAATTCAAAACAGGAATGTCTCTCGGCATTAAGTGAAAGCTAACTTTTACATCATGATGGATTGTTATAATGTTTACATATATTTTTTTATAGAAAAACTGAGTAATTAAAAAGGTTTAGAGAACTATAGACACAGAGGTTTGACTTACTTCTGGAATCACTTTATCATATGACCTGTCCTGGAATATGGGTGGGTTGTTGTTGGCCTCACTAAATACTAGATTTAACTGTGTTGGTGTCTGTTAGACAAAGCAAGATGCAATCGTTGAATACAATGAACAAAACCAATATGAGACAGATGATTGAAACTAATGTCACTTACATAATTTGGACCATCAGAGACAACAACTCCAAGACGTATAACATCCTATAACAAAGTAAATTCAAAGACAAATATAGGAAATTGATAAAACCCATACACACAAAATAAAATGACTGATGGATATTTCCTTCTATACCGGGATATTTAAAGGAATTGCGACTTTTACAATCCCAGTGTGTTCGCCGACGCTGAAGTATTGAGCATAGGGCCCGTTGAGTGAATAAGTCAGGACATCATTTTCTGCGTCTGTTGCTTGTATAGTAAACGCATCGACACCTTTGGAAAAAAACAGTAGTGGAACATATAAAGTTGGGCAGTATTTTGGGAGGCATGATATCACAAAACTGAAATAAAGGCAGTTCTCAATATTTCCCAGACACTCTACCTGGCGGGATGTCTTCACACAAATGGTAAGTCGACTCGGTGATTGTAGGACTGGTGTTAGCTGCAGAAACAGTATATGAGTGTTAGGTAGAGATGTAAATAGATAAATAATGAGGAAAATGTAAAAAAAACTAACTGAACAGTCACCATATGTTAAGCTGATAAGGCACAACAGCAGAATACTTCCTAGGATCCCGTCCATGACTGAAAATGAACAGAAAAATAAATCTTATAAGCAAAAGAGTTAGATAGTGACCACAACGACAGTGACCATATTGCTGTTTAATTGGAAATTATTACTTTTGCATATTTAATCATAGCAAGATCTCAACTAAAAATATGTTGTGAGACAAGAAAAATGACAGTACATCTAAAACTGAACCATGTCACCCAGCTGGTAGCGTAAGATGAAAAGTGAGACAAAGACCAAAGTCAGGAGGATCCATGCACTTGCAACAAGAAATAGCTGGACAAAAATTTGATCCAATAATTTGGGAGACATTTCAGTCCACCTCAAGTGGGTAGCTGAGAGACCAATACAGTCAATAGCTTAGAATTGAACCTCTCAAATATGAGGCTTTCACCCCTTTCTCATACCATTTCCTCTGGAAATAACACTTACAACATTCAAAGCATTTTAGGAAGTACGATGCAAACAGACATATAACAATTACAGGAAGCAAACGCTGCCATTTCTGTTGGTTGAAATTTAACAGTATATTGCCCTTTTGACAACACCCAGATAAGTAGCATCAAAGCTATGATGTGACGTCACTGAGTGGATAATATGTTGGAAAGTTTTATTTACAGGGAATGAAGAGCAGTGTCAGCTCTACGCCCTGATCAAATCTTTAACACTGATAAGGTTAGAGGTTCACATAGATGGTTCGGTGGAGATTTACATTACACAAAATTATAAGTGAACCGAAACTTGAACAGCAGATAATTTTTATCAAACATGAACATTAAAAAAAATCTGAGGACATTTGAACTATTTTACATCAATCACCTGAGAACAAAACATATAATTCAAGTGAGATATATTTTTGATGATTAGATATGTCGTTCCTTGAAAAACCCTTAAACAAAGAAAAAAAATGTAGGGATAATAAACAGATTTTAACCGTCATTTAAAAATTAAATGATCATTATGATTTAGTCTTTGTGTGACGATTAATGCTTAAGGCCATTTCAAGATTTTCAAATGCAATCCGAACGCTTTGATGTTTTGAGGATCAGATTTTAATAAATGTGAGAATAAACAGATTTTTAATGCTGTAATTTCTGAGGTTTAATCACTTTGGTTGCTCTGCGCTTCTTAGAATTGTTCGATTTGATTCTGTTCCTCTCACAATACTAACTATATCCTATGTTGTACAGTTTTTACCAGATTTAATTGATACATATATTTCCTGTCCTTGCAATATCAGCACATTTTACATTAGCTCTCTTTGTGATCCTCACAGAGCTTTGCAGACTCTGTAAGCAACACGCTAACACTCAAAAAGCATAAATCAAATATAAAATGAAGCAGTCAGACTTACCAGAAGACGTTCATAAGGAAGCTTCTCTTTTACTGATGCCTGGATGAGACCTTTGGCTCTTGTTGCTCCCAGTGATAACCGTCACACTGTCGTAAATATAAATGATTAACACATATACGAACGCGCTGGCAGTAATCCTGACACTTCACCTCCTCCTTGTGCTCGCTTGTTGAACAAAAATCCCAAAAGCATCTTACTAAGGGCAAAAGGTGAAATTGATCAACTTCGCAAAATATCCACCTGTTGTTGGCCCTAGCACATGGACACATTATAGGTGCTGATAGTACTAACAGATAAGTCCAATGCAGCAAGCTCCTCTCCCACTTATTGTCTGTTCAGCCAACTGGGGATACAGGGCATCGTGCCATACTGGGTCACCAGTGTCCATACCAGAGGCCCAGGAGCATGTGAACTGACCTCTTGTCTGAAAGGCTGCTTCTGTTGTCAACAGTCTATTTGCCTCATTTGAGGAAAACCAATGTGTCCATGCGGCCTTTCTAAAGTGTGCTTCATCAGAAGCAATCATTGGACCAATGCCATGTTCATATTTGTGCACCTCCCTAATGAGACCCCCCCCCCCCCCCCCCGCCTGTCCTTCTAATTAAAGAGCCTTACACAAACGATAATCTGCCCATTGGCTTCATTCATTATCAGACATTTAGCTCACAGTAAAAGTACAGAACTCCACCACTTAACGCTGACCAGTGCATTTATTTCAGTTGGGACATTTTAAGACACAAGTATGAAAGCCTTAAATGTACATTTCCACTGAATAGTCAGGGACAGCTAAATGGTTACACAAGCATGCTAACATGTTAACATGCTCACAGTGACTATGCTAACAGGATAATTACCATGGTTACTTTATAAGTACGGCATGGTAGCATAACTAGCATTAAGTAATTAGCAAAACAATAAAACAATTACCTTCCAAGTGGACTCCCTCTGGATATCCACGACTGATATCCCAGGAATCTGGTACTTAATCTTATCCTTATAGACTTTGGTTTATAACTTACAACATTAAAAAACAGCACAACCACTGCTCACCCTTCACTGTGAATGTCCAATATAGAAGGGTGGAACTTAATAAAACGATGCCAAAGCAATTCCAGTGCCAAATATCGGACTGTAACGTAAATTATTGAATGATTTGAAGTGTCGTCTTACATAGACAAGATGACAAAAGTAACCCACACAAGCTTGCAAATAAGAAACATGATTTTGATCGAAATAATGTAATAAAAATGTACTAAATTCAATGAACAACAAATAATACATTTTCAAAACATATATGCTCTCTTTTCTGTTAAACTTTATTTACAACTATTATTTTTCTCATTCTGCTTCAGAAAGACGTTTTCAATATTATTCCTTGTGGAGGAACTAGTCAATAATTTAATTATTTTCCTTTGGACTGAAGCCATTTGTATTTTGGGCTTTTGGGGGAATTCTCTTTGTGTACACATTTTCTTACGTGAAAAACTATGCAAAACTAGCACATCACAGGCAGATATAACATCATTCATAATATTGATACAACGTAATTACTGATTCATTGAGCTTTAGATCCAGGTTTGCTTGTGAATTTTACATTAATGGAGGAACAACAACATGAGCTGCTGGGCACTAGTCGCTCTCCTCCCACTTCAGTCCACTCACGGGAAGGGGTGGGTCTTCTTTTGCCCTGAATGGAAACTGTGATGTTGCCTGATTGGATGATAAGGCAAAGACATAAATAAAGCCATAACTGAGTCATTTTTTAACACTCTCTGCACAAACAACACATGTATTTGCTTACAAAGTCCTCTTGCTCTGACAGCATAAAATTTAACAACATGTATCAGTACTTACTTTCCTCTACTAATGCACTTTATTCAGCTCCTACCAGACCAATGCATTTCTGATGGAATCAAATATTTCAGAGAATCTCCACCTCGCTCACGCGACATAACTCACATTTTAAAAGTTTGCATTTGTTATCGTTCCGGTTTATCCAACTCTCAATTCAACTTTCAGCTGTTTCATCGAGCAAATTCAAGTCAGAAATTCAGTTTCAGCTTGTGTTAAAGGCAGCAATTCCCCCCAGTTTATCCGAAAATTGAGAGTGGTCAATCCGGACATGTTCTATAAACTTAAAGCTGATCATTAAGACCAGATCACCCAAGGTATGCACAGGGACTTACCAAAACCTACAGCTACAGTTTTTCAATATATTCCACAGCTACATTTATCGCACAATTGTTATTGATAGTAACAACATATGTTACGCTATTAATGCTCACTTAGTAATAAGGGGGTCTTAGTAAACTTCTCCCTGTGGGTACAAATTAACGCCTTTTAATCAGCAAGTTTTTCAGCAACACTGAGCCGCTCTGGTCTGTGTATTACGGTAAAAATGGCAGCCTGGCGCCTGCTCTCAGATCTGGAAATAAGAGACAGGGGGGTGTAACGGGGAACCGCAGAACCTCCAAACAACCGTAGGCCGGATTACCGACATCTACAGCGGAAAGGTGGTGATTAGGGCAGAAGCCTCGGGGTCGCAAAGCCCCAAGCCCACACAGTATCCAGACAGAGGGTCGTGGTATTCCGACGGTGTGATGTTCCGCACCTTTTTTCGCAGCAGTGGTGAAACCCACGGAATGTTCCACACGGGAACAGCTGACCGTGGGATGCAGCACTTAGCCTGACGAGATGTGAACACCACGGGGGAGATATCAGTGATCATATGTTTGCATATTAACAATCAGGTAACAGCTCTGCTCCTCTTTCTGATCGCTGCCTGGATGTTGTTTTGTGGAGGTTTGCAGTGCGTGTTTTCCGGGATGTGGTTAAGCGGGTTATTATGGCTGTCATCCTGCTCAACCTCCAGCCCCTCCTTGTTTTGCTGCCACCGAGTGAGATATGTTGTAATGTTTACATTTTGTCTCTGTGGCAAACCCCTGCTCCTCTCCTCACCCAGCTCTTCACTGTGGTGCTGTTGTTGAACTCGCGGCTCAGCTCATGAGACTGGATATGTCCCAGTGCTTTGCAGCTTGGCAGTCAAAACACACGGAGACATTATTTATGAACACTTACTTGACACACCGGGCCTGATGTGAAGCATTTTTAAGGCCCGTTCAAGCTCGATACTGCTCAAGTTCAGCATCACATCACACATTTTCGCAGCTTGCATTCACTGCCCAGCAAAGACACTAAAGTGCAATATTACATAATCAGCTGGGTAGTTCACAGTAGGACACAGTGGGCTCCAGTGACAGTCCAAACGGACTGGCAGGCCACAGTAGAGTTATAGACCTATAATAACACAATACCAAATACTAATTCATTCTAAGGATATGAATGATCTAATGTTACCTTACATTTAATTTGCATTTGAATGTGTGTCACAGGAGATATGCTATAATGTAAAATTCCCAAACTTTTTCAGGTTGCTTATGCTTAGATTGGTAAATATTCTGTATTTGTAAATAGTTGAGAACACCTTTTCTGATGAGATGATATTCTGCTTACAATGGCAGCCAGTGGAGGAATAACTGTTTGCATCGTTTACTGTGTTACAGAAATACTACATCACAAGCCCTACATTCAAAATTTAAATGGACAGTACAAAAGTAAAATGCACTTTCATTCTCAAAAGTTAGAGCTACTTATTGTATAAATTGTAACTTAATATCATCAATTATTATTTGCAAGCAGTACTTTAACAAATATATATTTAGGCAGAGTTATAATTTTAATAACAGCTGGATATAACACTGAATCATATTTTGTAAAATGCCTTTGTGTAGAAAATCTTCACTTGAAACGTTTTGTTGACTTTCAGTGGACTTGTTGTTTATAAACTACATAAATAACAATAACTGCTATAGTTTTGATACATCGGGGCCAATAGCAGTGACAGCCTTGGTGTCTCATTGTACAGTCCTGCCAGTATTACTTAGTAGCAATTTGTTAGAACAGTTTTCACTATACAAATTTGTAAGCAGTACTCTGACATATGTTTCAGGTGGAGCTATATCTGTAATTGCATAATATAACATATTTATGCCGTCATCTATAATGATGCATCCTATTTTGTAAATGTATTAAGTCTATACAGGAATTAATTGAAAAGTTTAGTCGACTTTCAGGGGACTTTTTTTTTAAGTAAATAAATAACAACAGGAACTGTTTGATAGCAAAGTAGACTGTCTGGGTGTCTGCTGTCTGCTGCCCGCTGATTGGTTACTCTGGGTAAAGGGGCGTGGTCTAGCCATAACAATGCATTTCAAGGCACATACACGCGCCAAGGAATGTTTTCCGTTGCTGTGTCGTTAACGTTGTCGTTTCACGAGTGTAACGGTTTCTCGTGCTCAGGCGAACGTAGCCGTCAACTGACAGGTCGCTGGGAAGTTTCCGGAGACAACGTATTCCCATATGCTGCAGCTGGAGGCGTTGTGTTAGCTGGTTAGCGTTAGCAAGCTAGCAGAAGCCCTGTCGGGGACAGTGTCAGGATCTATCGGAGGAAACAGCGGTCGATTGGGACTCAGGCAACGGCTGTTAGTGTCCGGAGATGGTGGTCGGTTAGACGAGGTGACAAGCAAGGATACATTGATGGGACACGACGTTCGGAGGCTGGAACACCTGCCATCTCCTCCTTTCTCAGTGAGCAAGCCAACTAGCTAAGAAAGTAAGATGTGGACTGTGTTGTTAGCCAACTCGCATGCTAAACGTGTCCTTGCCATGCTGGGCTGAGGTGCTGTGTTAGCTACACGGGCAAATACATAGTGATAACCAATCAGACGTGCTAACCTCATATTAGCATGCTGGCTACGTAGCTCGCCGCAGCTGAGGGCTGCTGTGTTTGGACAAAGCGTTAGCCTAGCTTGGCTCCAGTTAGCAACCGCGATTGGTCAGGGGACGTCGAATTAGCGCCTGAAGTGAGGAAGTAATGGCTGCAGCGGCGATACTGTTTCTCTTGTCCCCAGCGGGGTGTGGGTGTCGCCACATGAGGCTTGTAATAACCTGTGTAACTGCACTGTGCTGTGTGGTGGCGAGCAGTCCGCCTGACCTGCCATATCTTTTGTTGTTGCTTTGTCTCTTGAGCACATGGCTTTCCATGTTTTTGTTCAGGCATGCTACAGCGACCCCTATTTATTCTGTTCCTGGAATAATTACGCTGCCATTTAATCATAGACCTATCAATTATTTAGGTCCTCAGCAAGTGTAACATTGTAATGCCCATAATTAAAGATTTTAATAACGAAATGTATTTTAACAGATTTTCATTACATGTA
Organism: Platichthys flesus; assembly: GCF_949316205.1. NCBI lineage: Eukaryota > Metazoa > Chordata > Actinopteri > Pleuronectiformes > Pleuronectidae > Platichthys > Platichthys flesus. Next base: position 16,754,136 of record NC_084952.1, read on the forward strand.
TTATAAATGTAGTTTAATGACCTGGATCCCGGTCTGTCTGCCTGGTGACCTGCAATAGCCAACATAATGTTATTTGTCTTATGATAACGCTGTCGTATGCGTTTTAAACATGCCTCTACCTATTCAAGTATATTTTCTATTAATTAAGTTAGACTGTATTAGATGGGAAGTTTCATGTTTACGTCATTTTTAAAAGACGAGTGAGATAATCAATAAGTGCAATCAAGAAAAATTATTTCAAATAATAAAAACATAAGGTTAGTTATCATACTTATAGGTTTAAAGGTTAAGGTAGGCTATTGTGCAAGGCAGAAAAAAACACTTCACTGATCACAAGAGAGAGGAAATACAGTAGAATTAGATATTATCCAGGGAAATTACCACAGGTAATTTTGGGAAATGCAGCTTTCAGTGTCATAATCAACTGGACTGGTCTTGCAGACTTACTTACCACATAAGTATGAAGAAGTTGGCTGATGCATGTGCCTTCTGCAATCTAACCTCATTTACAAGGAATCTGGAAAAAAGTTTTGAAACTTAAATGTAGCAGTGAAATGTATGATAGATGGATCTGATTAAATGAACATATAATGGCCTGAATAATTCCCCACATGCATTGACTCTATATAAGGTCTTAAATATTTTCTCTATTCCTTATATTCTGAATTTGAGGGCATTTAGGCAAATTTAAAGTGGCATCGTTTGACGTTAAACCTCGGCTGCAATGAAGAGGGTTGTCACCAAAGTAGGGTACCAGTATCTTGAGTGATTCACAGAATAATGATGAACAATGTAACTAGTATTTTTTCAACCCCTGTTTTATTTGTTTAATTATTATATACTTATAATTTAGAACATTTCTAATCCTTGTGGGGAAATCTGGCTGGCACTGGACACATTTCATCTGTTAACTGGCATATTCCTGCTGTCAAACTATGATTTTTATTGAATTTCTCAAAATTTTCTGAGTGACTAGACCGTTGATGGATAAAGAATATCATTTATAATTAAGTGTAAGAAGCAAAATTGATTATTTATCTATTTATTATGTGTTTTTTTTTGCAGGGTTAAGACAATCAAAGGCCACATACAAGGGCCTCCACTGTACAGTTTCCTTTCCCAGAGTGTGACCCGTCTGCACGACGTCACCAATGCGACCATGGGAAATAGCAGTAAATAGGCTGCCACCAACAGCCCCCTTAAACCCAAGGAGGTTCCTTGGAGAGCCCTGCAGCGTCCCAGTGCATCTCAGGAGAAGGTGAAATAATCTGTCCTTTCTTTACTTATTGCAGTGTTGTTTTGAAGACAAA